>NC_056730.1:45794937-45949937 GCF_019279795.1 Protopterus annectens | reverse complement strand
AGTTATTGGGGACTCTATTGTAGGACATACAGACAAAACACTTACTAGGCTGGCAAAGGGTAATGTGCCAGTCGATTGCCTGTCTGCTGCAAAGAGTAGTGATGTCACTAGTGCCCTAACATCCCTGCACTGATTCAGATACATTTACAGACCCTGTAGCTGCCCATGTGGGAGGGAATTATCTTAGATATTCCACCATGTGGAAGGTGCATAGAGGCATTATTGCACTGTCTGCTCATATCATCGAAGCGAGCAAGGCACTGGCATTGAGAAGAATTCAACTATCGCCAAGAATGATGCCTAAATTCAAGGATAAAGTAACTGGCTTCACTAATTGGCTAGTAAACTGGTGTCCTTCTAGGGAAATTCAATGTGTGTCTACATGGAAAGAAATGGTCAATAGACCCACCTGTTTTGCCTGTGATGGTCTGCATCTTTCTCCTCTTGGCTCTCATGTACAAGCTAAAACTTTTGCTACTCCACAGTGCCTTTTGATGGACATCCCAACAGAGCAAACTCCAATCTGGATAATATAAGGTTAGCACTGTGCCTGAAGCTTAAGCACCAAGATCTCTGAACTTGATGCCTTAACCTCAAAGACATCCACATGTGTTGAACTACAGAAACATGGTTCCACTGTAGTGACTGCACTCCCTGCATTCTAGGGTACCATGCTTACCATACGTTCGGATTTTCTAGCAGCTATGTGGGAGTATGTGCATTTATTTTTAACCCGATTGTCTATCACTAGATTTTGTGCAATAGAAATCTGGAACTGATTGAAGGCCTAATTATACTCCATAAAATTCATTATCACATTATAGTCAATTCTAGATCCTCATCTATGAGACCTTCAGAGCATGCAGGATACTCTAATCAGTTAGAAAAGTTAACAATCAAAACACATACCTTTCTTCTGCATGGCTTCATCTATATGTAGATAAACTGGCAAATAAATAGGCTACCAACAAGAAACATGGACAGAGATTTACTGACTTCATAAATACCAATACATTTTATTTATTTATTTATTTATTTATTTAGTGATTTATTTTTTGATATTTGTTTACCAGGATAGTCCGACTGGACAGAAGTCCATTTTCAGCTGAGGCCCAGGGAGAAAAGCTCCATCAACTACAAAAAGCAAACATTATAAAAATAAAAGGATAACATTAACATAGCTGACAGAAAATAAAGTAGTCAAAAATACAAATGACAAATTGTCCCTCAATCCAACAAAGGTGTTGCCCCAACACAATAAAGGTGTTAATTTTCTTAATCTTATCTTTACAAATGCTTCTCCAATTGCATCACCTTGCTTGTAACCCACCAGTCACATCTGACCATCTTGCTGTAATCTTCTGTATGGACACTTGCATTTTGGCCACTAATAATACCCGTACTTTCAGGAATTACTCCAAAATCACATATTTACTATTTGTGATCTTACCGATAATCACCAGTGATGTATCTGTCAAGCAAACCATGTAGCTGAGGCTACTACATACTTCTCTGATATTTCTTCCTCTTAGATCGATGTATTGAGCCATTTGTACCAGTCTGGCTGAGGGTAACGGGAAGCTTAGAACTAAACTCATACAGCGACATTTTGAACCCCCACATTATCATACTCATTAATAAAAAGAAAAAGCTCCTGGCCATTACTAAAAAATGACATCTTAATCAATATAACAAGGATTTAAATTTGGTAAGTATTACCACAGGTAATTATAATGCTAACTAAGAACTTAGGATTGTGGCTAATTCAAAGGAAAAACGTAATGCCATCTTCAGCTATATTAGGAAGTGTATAAATTCTGTTCTGGTATGTCCTTCTCTGACCCTAAGGACATTGCTAATATTCTTAAAGAGAAATATTCTTTTCCAACTTCACTCTACCCTCCCTCCCATTTGTCTCCTTCATTCACCCTCAAACACCCTCCACTCCCTCAAAGAGCAATTTAGAGTCAGACCAAATCCAACACCCATTTACCAAAATTAAAAATGTTTCTTCCGTGAGTCCTAAAAATATCCCTGAAAGCATGTTGGGAAGCATAAACGTTTTCCTAGCAAAGCCCTCCATCAACTCCAAACTGAGTCTCTAAATTGCTATGTCTTGGTGGTGTAGAGAATGGCAGCTGTGGTACTCTTGCATAAAGGTGGTCCCTCTATTGACCTGAAAATTGCAAGCCTATTTGTCTCGTCAGTATTTTTTGCAAAGTTATGGAACATATAGGTTCATAGGTTAGTACTAGGCTAGTTGCTCTTGTGGGCCATTTTAAGTCTAGCCAATTATCCCTTGCAAGAATCAAACCCTGTACCTTGTGTCTGTAACTTAAAGTTTTAACCATTATGCCAAGCTCCCAAAGGCTGAGCTAATAACTAGCACTGATTCATAGTAGTTCAGATTTGTAAAACGCAGCTCATACCTAAAAACGCAGCTCATACCTAGTCTATCTAGATGACTTCTTTGAAAGAGGTACTGAGGCCATATACAAATAACATAATGGCCACACTACATATCTTGTCCTTGCCAAGGCCTTTGTCACTGTCTCCATGCTGGTATTATTGACAAACTCCCAAACGCAACATTAACCCATACATAGTTCATGGGATAAGTAATCGGCTGGCTGACATAACCCATGCTGTTAAGGACAGAGATAGTTGCTCTACACAGAAAAATATCACTACTGTTATGCTGCAGAAATCTGTTTTGGGCCCCCTCCTTTTTGGTATGTATCTGCCTCTGGCACAAAAGCCAATATCACATGACTATGGCTAACCAAGTTTGCTAATGATTGCAAACTGGGGATTGTTATTATATCCTATTCTGATACTCAAATCTCCAGCAAGAGTTGAACCAAATAAATGCCTTATGTTTTTAAAATTCTCTTATCATCAACACCAAGAAATGTAGCATAGTTTTCTTTGGTAAATCTAGCATAATATTCTTTTTAAATTTGACACAGTCATCAGGGACATGGTTACGTGAATTGATAAAAGATTCTGCTTTGACCACCATGTCTCTGGTATGGTTAGAAAATCCTTCCACCTTCTATAACTTATCCTCCATGACATCTCCACAAGGTCCAAAGAAGTTATAATCCCACTACATTCATCTGTTATGATGCCCAGCACTGAATATAATGCACCCTGCTACATTAACCTCACTTAGCACTTAAACCAACTTGGGAGACTTTGTTTCCTCACCAAAAAGATCTCTAGTTATTCTGATAGAATAAACATGTTGCCCCTTTGCTAAGTATCATAAGGACTTCTGAGGTGATCCCTGCTTAGACGTCTTTGCTAGGAACAACCCAACACTGTTTGAACTCATTAATCTGAATAGAAGCAGTGGTAAGGCATACATCTGCTCTACAGGTGTAAACCAGTATGAACACATCAACAACACCTGATGCTGCAACAGGTAACTAACTCAAAGTACACAACCCAAAAAATAATCTGGAATAGGCACCATTACCTATCAAGCATAGTACTTCCCTAGCAACCATTAAAATCAGTCTGAATGACTGAATGGGAGATCATAACTTTTTACCAGTGTAATATGGAGAAAGTTTACTTAGTGAGACATACTGTTAGTCTCCTACCATTATTAGGTGTTTTTGCTGAGCCTCACAATGATTTTGTTGGCTGAAATCTCAGAAGGAACCTATGAACCTAAAAGCAGTCATGACTATATACATTTAGACAGGAACGCACACAATATGCTCATCATGTATTACACAAACACTACATGTGATGCAATTTGTGCATGTCAGTACAGTATTCTGTAGCTGCTAATCGGTGTATGCATAGAAGGAAAGGAAGCATTCTATATTAGCATTCACTGAGAGATGTGAGTAATGCCAGGAGACATAATGCCTGCTTAGTAGGGGAAAGCTATCTTGAAAAGACATGCTATCGGTAACAGAAATATGAAGTGTACATAATGCAGGTGTACAAGGGCTGATCGTGGGTGTGCTCTTTCAGATGAGAGTTTGGCATAATGGTTAAGGTCTATAGTTCCTATGTATAAAGTACAGGGTTTGAATATGACCTTTGGTTATTGTCAAGGCTTATAATAGTCTGCAGACTGGTAGCATACTATTAACCTAAGAAAGATAGGTAAGCTGTTGCTGTGCAGCACCTATATATGTCAGGTAAATATCGATTTTAAAAATAAAAATATATATTACTATGCCATACAGTGATACTGGGGATAGTGCCTTCCTAATGAAGACATTTAGACAGAAGTATTGCCTTGTTGACCAGGCAGAGGTCACCTTAAATTATTATATAGGAAGCAGAATATAATGCTAGTTCCTGATGCCTTTCTAAAATTTTAAGATTTACCATCCCTGTAATTTTTCCATTAAGGAATCATTGTATCTTTGCAGGTAATTTCAAGTGACTTGTTTAATGACTGCAAAATGCAGAATTGTATTCAAAAATAGATCAGATCTGTGAGGTGGAAAGTGATACAATAACCTCTTTCGACTTACTTACCATCAGCATCATCATCAACTCCCTTTTCCCATTTTGGATATGGATTCAAGGTGCCATATCAACAGTGACCATTACCTAATGCCAGTGTTTATAGCACCATAGGGCTAGCCCCACCCTTCAGAATTATATGGGCTACAGAATATGCCCCTCTGACATCGGTAGATACACACTTATAAAACTTTAAATTGTCATCTATTTGTCACTAAATCTTTATGACACTGTGATTGTTTTTTTATGAATTCACATTTATTTTGTAATCCTTATTTGTCAAAAGACCCCTGCCACACAAAACACACTAAAAATGCTATTGTTACCATTTTATTATTTAAAACCAATTAATACATTATCAAATAAACATGAGCATACATGTTCATCAGAGTTACATTCAAAAATAACAGAATAACATTTATGTTGGCAGCATGATAAACACTCACCATCTGTCCCCATTACAACCAGGTTAAATCCTATCACTCAATCTAAACATACCACATGTTTCCAAAGCAGTGTCCTACTGCTCATTTCTGAATGAACAACCATCAAAGAAGAGGGGGGGATCAAACTCAGCCCCTCTTTATGAAATAAAATTGAACAAGCACGTGAATGAACTAAACTTAAATATATCAACTCCATAGTTGAAACAACTTGAAAAAAAGACATATTTCTGTAAAATAAGAATCAGCGGTGCTCACACTTCTCCAAGTAATTGTACAAAAATAATGTACAAAGCCAAAAATAATTATTTTTAAATATTACTGTAATTCATTTAAAAATGAAAAAAAAAACAAGTGGCTTTACATCAATATGAACTTTCTAAAAAAAAGATGAATTAAAGTCCAGTATTTGGTATTACAGGTTTACCAGAAAACCAAAAATGCCACAAGACAAGTGTCAAAAATATTAGTTAAAATCAGGCATATTTTGCACAGTTCTGGACAGTTGACAGTTAAGGGAGTACCCAAATAAAACACCAGCTTGGTTTTATTGCTGATTGCACAAACTTGCATTCTCTCTAAATTCCATTTACTCAAACTCTTTTGAAAGCCATTTAACTGTATGTGTATTTAGATGTATGAACTGATTCTGTCTCATGATGTTATATTTACTAACATCAAAAGTGATTCTATCATTACTGTCCCAGGTACCCCAGGTATATATATTTTTTTGCAAATCATTCTGGAGAACCTCAACGTCATTTTATCATGTAATTATTTCACTTAGTTTGCAGGCATCAGCATATTTGTTTATCCATAAGTCATTTTCCACTTTTATATCTGGGAAGAATTTGAACTAATTCAGAAGGAAGTATATAAAGTATAAATACATGCATGACACCACTGAGATCTCCTGTCAGCACAAAGAAATAGTTCTAATACTATGCATGGAAAACAGCAAAGATAGGTGTTTTTTTCTTTTATTTCTTGATTTGTTTTTAAGTTCATTTTATCAGTCTGTATCTGCTTTAGCTAAGTCCCAGGATTCAATAAATTCCAGGTAGGCTCTGCACAAAGCCTACACAGAGGGTACATTTGTGCATGGTAGTGCACAGCAAGTGGCAGCGTGTACTGTACCACATTGCAATGCATATTAATGCCTTGTGCCATGTCTAATTGAGGTTTCTTGGCTGGCAACAGTGTTGCAGGCCAGGAAACCATGTAAGTGAATGTGGATAGCAATTCTGTTTAAAGCAGAAGATTTTTGTGAAATGCCACAATGATCTCCAGGGATTCACAGCTGTCAATCTGTTAGTGCAACACATCTGCACAAAGGCCAACATAATGCAGGGGCAATTAACCAGAAATAGGGACATATTTGAGATAGATGTTGCATAGAAATATGGTAGAATGAAACTCAAACATACCCCGCAACCTCTGAAAGCAAGAAATCTGTACAAAGCCATAAATAATGGGGGAATAAAGGCTCAACAGATTCTAATACTGCTTTTCCAAACTTAGAAAGGTGATAATAGGTTGTACAGTAACATGAATTTTCTGAAGAGCATAAAGTTTGACACTCAAATGTCTGTCATCAGTTTCTGACTTCAGTCAGCAATGACATGCCAACTGATGACCAGAAAACCAAAATGTTCGGAGGAAAAGATCAAGATTATGAGACAAAACCTGGACATTCTGCACAAATCCCTAGTCCTCTTCCTCCTTATATAACATCGTAACTTTTCTCCCTTCAAGCCTAGTCCTACTCTGAGAATAAATCCTTAGGATTTATAGCACCTCCACATGTACATAAGTACATACTGTTTTGCTCTTCTATAAATTCCTCTCTTCTCTGTGATGTTTCTCACTCTTATGAAAAAAAAATCAAATACATTGTCTACAAATAAAAAAAAGTTAATTGTTATTGTACCATACTTCTTTTGTACTCCTGGAACTTGTGTAAAATTACTGTACCATAGTTCTTCTGTATTCCTGGAACTTGTGTATCATAATTCTGTATATGTGATTATTACATTTGTATTGTAATTTGTCTGTAGTGGAGCTTTTCTCCTTGGGTCTCCACTGAAAATGGTTTTTTAGCCCAGTTGGACTAACCCGGTTAATAAATGTCAAATAAAATAAAATAATAATAAAATAAAATCAGAACAGTTGAGAGGTATGAACTCAAATATATGTAATATTGACTTACATCAATTCTGAGATCATCCCACAATTCTGGACAGTTGACAGAAAGTAACAGATTTGATAAAGATATATGTGGATATCCTGGGAATATCTGGAGAGCTGAAAGGTACGAATGTGAAGTATATGGTCCAAACACAGTACAGGACAGTCTTTACATTGCAGAGTATTGTGATATCCCATTCCTGGCATTCTGTACTGAAGCTGTGTAAATGATCTGTAACGGGACATAGACTGCCATGTAAAATGAACATTCATTGGAAGTGTGTGTATTGAAAAGGGACACACAGATGAATTGTAGGAATGAACACAAGGGAAGAGGAGAGTTGAAACAACCTAATGTACAACAGAGGAGGGCATGCCAGTGGAAGATGGTTGTAGCAGCAACATCAATCACATATCTATATGGTACAGTAGGGACTGTACAGTGAAAATGTGTTTTACATGTCTGTCACACAAGGTTACATAACAATGGGAGGATGTCTATGTGAGATAAGCATCCTTACATGAATAATGCAGAAGACATCTATCAGGGATCTGACATACAATTGGGGTAGGGTACATATTATGAAGCTCTGCAAATTAATATGCCTGAATAGGAGTGTACTCTCAGCAGAGCTATTCAGTGAGATGGGCACAGGTAAAGGTTCATGGAAAACATTGCAAGAACCAACCACGATCATGGACAGTACCAGAATAATAACACCAGTAATCCCATGCCTCTGGCATAATATATATGATTTCGAGTGAAAAGAGATGAGTCTGCAGACACACATTTGAACAACTATCATGATACATCCAAACTCTATGAGGGTAACCACGCACACTATCCTGGCACTATAAAATCTGCTGGAGGTGTAGACAGGGACACTGCTATACCTGTATGCCACAGTATGGGCCATCTAGGCTAGCTGACGCTTTGTATGGCACAATCCACACTGTCACAAATGATATACATGCCATTAATGTTGTCAAAGACCTATGTATGTAGTGTGTGCATAAGCAGAACAGGTAGCACATTTGCATCTGGTGTGACAACTTGATTGGTGTTCCACACCATCAGACAGTTATGTATATTCCACAGAAAGAATACCTAGGTATGGCCAATAAGCTATGTGACAGGTCACTGTGACAAAGGTAATACACTTCAGTTACACATCATTGGAAGATGTGTAGGGAGGTACATGAAGAAGGGTGCATTGTACACAGTTATTGGCATGATGAAGGCTTTGAACCATGACGGTATTATGGCCTTGATGCTGATGTCCTTCACATACCCAGTACTTGTGTTACATTCAAGGGAGTAGTCAGCACTGTGACCACATGCTGGTGGATGTGCTACTTACCATCTTCCCCAGGATGTGTCAAGTTCCTATTGGTCTGATTATAGAGTGTGATGTCCACATTATACTTGGGTGGTGTGTTTGTTTCCTGATCTATTAAATCCCCCCAAGTTTCTTGTCAATGCAGGTGTTGTCATGACTGTGAAAGCATTTTTTGGTATGTGTTGATACTGTCTGTATTATACTAATATCACAGCTGGAGTCAATGATTGCTCACAATCTGTACTCCTTCAGGCAGCTGTTTGAACACAGGATGTGTGTGACATTTGTGAAGTCCATTGCTTAATTAATTGACAGGAAAGGGCCTAGCAGACAACCCTGCTGTACAGACATGATCACTGGACCTGAGAGATAGGTCACGTCACACATTTCAACATAGTGAGATGCCATGTATGTGATAAACTGGTCTACCCAGTTAGTGATATGCTGTTTATGGAGACATATAACAGTGTTGATTGAATACCTCAGTGTGGATATGTGTCAAATACCTTGACCTGGTCAAATTCCACAAAACGATACTGCTGTCATCATACATGCACTCAATGACATCTTTAAGGACAACTATCAGATATAACAGACATAATGTAGCATTAGTGAAGGGTCCCTACTCTGGGCCAGCAATAAAGGAGATTCAGTCCTCACCACTGACTCCAGTGGGGGTACGGTCACTAAGAGCAAAGATGGATTCACACAGTATTTTCAGATGCAGCTCCCTGCACCAAGCACAATTTCCCTTAAGAGCACACAGGAAGCACACTCCAGACCTGCAGCTGGACTCCCTTTCTCTCTCCAGACCCACACAAAACTCCACAGTGACAACTTTGGAGCTGTGTCCCTGTTCCCAGTAGCTGACACACACACACTTGGATATTTGAGTTTCACTCGCATGCATAATCACCTGGAAAAGGCTGGCACAGATTTACTAGCTGTGACCCTTTCCATGCAAACTCTCAGGTAGTCATGCTGCCACCAGTCAGTTACCCTAAGACTCTTACAAACAGTACCCAATTATACTGTGCAAAATTAATAGTAATACAAATGGTAGGATGTGATCAAAGCATCAAGGCTATCAGGAGTGGCTAAAGTGTGACTTATACTAAGCACAAGTACTCTCAAGATGTTAAAAGTATTATCTAAAAGACCAGCCACAATTAAAGGTATTAAACTATTTAATGATATATAATAAAACAGAAAACAGGAGAATACTGAGTACAATAAGCAACAGAGTTTTAACCACAGAAATATAAAAAATAATACAGTTGGATAGTTTCTCACAGATGCAGAAAACAATACTAAACTATTCTCACTAAATGTCCCTGACTAACAAAAGAATTACTGGTCTCTGACTACTTACTAAAGCAAAGCAAGCTGATGTGTGCTGAGTGTCCTACCACATAGGTTCATAGGTTCATACTAGGCTATCTGCCCTAGGGCATTTATAAGCCTAGCCAGAGTGTGTTTGGCTTTCACCACCCATTTTAAATTAATTTTGCTATGCCTTTTTTTGAGGTTAGTATGCTGTGCCTCTGTCTAACAGTGACACAGAAGTGATAGCCAGGGTAAACCTACGATCTCCCATCCACTCATCAAGATTCCTCTTGAAGAGAGTCAATGTGGGACTCTGCCTAACCTGGACTGGGATTTTATTCCAGAGTGAAGGGAGCCTCTGGGTTATGAATCTGTCCCTCCAGCATGTCCTATTTATTTCAGTGCTGAGGTTCAAGTCTCTCGAGCGAGTAGCTCGATGGGATTTGGATTTTCTGAGGTGCAGCATGTCCATTAATTCCAGGTTGGACATGGCTTTATACGTCAGGCACAGATCGCCTCTGAGCAGGTGGTATGCCACTGAGTAGAGCTGGAGTTTCTTTAACCGGGCAGCATATGGCACCTGTTTGAGCCCTTTGATCCTCTTGGTGAGGTACTTTTGGGGTCTTTCCAGTTGCTGCAGGTGTCTGGTAAGGTACATCCCAAAAGGGGCATTGTACTCAATTATGGGCCTGATGAGGGATGAGCAAAGAGGCACGATGACCTCCCCTGATCTAGATGTGAATCCCTTCATGATTAGGTGGGCTATATAAAATGTTTTTCTAACCACTTTGGCCACGTGGTTGTCAAATGAGAGATTGCTATCAACTTGGGTCCCCAGGTCCCTAATGACTTCTTCTGTACTTAATGGATTACCACCTATGTGGTAATTTGTGGGCACTTTGTTTTTGCCAAAGGGGATGACTATACACTTTTTGGCGTTTAGCTTGAAGCCATGGCTCTGGCACCAGTTGTCTGTTTCTATGAGGCCCTTTTGGAGGATGCTTGTGTCGGCTGGAGTGTTGATTATGGCGCCCAGTTTGCAGTCATCTGCGAACTTGGTCACCCACAGTCCTTCCGTGTTGGCCTGTACCATCGAGAAATATATACCGAACAAGAGAGGTCCCAGGACTGAGCCTTGTGGGATGCCACTTGTAACTGGTTTGGAGTCTGACATGGCTCCAGCAATTCTAACCATGTGGGTTCTGTCCTTGAGCCAGTTTGCACCCCATCTAGTGACATAGGGGTTTATATTTAAGCTGGTGAGCTTATCTATAATGCCCGAGTGGGGTATTGTATCGAAGGCTTTTGCGAGGTCCAGGTAGGCTGTGTGGACCACCTTCCCCTCGTCAATGGCCTTGGTGACTGTTTCAAAGAAATCGACCAGGTTTAAGAGGCAGGATCTGCCCTTAACAAAGCCAAACTGGGTAGGATCCAGTGTCTGTAGGTCCCCAATATCTTTATTTATGAGGTCCATGATGATCCTATTCCATAGCTTTGCAGACCAAGCTAGTCAGGCTTATGGGGCGATAGTTGCCAGGATCCGTTGAGGCACCACCTTTGTGGAGAGGGACCACTGTTGCTGTACGCCACTCTTTGGGTACATATCCTGTAGTAAGGCTAAGATTGAACAGTAGTTTTATGTTTGGGTTTAGCTCTTCTTGGAGTTCATGTAGGACGCAGCCCGAGACACCATCTGGTCCCATTGATGCTGTGTTCTTTGCTTTGGAGAGGGCGGCTCTTACCTGAGCATCTGAGATGTCAGGGGGGCAGCACTCTGTTGGGATAGATATTTGCCCTTTTGGTGGGAGGGCGGGGAGAAGTTTGCACTGAACCTGTCAGCTAGGATGTTGGCAATGTTTGTGGGCTCGGTGTATTTTTTGTCATTTTGGGCTAATTCTGAGCATATTTGGGAATTCCCACCCAGGTTCCTAACATAGCTAAAGAAAGCCTTGTGATTATCCTTAGTGTCCTGTGCAATTTTTCTCTCGAAGCTGGCCTTAGACGATTTTATGAGTGCCCGTAGTTTTTTGCTAATACTGATCAGAGATGCCTTCCCTTTTTGGGATTTTGCTCTATCATGTAGTAGCTTCCTCCTTCTATTGTATAGTTTTTTTATGGCTGGGGTCCACCAGACAGGATGTCTGCCTTTGGAGGATTGGGTCTTGGTTTTATTTGGGATTGCATGATCCATGCATTCCTGAAGGTGTTCGTAGAATGCATTTATAAAGGATTCTGCGGTCTGGGCCGTATTTTCCACAGGCCCGGGGGCTTTGAAGGATTTCGCCTCGGTTTTGAGGCGTGTGAAATTTGCTTTAGAGAAGTTTTTCACTGTGGTTTTCTGGGCAGGGGGTGGGGTCGGGATGTGAATATCCAGTGAGATTAGTTTATGGTCTGATCTTACCAGTGAGGGATACACTTCTGGTCTGGAGCATAGCGTCCCCATGTGATGATCAGGTCCAGTATGTTTTCCCCTCTTGTGGGAGTGGTAACAAGTTGTTCCATAGCATTTGAGTTTATAAATTCTAGGAACCTTTGGGCTAGGGTGTTGGAGCTAGAGTAATGCTCCCAGTCTATGTTTGGGTAGTTAAAGTTGCCCAATATAATGGTGTTTGGAGAGACCTTCATATTTTCCAGTATTCTCAGGAAGGCCGAGTGGGGTTCCTGTGTTTGGGAGGGTGGTCTGTAGCAGGCTATAAACTGGAAGGCAGTTTTACCCACAGTTAGTTGCACATGGATAGTCTCTGATGCTTCGTGCTGTGCCACCAACCTGGAGGTGTGGGTATCTTTGACGAATATTGATACTCCTCCTCCTTTTGTGGTTCGGTCCAAGTTTTGGGGCCGAAAAGCATGGTATGAGTTATAACCTGGTAGTACTGGGGTGCTCTCGGGAGCCTTGAACCAGGTTTCTGTTACTGCGCAGATATTGATGTTCTCCATGCTAAGGAGAGTTTCGAGTGCGTGCATCTTGAGGTTTAGACTTCTGGCGTTGAGTAGCATTACTCTTAGTTTCTTATCCCTTGTGATACATGTGTGATATATCTTTCCTGTTAGAGATCTTTCCTGCCAGATTCTAAAGTGCTGCTGTAAGGGGTCCAAAGAAACTAGAGGCTGGCTAGAGGATGACATCGCCTCTGGTCACCTGACTCTGGTACAATACACACACAGTTTTGTATAAGATCTGTGGCAGTATCTGAAAGCTATAACACAATTTCAAATGTTCCACCCTTCCAGGGTTCTCTGATAAAAATATACATTTGATCAGTTACGACAATCCAACCTAATATGCATGCATACATTCTTTCTGACAAGCAGGACCTACTGTTGATGCATTTGTAACACAACTTTCTAAATATATTTTAACTCAAACATCTGTACAAATCAGTGTGATAGTCAAATAACATAAAATTCTTTACAAATCTCCAGCTAGCTATGCTGGCATATGGACACGTACTGCCCTACCCTCCCTTGCACAGATGGCACTACCTCATAACGTCACAGCATTAGCAACTCACAAAGTTCTGTTGCACACAGCAGGAATATTACTAGTGTACATGTATAAGAGGTCCATGATGACATGTTGGTCTACCTCACAGTCAAGGAGAGTCAGGATGTCTCTATACATGCATGCATCAGGTGCTGTTCCCCCCAACTCAGATAAATGCATGTTGATGTATACTCTTGTATGGGAACAGAACCCATGTGGTGGGTGTGTTAAAGTTTGTATTCATCCATATCAGGAATGTGTATGTTCTGAGTCTTGCCATAGGCAATCTGTGATATTTTCACAGCCTATTGATTCCATGTGATAGGCCTAGATGAAGGTAAGACAGTGATTATTGTCTGCCATGATCTGGCCTAGGGTTGTGACACAATCCCCCATGCAGGTATCATTGAGAAATCCTCCCAGGTGTACTAACCCGTACATCAGTAGATGGGTAACCAAATGGATCACCAGCAGAATACATATTGTGAAAGTTTAGGAATCAGCCTGTACTAGTAGAGCTGTCACCCTTGGAAAACCCCAGGGATCTGTGCTTGGCCCTTCACTGTTTGAACTCTATTTCTGGACATTTCAGGCTAAAATATATGGCCTTTGCCTTATCAAGATTGCTGATTCTTGCATATTGGGTGCAATTATTGAGTCCACCAATTATTATATAGTACATGAGGGGCTATCACAGACAAATGAATGGTGACAAAGGCACATGATCTACAAGTAAATGCAGAAATCTGTCTTTTTTATGTTGTCCATCTGAAAAATAGAATGCCATGTTAATCACAGCATTGACAACAATCCTGCTATGCTGAAATCCAGTGATCCAAGCACTGAGAACACATGTAGATAGCAATCTGAACTTTGACCACCAAGTGTCCAAACTGGTATTGAAAGCCTATGCTGTGCACATCACAAGTCATGCCATCATATTCAGATCTTAGGATTGCATGACAGCACTGTAGTCAAACCTCATCAGAACACTAATAGAGTATAATGCTCTCTTTTGCATGTACCTCACCAGCCACATGCAGCAGATGAAGAGACCCCAGGGCTTTCTCAGCAAGATTACACAGGGCCTACAAACCACACCATGATGTATGTGGATATATTAAAAGCCTTGCCACTGTAATCTGTCTTTTATAGGATGAAGTAACTTCTACCTGGCCTCCAGGCCAGTGTCATACCCTGCCCTGGTGGGACTACTGCAAATCCAAAAATCTGATATAGCTGATGACATCAGCAGTGTCTGTTGAAGAGAATATAACAGTGTCCCATATGTTTGGAGTAAAATGCTCTCTGTAATGTTAATCAAGAGCTCACAAACACACACACAGTTGACTGCAGCGAGAACAGAACCCTTACCTATCTATGCACACAGACTACAGAACACAGCACTTTACACAGGTCCCACAGCACAAGTCTGACATTTGCAAGACTGCAGGTCAGCTTATAGTAGATGACATCAGCAGGCCATGTGGGAGATAAGATGTTGGGTGGGTTGCATGAAATGGATGTATAGGCATTTGCAAGAATCAAAATACTGTCAATCCATGGCATTGGAGCAGTAACTGTGGGATACACACTTCTGCTCTTCTGTCTAGATAGACACACAGATCCCGTTGACTGCGGTGAGAATAAAACCCCTATTTGTCTAAGCACACAGACTACAGAGCACAGTACTTGACATAAGTGCCACGGCACAAGTTTGACTTTTACAAGAGTGCAGGTCAGCTTATAGTAAATTACATCAGCAGGCCATGTGGGAGATAAAATGTTGGGAGGCCTTCATAAGTTCATAGGGGGCTACTAGCCTAATGGCCCTATGGTGTTTAGAAGCCTAGTTGTGTAAAAACACAAGTACCCTTATTAAACATAGTTAGGTGGTCATTGGCAGCAGAGCGATTTTGTGAGCAGTACCAACTGGCCCTGTCCATGAGGGACATGGGTGCCACCCTAGAGATGACTTTACAATCACCCAACCAGTAGTCAGGGTTGCATTTGAACAGGTGCATTGGGGAGCACTGCTTCACATGTAGTGGGAGCCTATTACAGAGAAGTGTGAATCACTGTGTGATGTATCTGTCTCCCCAGGATGTTCTGTTTATGTCCAGGCTAAGTTGAGAAATCTGGGGCAAGTTATTCTTGTCCCATTTTATTTGTAGATGTTCAGCATTTCCAGTAGGGCATGGTCTGAGACTGCTCTGTAGGCTAGGCATAGGTCTGTAGGCTGCATGATACTGAGTACAGTGACAGGTCTTTCAATCTTTCCATGTATGTCATGTTTGGATGCCCTGGATTCTCCCACCTGTGTTTTCTCCAATTGCTGCAGGTGTCTAGTGAGGTACAGACAGAAGGGAGCATTGTACTCAATTACTGATCTGATAAGGGTAAGGCACAACAGAGGTATGACGACCCTGGTCTTGAATGTGATGTACATATGTATGAGGTTTGAAATGCAGAATGTGTGTATCACCACTATGGACACAATGATGAGAGTATAGCTTGCTATCAACATGTGTTCCCAAGTCTCACAACACTGTGTTTGAGCTTAGAGTGGTGCTATGTATATCATAATTAGCAGGACTACTTCATTGCCAAAGGGAACAATGTGGCATTTTTTGCTTTAAGGTTGAGTCCATGAATTTGGCAACAATCATTTGTGTGTGTCAGCCCCTTCTGTCCTATGTTACCATGATTGGGGACTCTACATGAGTGCACCCAGTTAACAGTTAATCTGCAATTTTAGTAAACCACAGACCATGTACCATTGTGTGCACTTCAGGGAAGTAGTTTGCAAACAGTTGAATGCCCAGCAGAGATCCTTGTGGTATTCTAATGGTATGTAACTAGTGGTGGAGGTGCAGTCCCCAACTTTAAAAGTGTACGCTCTGTCAGTGAGCCAGTTGGCTACCCCATCTACTTCTGTATGGCTTAATTCCCACATGGGAGATCTTCACTATGAGACATGAATGGGGGATAGTGTCAAAGGTCTTGGATAACTCCACATAGGCAGTATGTCCTGTCATCCCTCAAGCAGGTTTTTGGAGGTCATTATCAAAGAAGTCCACAAGGTTTAATAAGCAAAATCTATTCTTGACAAAAAGAAAATGGGTCAAGTCAAGTGTGTTGAAGGCCAGTTATATTCCTGTGGATAAGGTCCATGGTGATTCCTTCCCTAGCCTTGCAAATAATGTTTTTCAGGCATATGGGTCAATAGTTGTAGGTCTGCATGTTACCAGAATGATGTGCATTGCATATCACACAGCATTTGATATTACATTTTGTAGAGTAAATGATATATGTGTGTGGAAAATGTACTGAGACACCATGGATACAGTGCTTGCGTGGGTAAAAACATGTGGATATATTATAAATATGTGACATATTGTTAAGATTGGGCCTTCAGTTTGTAATGTTTCCATATGTGATTTCATGCCATGGACAGGAACTGGACAGTAAACAACAGTAATACAGAATAATATGTACATTTCCATAGTGCGGTAAGCAGCAGGTTTATGCGATGGTTGGCAAAGTGAATACGCATGCTATACACACGTTTGCCCATAGCTAAGCAGTGCACAAACATAACCAGCATTGCTAAAGTCTGACAGTTAGTACTGAGTCTATGAAACACTCCTGCAGCTTAACTAACTCTGTAGCAGCATGTGTTAATGCAGTAATACATCCCTTTTTTGGGGCCAGATGGTACTGGGTTTGAATCCGGGTGTATCTAATACTTTTACACACTTTAAATAACAGTGATAATGCAATGACATAACTGCTTTAGAGTATATGTGTTACTGTGTGTTGGCATAGAGCAGTGGTGTTAAGCGGCATTGCTCAAAGGTAACTGTAGCAGTTTCCCACTGCTCACTGTTGTTGCACATTGGTGCACAATGAGCACCTCTGCACAAACACAGATCCCAAAAAGTGAAGGGATACATTGCTTTTGCTGCAACTCATGTGTTGTGATTCCATTTTTTGACCAGATTAAAGTGTGAAGTGGGGTAGATAGGAAAGTGATGAAATAGATAGCAAGCGGGGGAAGAACAAAGGGAAAGCAGGACAGTGATGTGCAGGAGGGAGGTAGGAAAGAATCATAGCTGTCCATTTCTTTCCCAATGTAAACTCAACATATGTGTAAAATATGAACTGAATTTGGACTGCCACCTCCAGAAAGAAGGGTGACCACAACAAAATCATGCTGTATCGCCAATTGCCAATTAGTATGTTCTTTAAATGTATCTTTTGAAGAGTTGATTGTTGGTTAGTCTGCTATCAACATTTAAGTCCTATTCCCTTTTCTCTACACTCTTAGTTGAAGTGCTGTAAAAGCATCTTCAGACATCAGTTTTATACTCTATACTTATGTCGAGTTTAAAATCAAACATTTGTTATTAATTCCAGCATTTATTGCCAAATGTTTTAATCTGCACTCCAGTCACTGTTTTGATGTATCTTCTTACATCTTTGAATGAACACTTTTCACTTTGTCACCCACAAATAACACAGTTTAACTTTTCTGCTCTGCAGCATGCACATTCTTTTTGAATTCACTCATCTTTCCATTTCCATAGCTTAGAAAAATTATTAATTTTACTACAGGTTCTGCAAAACTGAGTCAGTACAATGCAAGATAGCACCCCCTCTTGTGCCTATAATTACAGCTGATATACAAGGCTTGAGTAATAGGTGCACCATAATATGTGTGCCACATGGGTCAACTTCTTGTCATCATTGTGATTACTGTGCATTCTCATGTTTTTTCACATGCTGTCTTTTTATTTAACTTGCATTTTATCATACACATTTCCTTTCCTAATGAAATCATTTAACTGTACATTTGGAATTACTTCACTTTGCATGAATCCAAAATTTTTGATAAGATCAGGTCTACTTCTCTTAATAGCTTGCCCATGGTTTAATGAGTTATTATACCATAAACTATATTACCCTGTATTAATGAAGCATTCAACTGAACAAATTTGCAAACTTTAGTTCAATTCATTAGAACAGTTGCAACATCATAAGCAGTCTCTTTATGATGTGCCCATATGAAAACAAATTGGGAATAAATGGCATTTTTTCAAGCCTCACAGTAATTACTGAAATGTTCTCTAATTGCTGCTATTTTGGTTACTTCACCTCTAGAAACCTAGTTACGTATTCAAGGCTTCTTATCTAGTTACATGCATAAATGTTTAATGCTGACCTGTTTCAAACATCAAGACTATTATATCTCATGGACGAATAAGTCAAATTTCTGGATCCAAAGTTTACTTTTTTTAAAATTTCTTTACAGCAGCAAAAGTCCTGATTTCTGGAGTTAGAAATCATTTTTCTAAACTGCAAATTATGTTAATGAACTTGCAAACACTATTTTTTGAAAAAAAATTGTATTTTTGTTTTACTTCTTTACTTCTAGGAACCATAGCTCTTTAAAAAAAACATACTTCACATCTACAAATCTTAATTTCTTCACTTCCAGCACTATGTAACATGTTAACATTCACTGAGGTGTTCAACAAACACAAATGTGTTCTCTGGCTCAGTGTGGTCCCTAGTCTATCTTCTTCAAGGAAGAAGTTTACGACATTATATGAAACTTCTTGTAGCTAAGCATCTAAGGTCAATACACACTGGGGAAAGCAGAATTTACCAGCAGGAAGTTCATTCAAAAATAATACCTTTGGAACTAAGGAACTGTTGCAATTATGGCCATTTCAAAGAGTAAAAATTTCTTTCACACACTAGACATTTCTCCTGGTAATCAGAAATTAGTGGTCTCCACCTGGAAATTCAGTTTTCCAAAGTACAGTTCAGGACATTACAGCAATTCTGGATGTCTGCATATTTACAAGAAACTTTTTGATGTTGTCTATTAATTATTAAGGATTTCTGAGGAGTCAACATATTTCAATTTTAAAGCCTCTTTGTTTGTAAAAGCAAATAGTATGGAAGGTATACAGATTGGCAAAGATCAACAACAGATATGCATTCTAAATGTTAACAGCAGAAAATAAGTTGGGTAACATCTCTGATTGGAGTAAGAGCTGCATCTACAGATATTCAGTTAGGGGTCATACTGTGCCAGTAGATTATGATCTCTATCAACTGTCCATATTTTAGAGGAAAGTTCAGATTTTCTGGCCTGATTCAGGATGCATATATATTTGGACATATATCTATATTTTCATGCTTGATTTACCTATCACACAATTTTCTGAATCCCGCCCCCCTCCCCCCAATTACATGTGATTAAATATGTCTAGTACACAGAAAACTACAATACATTGGCAACATACTGGTAGCAACAATAATATAAAGAAAAAGAACACACACCTTACAGCTCCCTTTTTCTGAAGCAAAAATAAATAACATTGTGTGAAAAAAATTATGATACAGTTCATTAAATTCTACAGATTTTGCACTGTCTCTTTGATAATATGCTTATATTTCCCATCATTTTTCTTACTCTCTGTTTTTTAATCATGTGTTTCTGAGTAGCATCCCACATTCTTACTGGAAGTGGCAATATTTATGTATTATTTGGTATTCAAATTTTATGCCTCAATTTTTAGCTGGTTGTTCCTGGTTTTCAAACAACTTTGTTCTTAACTTCAGTGTCTGCAGGATTAGAGGTAAGCCACCACAGGGTCAAACAGCCAGATGCCACCATCTCGTTCCTTCCTTTCTAAAGCCTTTGCTTGGGAATAGACGGAAGTAAAATGGGTCCCTAACTATAGTACTGTTTTACCACCTGACTGAATCTCTTAAGGTTCTTTCCATATGTAACCATCTACTATGTGTTGTAATTATCAAGCATTTAACATACCTTACATATGCTGGCTATTCAGAAGTAACAATTATCATTGTTTATTAACAGCTCTCAATGGAAGGTACCATTTTTTCCACATGGAAGAAAGCAAGGATTGTTCTATAGCATGAGGGATGGAGAAGGATTTATGTAGCTGTTTAAACTAACCCTCCATTTTCCTTTCAATCCCTCTGGAAAAAACTACAGCACGATCCATACTTCCATCCACAACCCCCTTTTCCCCATTTTTACACATGGAGTGATGGTGTTATATCAACAGTGATCCTCATCTCAAGCCAATGTTCACACCTCTGTGTGGCTAGATCTGCTTGATACTTCAGTACCAAATCCATGACCTTGCACCCATACCTACAGACACTTTAAACTCTCCACTCTATCTACTGTAAGAATGGAATGTGGGAGGAAATCTGAGCACCCAGAGAAAACTTAAGCAACCATAGGGTGGGGCATGCAGACTCCACACACAAAGCACCAATAAATGAGAAGCAAATCAGGAAATGTCTTGCGGTGAGATGACAATACTTCACATTGTGTCACTGTGCCCACTCCTCATAATCCTGAATGAGTTAAGCCTGGTATTGGAAAGCAAAAAGATACAAAAGAAAATATAAAAGGAACAATACAAATGCCTAACAAGAGTCAGCCACTGAAAGAAGCAGTTTTCATAAATATACAAAGAAGTAAAAACTTAAGAAAAGAAAGTCCTTCTGTGGGCACAGAAAAAGTGCGAAGATTGGAAAGAGTATAAGGTCTAATCATTTTATAGACTACGGCCTTAGATGTTTGGCAGTTTGTGTCTTGAAAAGGGTAGATCAAGACTACTGAACCTATTTATAAAGCTGGTTGGGCATGGAACTAATGAGCAATATTAAATATCTCTATTTCCTTCTTGGCACATTTTTCACCATCTTTTATTACTGATGAATGCCTTCAAGAAGACTCCAGTAAAAAAGAAGAAGCAAATATCAACTCCGTATTAAAATAAACATAGAGCAACTTCACAGAAAACTGACCCAGCAGTCTTTGAACTTAAGTACATATTTTTTACTTCTTGCAGAATGGACAAAGCTAATATTCATAAGTAGCATAATACATGCAAAATCCTCTGGGCCAAATTTCCAGCATTTAAATGGTATAGTACAGACTATGAAGTTAATGAACCTTATCCATTCACAGTCTTCAGATCCAAGATTGAAGGATTTATTATTTAATCCCCACATCCAAAATTCTGGATGTTGCACAGATTGAAGGTATCTTGATCCATGCTAGGGGATCTCCCAGCTACTGCTGTACAGAACTGTTAACTTCTCAGCCAGGACCACAACATATGCATGTGATATGTATTTGGTGTATTATGTCTCCATCGAGCACCTACTGTGCCTACCTCTCTGGATGCATTTTTAACTGGGGAACAGTGTCTTATGTAGAAGCTTATAGTACATAAAAGTTATCATGGGAGAATATCTTTGTATTGTAGCTAATGATATCACTCCAAGTTTACCAAAGTTGTTGGGAATTAGTGCCCTTATTCTGTATGCTTTTTTAAGCCATAAAGAAAAGATGATACAGAAGCTAGTCATTTTCACAGACAACATTTTAAGAGGACAGTTCATATTATTAGAGGTTTACTGATTTTTATACATCCTCAAAAATGAGGCTACACAATTTCTGTTTTCTCAGCAATCAGAGAACTACAACAAAAAAAGAACTAAAGCTGAACATGCTATGCCAAAAGATTATGCCTCCAGGAGTCAAGCCCCTTCAAAAAATAGAAGTTGAGGTCTTAAATTTATATGATGCATGTATTCTGTCCAAAACAGAAGGGTCATTATTTCAGAAAAAAACTTTCCAGACTGTAGTTTCCACACCACCTGGCTCCCAAACTCGTCCTCTATCATGCAACAGTTGCTTTGCTCTAAGAAAATATGTGATATACATTCATGGGATAAGACAAATTATCTTGGGCTTTGCTCCTGCAAATATTGTACTATTGTAACTAAATATGTGAAATAGTGAACATTAGTATGATTACTAATAATTGGGGAAGATGTTACAGCTTGTGTAAAAATGCAGTGGGGCAAACCATGCACATCACATTTGCCTTTGCTAAAAAGTAAAGAGACAGGTGTTTACAACCTGTTATTAGGATACCAATTCTTTGAAAAACTGGATGTATTGATGATAACAGAATGCTCTGAAATCATAGTAAGAACAATACCCATATAGCTTGTTTGATAAACAATCCCATCTTCTCAAGCTTACTATTAACTGTTTTCTTTAGCTTGGTCTACAGCAAAAGCACCATATATTCCTGTGCTTTCCTTATGTAATTCAAGCATATGAACAGCTCATGTGTAGTATGTAGTCCATAGACATGCTGTGTCATACATCACATGCTACTGCTTGAAGTAGCACTTAGTCCATAGACATGCTGTGTCATACAACACAAGCTAACTCTTGATGTAGCAGTTAGTCCATAAACATGCTGTGTCATACTGCACAAGCTAACTCTTGATGTAGCAGTTAGTCCATAGACATGTTGTGTCATACATCACATGCAAACGCTTAATGTAGCATTTAGTCCATAGACTTGCTGTGTCATACTGCACATGCTAACACTTGATGTAGCAGTTAGTCCATAGACATGATGTGTCATATAGCACATGCTAACTCTTGATGTCAGCATGACCAAGGCTAGCTCACAAATAATGTACCATGGGCACATAATGTTACAAGAAGGGGTTCGATCTATATTAAGGTTCGCCTGTCACTGAGATATACACTTATAAACCACTGGAAGAGGATGATATTGGAGGATGGAATATCTACTATGCAATCTGTTCCAAAGTGCCAGATAAAGGCAATGATGAGAGCTAGGTCCCAAGATACGTAAGGCTTTGCTTGCATGGCACTATATGCATCAGGGCATTGGTCAGAGCCAGACTACTGCTACTGATAATTAAGTAGAGATGACAAGAATATTGCAAGCAATATGTGAGGACTTTCACTAATATATGGAAATGTTGAAAGCCGAAGACAAGACCATGATGATCCTTCTGCAGAGGGGCTACATACACAGGATCTGTGTCAACCTCTGCCCACATCCTTGTGAGGATGTAGCAGAGATACATGGTTGATCCAGCTGAGAGGATCAGAGGTTATGTCAGCATGTGTAAAGGCCATGCTGTGTATGAACCATGGGTAGCCAAGTCAGTTCCAGTGTCCATGGATGCGGATTCCTTCACAGGTCAAAGTGCTGCACCTGAACAGACTTCATCATCACATGAAGGACCTCACAGTCAAGGCCATGCTCCTGCAGTACTGGCCAGCCAGTGCTTTGTTAACATCATGTAAGTTGCACTACAGTAGCAACTCATTGTCAAGTTCTCATTGTGACAGCGCATTCACATGGACTATCCCCAATGTTATGATTGAGAGGAATGGCAGAGATGAGATGTTGTCAACAAAGCAGATGGACAAAAATCATAGCTAGAGCCTGGGGAGATAATGACAGTCAGAAGAGGCCACGGCTATATTACAAGTATCTTAATATTTATTCCATCTGGTGATGGGCTATAGAGATTTCTAATTAAATCTGAAGAATTGGGATTTCTGAGAAGAGAACTTCAGCTATTTACCAACTCAAAACAGATATCCTGGAACATATAATGGTCACAAAAGAAATGGACTGAGAGGTTTCATTTTGGAAAGGAAATTAAGAAGATGCAGCAGAAGAAATCTGAAGACAAAGAAGGCATGAGGGACAAAATGCTGAACTCCAAAACAAAGAAGGATATGCCACCTTTATAAGGGAATCAAGGTGGAAGTTAAATGGCTATCAGCCCAACAGGTAGAAAACTATTTGCAGAAAAATTGAAAAAAGCAGATAAAAATCTATATATATATATTTTATATATATATATATATATATATATATATATATATATATATATATATATATATATATATATATATATATAGTTGCAGTCTGAAAAGGTGTATAATCAGATGAGCAAACACTTTTTACTGGTGGAAAAAAAAGTGAATGCTCATATGATCGATGTTCATTTTAATGGAGGTTCTGTCGGCTGTGGGTTGAATGGGATCACAGTACAACAGGGTAAGTGAATTTGCCTTTACATAACTGTTGTGTGATCTCAGAGTTAGTATATAATAATTAGCAGGGCTTACACTTATATATAGGGACCTACATAAATTTCTCTCATTGACCTACACAAATATTCACATTAAAAGAAGTACACAGAAAATACATAACTATATGTCAAATAAAACTGCTGTTACCCCTATGTCTAGCTAGTTACATATGCAAATTCCAGTCAGCTTAGATGTAATTGGATAATGCACATGCATGCACATGTTTAGGAATGCATCACACCTGTTGCATAACAACACTATGCTGTTTCAAGTTAAATGCTCGTAGGATCATCTGGCAATACATGACTTTACTCATTTCTTTTTGCTATGAAAATGTTAACTGTGACCAAACTCTTTTTTCTCAAATTGTTTTATTAAATATTATAAATTAATAACAAAAAACATTATCACATTAAAAGTCTTTCAGCTTTTCCCGGTTAGGGGTTACCACAGCGGATCACCCGAACGCTAATGATTGGCAGTGGATTTTTACGATGTTGAGTTGCCAGCCTGGCACCCAACCTAAAAAGATGGAACACACACGCACCTACCTGCATGTCTTTAGTGTTCACTTATTAAAATTTAATTAAAATATAGAACATATATTACATTAATAATAAAAACAACAACATCAACTATTTACAAGGTGTCTACTTATACAAGAAATATAACAAATTCAGGCATTTTAATAGTTTGTATTTCATTAGTGATTAATTATCATTTGTTTATTTAAGAGATCCTTGAGTTTCATCCATGAATTTAAAGAGGATGTTCTTCTAGTTGTTCTTTCTCTAACTGAAAGAATCTCTAGTTGACAGGTTTCAGTTGCAATATTAAAGAATTGTTTCATTGATGGAGTTGATACACTTGTCCAATTTTTTGTGATCACTTTTCTTGCAAATGATAAGAGACTCCAAAGAAGAGAATAATCAATTTTCTTAACACATGCAGGTATTGGGGTATTAAATAGAATTAATGAATTGTTTAACGTGAAATTATCAGTTGATAATGCCTGTAAAAAGGAATTGGCATTATTCCAAAATGGTTTAATTACAATACATTCACAAATCATATGTTGCCAGTCAGCTTTAATATTCAATCCACATCTTCAACAACTAATTCTAATTCATTAATTCTAATTTATGCGATATAATAAAAGCTGTATCTAGAAATTTCCATGAAAACAATTTCATTTTCAAAGACATTGTGGTTTGTGCAGAAGATAAAAGTATTATTTTTTTCTCATTTTCACTAAGGTGATGGTTATTAATCATTATACAGTAATCCCAGTAACTATCTTTACAATAATCTGTCTTAGTTTTAATTACCTTATAGATTTTGAATAAAAGCCCTTTTTCTGTGAAGTTTTGATGTATCAAAAAATTAAAAGTTCTATAAAGTTAAGTATCTCTTTTTTTTGTTGAATGCATCAGACTTATTCTCTTCTCTGCTGAAAACCTACAATTCTGAATATCTAACCGCATTTCACTATTTAAGTTAAATTTATTTGATATATAATCTAGAGTATATCATTTTTCTTTATCCATGAATTGATACCAAAACATTAATTGTTTTTCATTAAAGGTATTCACTGTGAACATATTAAATGTGTTGACATTGTTTTGTGCATATGCTAACCAAGCTTTATATTCTGGTTCTCTATACACAACATTTCTGAAGATAATCATTGTTGTGGAGATAAAAGTTGAGTTTATCAATGGATTTTGATATTCCAAAGTAAAATATTTTAATATCCAAAGAAATTTGTTGTTAATTCATTTATTATGACATTTGTATGTTTGATGAATATTTTTTAAACAAATACTTTCCTGTATGTCCTTCCATTTAGCAGAGTAATTTTTATTTGCCCAGGAAATAAATGTCTGTATAATGGTTGAAGTAGAATATAATTCTATATCAGGTAATTCCACCATATGACCAACTTGTTGACTGGTGATTAAGTGCTATTCTGGATCTGTTGTTATGCCAAAGAAATCTTAAGTATCAAACTATTAAAATCTCTTATATATTGTTTAGGAATGGGAAGAGCTAGTGATTGTATTACATATAATATTTTTGATAGTATTATCATTTTTATTATTATCTCTCTTCTATAGCAAATAAAAATGTGATCCATTTATTAATAAGCCATTTAATTCTATCTAAACTATCACTATAACTTTATTAATTATTTCCTTTATATTTTTGGTTAAGATTATTCCTAAATATTTTATTTTATCATCTTTGACTATATATTTAGAAAAAACTTTTGACATATCAGAGATATTAGAGTTTATACATAACAGTGAAGTGGTGCAGCAAGAGGATCTCTGGTTCTATTCTAGGCTGGAATGCCTTCTGTGCAGAGTCTGGATGTCCTCCCTGCATTCGTATGGGTTTCCGCTGGGTGCACCGGTTTCCTCCCACATTAAAAATACATGCATCTGCAGGGTTTTTCCCTGAGCCTGCACTGAAAATTGGCTTTGTTCCAATTCGGACTTTCCTGGTAAACAAATGTGAAATAAAATAAATTTTTGTTTTATCTTCATTAAATGAGAATCATGATTTAGAGTGAAATTTTTTGGCAGCCTTAAAAAGATTATTGAGAAAGTGTGTAACTTTCAGTATCAATTAAATATCATCTACAAATAAAAGTATTTTTGAATTTAGATTGTGATCAATGTAGGGTTCACCCTGGCAAAGCAGCTGGTCTGGATATGATCTCAGGGAGGCTACTTAAAAACTGTGCTGATCAGATGGCACCAGTCTTCACACACATTTTTAATATATTTCTCAGCCAGGAAAAAGTACCTAAATGCTTCAAGACCATGCCCAAAAAAAACAACTCCAGCATAATTAAATGATTACCAGCCAATTGCACTTACCTCAGTAGGGATGAAGTGTTTCAAAAAAATAGTCAAAGAGCACATAACATCCTGCCTACCTGCTACATTTGATCCTTTACAGTTCACAAACAGGCCAAATTGTTTTACTGCAGATGTCATAGCCTTAAATCTTCATCATACCTTGGACCACCTGGAAAATAAGGACTGTTACGTACACGTGTTGTTCATAGACTTCAGCTCTGCCTTCAATACAGTAATTCCACAGCAACTGCTATCTAAGCTGAGCAATCTAGGCATAGAAAACAAAATATGCAACTGGATCCTCAACTTCCTCACTGAAAGGCCACAAATAGTTTGAGCTGGAAAACATCACTCAAACAGCATCACTCTAAACACCAGGGTCCCACAAGTTTGTGTACTCAGTCTACTTCTTTTCACAGTTCTAACACATGACTGCATAGCTACACATCAGTCAAATGAATCATCAAATTTGCAGATGACACCACAGTAATTGGCCTTATCGTTCTCATTCATTGGTTCACTGACAACAACTTAGCATAAAATTTTGGAAAAACCAAGGAATTCATCATCAATTTTATGAAGGAAAATAAGCCATACAGCGCTATGGTGTCAATGGTGCTGCAGTGGAGAGAGTTAATAGCACCAAATTCCTTGTGGTATATATCTCACAAGACCTAAGTTGGGTCACAAACACTTCCTACCTTATAAAGAGAGCCCAACAATGTCTCCACTTCCCTAAGATACTTCATAGGTCTAACCTCCCTCCACAGGTCCTACTTACCATCTACAGAGCCACAACTGAGAGCATACTGACAAACAACATTGTTGTCTGGTATGGAAATTGCTGTCAAGTTGATTGGAAGACACTTGGTAAGATCATTAAGCAGGCCACAAAAATCATTGGCTCCAACCTTCAATCCCTACAGGATATATATTCAAACAAATGCTAGGGTAGAGTCCGTAAACTATTGTGATATATACACCATCCAGCTTATGGACTGTTCAAACTCCTGCCAACAAGGAAGCTCTACAGAAGCATTTGATGCAGGACATCCAGATTCCATAACAGCTTCTTCTCGCTATCAGACTGCTGAACAACAAACCCATAGCCTAACCCCACTAAATGGGTAAAACATTATTTATGTGCAATATGTCAATTGTTATTTATATAACTCTGTACATAGCTCATTTTATATATCTGGATCTGCACTATGAAAATTGTAAACTGTAAGTTTATGGCATATATTGGTGGTGGGTAAGATTTTAGATGTGTGCCTCATTTATTTATAGTACTGTTGGTTATATTGCCTTATATTTCTACCAAGACCCTGCTTGTTGTTGTATTTGTTTTGTTTCAGCTATAAAATGCTTTCAATTTTTTTACTGTATATATTTTTAGTATCTTAATTTGATTTCTATTTTTAGCATTTTAAATTATTATTAATTTAATCTTCCTTCTTAAAAAGAAATGTCTGTAAACAGTCATTTTTATGGTATGAGCCTGAGCATCGAAATCTCGTGCAGTGATACAGACTTTTTTCTCTGTGTTGATCTGTATGACAATAAAGTTTACTTTGACTTTGAAATTGCACTCTTTTAATTTCTGATTTTGATCTTACGTAGTTCACAAAAGGTTCCATAATCAAAGGAGACAATGGACAACCTTGCTTTGCTCCTTTGGTGAACAAAATTGATTGTAAAACATAAGAACCTATTTTTATATAGGCTAAGGAATTATCATAAAGATTTTTTATAAGCTGCTTAAATTCCATTGAAAAGTTACATTGTTGTAGAACTAGTAGGAGATAATTCCAATTAATTGTGTCAAAAGCACTGTTGATGTCTAGGCTTACTAAAGTTAAATTATCTTTTACATTGTTAGTATAATCAATTGTAGTTAAAATTCTTTTGATAGTATCATAAGAATTTCCAGTTTTTGTAAATCCAGTTTGATCATTATTGATTAGATTAGGAAGAAATTATTGAATTCTATTTGCTAATTTAGACATGAATAATTTGTAATCAATATTTAGTAATGAACTTGGTCTGTAAGAAGAACATCCAGCTGGATCCTTATCATATTTCAAAATGAGTGTATAGTTCCATGAGGGTGGAAGTATTGTTAAATATTTAACTAACTGAAAGGTATAAAGCAAACTATTTAAAGCATTCTTGGGCATTGGTTTACAAAGTTCTGGTATTATACCATCGTTCCCATGGGTTATTAGAGTTTAGTTTATTTATTTGATTTGTAATTTCAAACATCAATATAGCCTTATCAATTTTTTTTCATTTGCTGATATGTCAGTTTATTTTTAATATATTTTCTAATAAAAACTTTTATTGCTTCCTCCAGGTCTCTAACTGAATTAGCTTGATTGAGTTTCGTAAAATGCACTCTACATTCTTTAAATATATCTTCAGCTGCAGTGAATTACTTTTTATCTTCAGTATATAGTTCTTTAATGTGTCTAGTTTTGATTATCATCTTTGTTCTACAGGCAATTTTATGTAAAGATTTTGGGTTTATTAAATAATTTGTTAGTTTTATCTTTACTAAATGTATCTTAATTTTATGATTTAATATTTCTAAATATTTATTATATCATTTATTTCTTTTGATGTAATATTGTTGCCAAATTGACCTTATAATTTTAGTTAATCAATTTTATCTTGTAATTCAATTAATTCCTTGTCCCATTGCTTCTTTTCTAATGAATACCAATTTAAAATCTTCTCATTTAAATAAGATTTAAGAGGATCACATATATAAACGTCTGATATGTATTTTGTGTCATTAAATTCTATATATATTCTATATATTCTTTGTTAAAGAATTCCTTAAAATCATTCAGATTAGTAACTTATGCTGGAATTATTTTAATGTGAATATTATTGTTGTAATTCAAAACAATTCAAATGTTATGGCATTGTGATCAGAAATTGGGAATGAAACTATTTTAACTTTATCTAAGTAAGTTGTTAAGTTGTTTGAAACAAAATCGCTAATAATTCTTGACTGTGTACCATTCCTATTTGAGAAAGAGTAAAAAAAAAAGAAAGTCACTAACTAAAAATTTATCAGCATCCTTAGTATTGAGTAGATTAATGCAATCTATTAACACGTTTGCTGTGGATGATATTCTGTCATTCCCTTTAGTATCAGTGTCTTTTTCATGTAAGATACAATTAAAGTCTCCTGCTAAGATAAGGCTTCCCTTTGAAAATTGAAATATCTGATCTAGCTGAATTTTCACTGTTTAACGCCCGACCCAGGTATCCAATATATATTAACAACGGAGTATATTTTCTTATTAATTTATAAATTAGCTAAGCAAAACATAGCTTTATCATCATTATAAGTGCTTAAAATAGTTGGTAAAGTATTTTTCCAAAGAATGACTACTACACTTCTTTTTTAGCTAAATTGAGAACTAGCTATCACTATTTATTGTTTGTTATTTAGTCTATCTATATCATTTGTTAATAAATGTGTTTCTTGAATAAAGATAATCTGAGAAGAAAACAATTTTATTTATTTATACAAACTACTCCTTTTTCAGCCATTATTTAATCCATTAATATTAATTGATATTCACTTTAAATTCACCATCTTTATAACCTAAAGAGCAATTTATTTAAGAAAGTCTGAAATATAAGATGTAATGATATAAATGAACCACTAGCAAAATTAATGTAAACAGTAAAAAATCTAATCAATTTTATACTACTTTTTTGCAATACATATATGACTGTACTCACCAGTAAAGGAAAAAATATTAAAAAAAATATAAAACATAAAATAAATGTAACTATCCTCCCCCCCATGGAGTATAAAAATCCAGACGTCATTCTACCTAAAATTAGTTCACCTATGCCATTCTATAGCTATGTCATTCTATATATCAACTCTCATATTAAACTTGGTCTGTATGATTTATATAAACTATTGCATATAGATAATAAAAAATTCCACTGTGTGCATTAGAGTAAAACTGATATTTGATATATACAATGCAGTATTTTCTGATACAATTACAGTTAATTGAAAATAGTGAGAAATAATAAGCAAACATATTAAACCAATAAAACTTAGAAATACAAAATGTTAATTTAAAGGTCTTAACTATATTATATGCAACTAGACCTAGCCAAAACTATTTAACAAGCAATATTTACTATGATTCCAGTACCAGTTGTGAACTGATATGACTCTAAGAAGAATCTTGTAAAACAGGCAATCCGTTCTTTGGAAGTTTATGTCTTTGAATGTGATCATGAATATATCAGACTTGTAAAGCTGTGAATGAAAGAGGTGATGACAATGCTTCAGTAGTCCATCCAATGATTAAAACATAATAGTCTCTATAAAATATTTATTCAAGCAGCATATTGAATATATTGGTGTAAACAGAAAACTAAATATCTTCCGTCAAACTCAGTCAGCAAATGATGTTAAATCTACTCAAATCACACACTTAAAGCAATACCACAAACAAATGTTGTTGCAACATGAGACTCAAAAAAGAAACAGTGCAAGTAAAAATCTTTGTGATCAGATCTAAGTGACTAGAGTAGCATTTGTTCAATATATTTCTTTATGCTGAATCAATGTATATGTTTATATTATATTCAATAAGCTGACGAATTATGATTGAATATTAATAAGAATATATATATAAATTATTTCCATATGAAATCACAATCTGTATAATTGTCTTAGAGCTGAAGTTAAGGACCCTGGGAAATACCTTTTATTAATCTGTAGGCAGCTGTTTTTGAATATAGTAAAAATTAGATTGATTTTGTTAAAAAACTCAATACAAGTAACATTGGAATAAATTACTAAATAACCCAGGTATGATTATTATCTAGATGAGCACGTATTCTAAGAGACAATATATAAAGTTTGATATTTGTTGATACTCACACATTATCTTGGTTATGTAAATAAGTTCCATATATCAAACTGTTGCCATGTGATAGCATTTGCAGAGAAAAGGAAACTTCATATTGACTCACAACAATAACACATCATTGGGCCATATTCAATAAAGCCTACACTAAGAATACACAATATGTATTCAATAAAATTCTTATCACAATTTTTGTACTTTCTAGTCACTCAGAAAGACTACACTAAGTGTACGTGTAGTCTGCACTTTGTGGTAGCCTTTATGAATCCCTGTCAATATTTAAAGCTGCAAGAATATCAGCAGGAAAACTAAAATTAGGTGGAAGAAGGTGTGAGTTATGTCTGTGTTGTCTGTTGACTCAGAACAGTGTACACTTAGTGTAGGCATTATTTAATCATGGGGATGGTATTTTGTCAATAAATGTTATTAATCACAGAAGGGAGAAACTTTAGTTATAATATACAGAAAAAGTAATGACTTGTTCTATAGGTCAATATCTGAAAAACAAAGCTACATTATTTGTGAAGTTTCCAGTAAACTATTGGCATATATGCCTGAATGAAATATCAATTTAAATAAATAATGCCCATCTAACTGAAAAACTATTTCTATCATCACAGCCATAATGCATTTCTTAATCTCCAGTAATAAATTTAGTGTTAAAAGAACTTGAATGTAAAGATAATCCCCGGGATTCACGAATGGCCATCTTCCATGCAGGAACAGTGTAGGAGCTCCTGCATGGAAAATGGCCGCTGAGCGATCCAGAAAACTGCCGTTTTCAAGTGCACAAGCGGCCCTACACTGTTCCTACATAGAAAGCCATGCGGGATTCAAATCACCTCATTTGCTGACAGACTCCATGCAGGAACAGTCTCAGAGCAGAAATGTATTCAGTAACTGAAAACATTTCTGCATCTGAACAAACTGAGGCAGGACAGCTCGTGGAAAACATGTATTACAGTCAAACACACATGCCAATGGCCAAATATTAGGCCATTGGCATTAATAACAGTTTTTTTTTATAAAATTAAACTTTTTTTTGACCAATTACGGTCATTTAAGCTTAGGGCAGCAGCACACTAATAGGATTGTGCCAAAAATAACAAAAAAATGAGAAAAGTCAATTTTAAGATAATTCTGCATTTTGCCATTATAGTCAATGGAATTCAGAATGTAAACAATACCAGGGAGCACTGGTTGTCAAGGGGAAAGGGTCTGTCTAAGTGCAGTTACTAATGACTTACCCACTGGGGTATGCAAATGAGGGGAGTTATACTGAATCACAGATTTCCTTAAAGTGTCAGCTTGTACCTAACAGTGTAGGTGCAGCAATACAACAGTGCAAGTGTAAGAGCTGAATGACTTCAGAAGGGAGTGTTTCATGCTTGTTGTAAGCTCATTGGAGCTCTGTGGCCTGTGTTTGCCCTTAGCTAATTACATCTAAGGAAGGGGGTGTGTCATATGTGCCTGAGCAGTGTGTACATAGCCTAATGGGTGTACGTGCCATGCACCAGGTTTTAAACAAAAAAAAAGAAATGGCAGCACTGTTTACATTTAAGCACTGGGTATGCGCGGCACATCTCAGGGCTTAAATAGGGAGGAACTGGGAAGGGGAAACAGCAGTTGGAAGGCAATCAAGAAGAACTAGCATAGCTGGCAAGTGGAATGTATCAGAATCAGCCAATTACACATGCAGCAGCCCAGCACACTAATATAACCTCTGCAAACACCCTACAGACTGTTTTTTCCCACAAACTCTACACCACCGGTGTACACCGATGGGAATTTTTAATTTGCAAACTAACTAAAAATGTTACAGGCTGCTGCTGCTTTACTCCATCAATATGTGCTAGAGACTGAGGGTGGTGAGGAGGAGAATTCTGACAATCGACCAACAGTAAGGAGGAGGAGAAGAGTGTACAGACCCAGGATAACATATTAGGGCTTACATGAGCTGGAGATAGTAGAGCGCTATAGGGTGGGCAGGGACATTCTATAGCAAATCATTGAGCTGTGCCAGCCACACCTTGCACACAGAACTAATAGAGGGGAACCCATCCCAGTGGATACCAAGGTATGTCCAGGCTTAAGAATACTAGCCACAGGTACCTTCCAAAGACCAACTGGGGATATCATGGGAGTCTCAAAGGCATCAGCATCCAGGGTACTCCACCATTTCCTGGATGCCATGACACAACATGTCAACGAGCACATATATTTCCCCACAGCCCGTGAGGTGCTGACCACACATATGCATCTCTTCCACTGTATAGCAAAATACCCTGAGGTAGTTAGTGCTATAGACTGCATGCACATCTACATCAAAGCACCAACTGGTGAGCGGTGCAGGGTCTACATAAACCACAAGGGCTTCCGCTCTATCAACTGCCAGGTCATGTGCGATGTCCAGAGCATTATCATGAATGTGTGCGCTGGCAGCCCTGGAAGCTATCACAACTCCCACATCTGGCATTGCTCACAGCTGTATCAGGCATTTGCCAAGGGGACATCCCATATGGCCATCTAGTGGCAGATGTTGGCTATGAACTGGAGCCGCGACTGATAACACCCATTAGAAATGGACACAAACCTGAACAAGAACTCCATAATGTGGCACATGCACAGACCAGAACCATTGTAGAGCATGTGTTTGGGATGCTCAAGTCATGGTTCCGCTGCCTTGACATATCCGGTGGAGCCTTGCAGTACTCTCCAGCTACATGTACACAAATGTTCATAGTATGTGCCATGCTACACAATATGATCCTGCAGAAACAGCTGCAGCAGAAACAGCACTGGGCAGGGCCACACAGCCCCCACCATTGCCAAGGCCAGTACAGACACAAGGGGACTCAGAGGAGGAACACCCAGAACATGCCCCTGTAGGCAGAAGGAGGCGTGCCCTAGCCTTGGCAAAGAGGCAACCCATAGCAACCACACTGACACTATAGGGACCCAGGGACTGATACAATCTCTGATTTGTGCATACAGTAAAGGGGATGCCAAACATGACACTACCAGAGCTTTACCATGTACAGGGAGTGTACTAAGTGCATCCAACATAGTGAGTCCTCCAGCACTGTCCTCAATACTGGCCCAGCAAAAAGGTAAGTCACTCTTCCTATCAATTACTGAATGAAATAGTATGTTCTCATACTTGCATGCATGATATGGATGCAAGGGGATTGGGTGGCTGAATGGGATATCATCAGGCAGCTATATGGGACAGCAGTAAATTCATAACAAATACTGGTGTCAACATACTAGGCAGCACTACACAAGGTGACAACCCCAACTGCAGTACATGTGATGGCCCAAAGAACTGTAGGTGTCAACAGGTCACACACATGGATGTCAATGAGGGTCACATATCCACCACCAGCCTCACCCAGCAGGACAGGTGTAGATGACCATGAAGAAAGGCTGGGCTAAGGCCCCCAAATGATGGCAATGGTAAACAGCCCCCCTCGAGACCTACACAGACATACAGGTCTGGCAGTTGCATTCTAGTTCTGAAGGGTAAGAAGTCTGAAACTGAAATATATGCCATTAAGATCTAACATGTGTACTTTACTGATATACCTCCTGTCTGCATGATAGGTCACAATACAATATGAAATGAAAGCCAACAGAGTAACTGAAATACCAATACAGTTATTTCAAATTTTAAAGTCTGCAGGTTTCCATCCCCACCCCACCCCCACAATCCCATGTAGAAATGCAGTAACAAATGGCCTACAGTACTTTCAAATGGCCTACAGTCCTCTGGCAAAGGCCCATGCCTCACCCATAGTGCCAATGTACAGAATGTCAGGGGGTCCCAACTAACAACCTAACGAAGTTCGCAGATGACTGCAAACTAGGAGCCATAGTCAAGTCCCTTTCAAGATCTTGAAAAAGCCCGGGAGAGCCCGGGCGAAAGCGCTTGACTAACTGATTTTTTACTTTGTTCGGATTGCTGTTGAATGAAAGATTCAATTTTATATGATTAATTGAATTTTTATGGTGTTTGGATTGCTGTTGAAAGTAAGATTCGATTTTACATAAGACTTTTGGGCATATCGTACCCAACATTGGATGCTCTGCTTTTTACTTCAATAAACTGAGATTTTTTATGTAACGTTGGTTCCGTGCCATTTCCTGCTGTGTTAGTACCCTTCCACAATGGCAGGTGTCTGCCAGAATGTGTAGTCTATATGCTTCAGAATATTGGTCTCAGCTTTGTTCATCTTGTATTTCCTGGTAAATAACTGTGAACAAAGAATAACTGTCAGTAGTTGATGACATAACACATCACAGTGTAAAACAGTAGAATATCTATGCTACAACGAAACATGTCACACAAGCAGCACAGACAGCAATAGTTACACTATCCCCTGTATGTTAAGCCCATTGTGTCTCCATATTGGCAACCTATCTACAGGTATCCTGCAGAAAGTTTGCTAGGTGTAGCTGTAGCACACAAAACCATGAACTGGAGTCCAACCCTCCCTGGAATGTATGGACACACTCAATATAGAAGGTCATACTGGGCATGCTCCTACACTTAGAGAAATGAAGCCCATGTCTCACAACACAGTGGACTACAGATATCGGTTATTCGCAGCTGTCTGTGCACACACACCAAATTGTGCACCATTGATACTTCACACACACACACACACACACACACACACACACACACACACACACACACGCACACACACGCGCACACACACACACACACACACACACACACACACACACACACACATATATAAGGCCAACATAATATAATATGTTAAATATACACACACAGAGACGTGGAGAAGAGAAAGACATTGACGGAGAGAATCCCATTATGATGCCTGTCCCACCCACTACACATCCCACTGGCCTATATCACATGATGTGCTGCTGTCATTCACTGTAGAAATACCTTTGGTTAACCCTCAGCCCTATAGTGTCAGTGGTGCTTGTGATACCTGTGTAACACTACAGTACAGATAGGTATCCATGTAGCAGTTGTAATCTCAGTCCTGTCAAATGTAAAGTTTTGTGTGGGTGTGTGTGTTTCTAGATGTATGTGGTTGAGGCCATTCACACTCACTAAATCTCCCATACCCCACCTTTAGCACAGCTGCTGATGTCACTCACCTTCAAAGATACCTTTGGACAGCTTTTTAGCATATAAGCTTTGTGAGGCTTGCAATAACTGTGTAATGCTATAATGTAGCAAACTAGTTAGGTAGAAGTTTTAATCCTGATCCTGGCAACTGTGTAAATGTGAGTGTTTGTGTGAGAAAGTGTGTTTATCCTTGTGGAGACCTGATTTTGTGGTCATTCACACTTACAACATTTCCCTTACCCCTCCTTTAGCACTGCTGCTAATGTGACTCACCTTCAAAGATACCTTTGGACAGCTCTTCAGCATATAAGCTCTGTGGTGCTTGCGATAACTGAGTAATACTATAATGTAACAAACTAGTTAGGTAGGAGTTCCACTCCTGATACTGGCAACTGTGTAAAGTGAGTGTTTGTGTGAGAGAGTGTGTGTATCCTTGTAGAGACCTCATTTTGTGGTCATTCACACTTACAACACTGCTCTTACTCCTCCTTTAGCACTGCTGCTGATGTCACTCGACTTCAAAGATACCTTTGCACAGGTCTCCACCATATAAGCTCCATGACATGTGAGATAAATGTGGAACAATGTAGTAGCAGTAACTACATAGGTATGGGTTGGAATATCATCTCTGGCAGGTGTTTGTGTGTGTACATATGTATGTCCGTACCTCAAAGATTTTGGCCCCATTTACCCCCAGTACACATCGCAGTGCCTGACTTTAGCAGTCCTGCAGAGATCATCCACCTTAGAAGTACCTGTTGGCAACCCCAAGCCATGTAAGGTCAGTGGTGCATGTGGTAAATGCGTAACCTAATGGTCTGAAAAGATAGTTAGAGTGAGGTTTGAACTTCACCCATGGCAAATGTCAATGTGTGTGTAGAGTAAACTTTTGTTTGGAATCTCTCACCCACTATATCACCCAATGCCAGTATTTACAAGGGCTGGTGATGTTCCTCACCTTAGAGGTACCTGGGACAACATCCATACTATACTATCCGTGGTGCATGCGATAAATGCGGTACACTGTAATAGCAATACATAGCTAGGTAGGGGTTTGAAACTCAGTAGTGGCAAGTGTGTGTGTGTGTGTGTCTGTCATCATTATCCCGAGTGGTGATTGGTGTGATTGTGTAATAAGAGGATCCATTGGGGGCGGGTTTTGCTAAATTATTATGTTGAGGATGTAGTATATGTAACAATGTCCACATTACAAGGCCAACAGTTATCAAACACCATATAGGTTGGTGTAGACAATCCACAGCCTAAATGTCTAGTGCCATGTGCAATGACTAAGTGACAGTATGGATTAGTGAACAATATAGACAACCCTTCTATTACTCAGAGACCACTCTCCACCCAAGTATTATACACAAACACACTTGGCTAGGCAACAACCACTATATTGGTAGTTCCTGTGCATTTTGCCTCACAGATAGTACCCATGGTGTGATTGCAGTGGACTACATGCCTGTTGACCACAACAGTGCCACTGACATCAGAAAGTACTTTGATGTGTTACATCTCTTACTGAGTGTGTGTTATCCAGCAAACAAAAGGACATGGCACCCTGTTCCATCCCCTCAGTAGCCAGATCAATGTGTACAGTGGCCTTTTTGCATTGTTCCCCACTGGATGCCTGCAACAACTGTAGAGTCTGCAAATGTACCCCACAAAGGGAATACCATGTCTTATACACATGCCCTGTATGGACAGATGCCACTAACTCCACTGAATATGCATATCATACTGTCAATGTAGGTGCAATCACTACCTCAGTTACATAGCCATGTCTCACCAAATGAGGTCAGGAATGTTACATCAGAATATACCAATCTGTCCACACAACATGCCCCAGAGACCTCAAGCACACTTACACATGCCAAAGAACATGCATGTGGGACATATGCACAACTCAGACACTGTCCATGTTATGGAATATAGATCACATACATGGGAAGCAGTGCACACCACTGGCCACTCACAATAGAAACCTGGATGAGTGGATGGGGAATACAATATCCACCCCAGAGGACCACTCCAGTGACTATACTCCTGAGCCACACAGGGGACTATTGTCATGTGACCTGATGCCAGGGTATTACCTTATTCCCTTGGGCTAGCCTTGTAGAGCCTTCAGACCCCTTCAACTACTAAACACCTATGAAGCAATGAACCTATGGATTTCAGTACTGGCAAGTGTGTGTGTGTGTGCGTGTGCGTGTGTGTGTGTGTGTGTGTGTGAATAGTAATCACAGTGTGCTTGGTTGATGAATATCCCCTCTGGCTGTTGTTATTAGCAATCGTAGGTGTGTCCAAACCAGAACATGTATCATTCTCCATTCTACAACAGATGTACATCAACATGTACCTATGTACAACCTTCAGCCCTATAATCTGTGAAGCATATGCAATCAATGTGTTACAGACTGGCAATTACCGTGCACATACTGTACCCTGCCTATGACATGGTGGATGTGTCAGCACACTGCCATACGCTGTAGCCTTGCTGCAGGGCCACATCCTGGTGACATACAGATGCCTAGAACAGAAATAGGATACAGCATTAGAGAACACATTCACTCAGCACTTCACTTGTGGGGGGAGAGAGGGGTAAGGCTGGCACTGAATGTGTTGCCAAAACTGTGGCCAATATCTGTTGTCTCAGGATAGGTATTAGCTTTCTGCAGTAACTCACAGCACCTGTGTTTAATGCTATGGAGGTTGTTGATGTAACTATCAAGGCTGTTGTGACTTTTGTCAGTGTCTGCTGCATCTCCGCTGCCATAGGTGCCTGTCGGGGATTCCATGAGGGATCCAAACTTGTGTTTGAGGCTAATAAGGGAGTTCAACAGTCATGGGACACCATCTTTCCCTGCAACAGTGTCCTCCTTCTGATGTACACTTTAGTAATGGCAGGAGACCATCACATTGTCTCCCATTGTTTGGAGAACAGTGTCTGTGTTCTGTTAGCTCTGGCTAGTACCATGCATTCATGTACCTGTTTGTACAGTGCCTATGTGTATGATTCCACAGTCATGCAGCTACATCCCATTGCCATGGGTGCAGTGAAGACATCCACCCTTATTTTTATGGCTGCAAAGTCAGCTTTGGAGAGGTTTTGTCAGGTGGTTATCTTTGTGGGGGGTGTGACTGACTTGTTGAGTTCAATGTTGATTAGAGCCTGTGTGAATCTCACCATGCAGGGATTGACATCTGGGGATGAGCAATGGTCTCATGTTTAAGTGGTCAACACAGGTCAAGATTGCTGCATCCTCTACCAGGGGTCATTATGAGCTGGTCTAAGGCAATGGAAATGATGAATCCCAGAAGTGTTTAGTCACTGTACTGGTGATTGGCTACATTCCCCAGGTGATGGAGGGGTAGTTGAAGACTCATACTATGTCAGTGTTGCACTGGACCATCAGAGATGGCAGGGTGTTGACGAATGTGCATTGACAGTCTAGGGACATAGACGTGGACCCATAGCATGCTATAGTCTGGATTGCACTATTACCCCAAGGCAGTTGTAATAGAAGTATCTCCAATGCATTATGATGGGATACTAGTCTGGAGGTGCTCCTATCCACAATGAATATGGAGACAACATCACCTGTGGAGGTGTGGTATGGTCCATGTTTGGGGACTGACATCTGTGGAATGCATCATAGCCTGATACTGCAAGTCTGCTGTCTGCTGCTGTGAACCACCTCTCCATTACAGCAGACATGTGGCCTCCACTCCAACTGCTATGAGTGACTTCATCCTGACAGTTAGATGTCCACTGCTGAGCAGCATGACCCTCAGACTGCATACATGTGTAGCTGTTATGGTGGTAATAACATTAGGAACACTGCCTAATAAGGCACCATAGGGGTGGCAAGACACTTAGCCAGTACCTGGCAACCCAGCAGTGACAGATGTAGGACATCCATGGCAAGTCATTGGGTTCTGTCAATCATGCCATCCCAAGCAGAGAAGTACTGGATCCCCTGAGAATGACACATAACATGTAAGCCAATGTTGCAGTCAACCATCTGTTGATAGTACCACAGCATCATTCTGGGTGACAGCAGTACACTGCCCAGGGTTACTGTCACACCTGTCTGGACTGCATAATCAGAGAGTTCAACCATATATCCTGTCATGTAGTCCAGGGAGGTATTTCCCAAGTCATTCACACCCACATGGATATGGAGTGATACTCATAGTTGTTGTGGAGTGACATGACTGGCTATGTCATATGTTAGATGCTGGCATATGATTGATATTTGGCTGTTACCTGCTCCATATTCAACTTAGTGAGTGGAATGTGTGTGCCTCAGTATTGAACTACCCATGATCACTGCATTGTGCAAGGTGGTTAGCCTTATGAGCTTAGGTTGAGGGGCACACTGTGTAGGTTAAATATGTGTCCCTTGGCATGGCCATATAATGGTGTCTGAGTGGGTGTCTGCTTGCTGGTCTGTGCTGTTTGGGTATATGTCCATTGAGTGCCTCTGAGAAGGTGGATGTATGGCTTTTCACTGTATGTCATGGCTGTCAAAGTGGGTGTCATGGTGAGCTATGTGTTCCACATGGTGTGGTACAAGTGTTGATCTTATCCTCTTGACCTGCTAGTCCAGTCTTTGCTGGACAATGCATATGTCCACATTGGGTGATATATGGAGAACCCTTACAGGTCTGAATGTTTGGAGTTTAGAGGGGGAGGGTTGTCTGTGTACATGCAGCAGTTGCAAAAGTGCCCCAGAATGGACAAGTGCACCAGGTTAATGGGTGAATGCACAAATAACCGCCCTTCAAACATGCCTGGAGGGGGTGGACATAACTACTAAGTACTGGGGCAACATCTGTGATGAATGAATACTGCTGACAGCTCACAGGTGTGCCACACTTCTTGATACAGTAACCTGGTGAAGTGCCAAGGCATAATGTTAGTTGAAGTGCAAGACAGAAAGAACTAGCATGATGTACGGGTGGAACAGAAGGCAGACTGTCTGCCACCTGTAATACTTTATCACAGCTGTGCAGTTATCAGCAGCTTTGGCCATGTGAAAGTTCAGTAAGCTGTGTAGTGTGTGCAGTAACTACATAACACTATAGTAGTTCTAATCCCAATACCTGCAAGTGTGTGTGTGTGTGTGTGTGTGTGTGTGTGTGTGTGTGTGTGTGTGTGTGTGTCTGCGTGTGTGAAACATGTACTGCATGGCTTGTACCATTTTAGACCTGTGTACTAACCTTTACACTTCCCTTCACTCCAGTTTAGTAGACCTGTTGATGTCATCCACCTCAGAAGTACCTTTGTTAGAGTTGGAAATGTATAAGCTTAGTAGCTCATCTGATAACTGTGTAGCACTATAGTAGGAATACTGAGATAGGCAGGAGTGCCAATCCCAATACTGGCAAGTGTGTGCAAATCATGTAATGTTGGGCTTGTGATGACCGTGCCCTGACCCAGCAATCAAGGAGCCTCAATCCTCACCACTAACACCAGGGTGGTCATCTCCTAGAAGAGAGGAAAGGATAACTAATTCACACAGTAAAGTACAATTTCCCTTAAGTGCACACAGAGATCACAGTCAGTCTGGGGCTGGTTGCTCCCTTGCTCACTAGGTCCCCAATAAGACTCCCCACTGGCACAGCTATAGGGTCCAGGTCTCAGCCTAGCTGGGCAAGCTAAAACCTCCAGTACCTTCTCTGTCCAACCAGTGCTTCGTGTCCCTGCCCAAGTAGCTGAGACAACACACACACACTTTGAGATAAGTATTTATACAACATCACAGACACTCCTGGGAAAAATTGACACAGTTTCTCCAGCTGTGCCCCTTTACCTAGACCATACAGTAGTAATCCCTGCCACTACCCAGCTAATAATATCAGCTACTAAAAGGCCTTTAAAATGGTGTCCAATTATTACTGTGCAATATTATAATCCAATGGTAGTATGACTAATCATTCTCAGCTTATTGGAAGGGCTTAAACAGTAAACTCTATAAATATATAATGTACTCTAAAGCGTAATTTATCTCTACATAAACCAGCCACAGGTATAAGGTTTTAAAAATATTTAATAATAAATAATTAAAACACAAGACAAAACTACTACATCACAGAGATATCTAAGAGTTAAGAGATCACACAGAAACTTAAAACAATATTGTAGGAAAGATCTGATTTCAAAGAAAAATACTTAGTCTAACTTTCTTCTAAGTTTATCTATTCCTGAGAGAAATCACAGTGCTAAAACTTACATGTGAGCATAAGGCAGAGTGCTTCAAGATCAAAATGCTTCCTGTCTCTTGTGAGAAATAGTATTTAAGCATTACTAACAAACATGACTCTAAGGCCCTCCCAAATTATATAATTTTTGGCACTTAGTCTGGAGTTCTCATGCCACAAACTGCATTATTTAGCAATCTAACACCTGCTCAGAAACTTACAACAATATAGGTAATTTCACATGTATACTCTAACAGAAGCCAGACTAATAAAGCACATTCCACATTTAAATTCTGGTCATAAACTTCAACCTTAAAACAATGGGCATGAAACTTTCATCCAGACTCACTGGAGCCAAATTCTAACATGAAAGGGTCACAATATGCTTCACTGGGCCAGTAGAATGCAATGTTGTCACATATTTTGCAGTTCCACATTTCACAGTATTCTTTAACACTCAAGAAAACATGCCTGTATTTTACATTTATTTACAAATGCCAGAATTATATATCAAATTCTATTTGACTAGGCTGGCAGCCTTCGCCCATCTCTCCCCAATCGTCACAGGGCTCATACCATTTTTGACCTGTGTACTTCCCTTTACACTTCCCTTCCAGTTTAGTAGACCGGTTGATGTCATCCACCTCAGAAGCACCTTTGGTTGACTTGGAAATGTATAAGATCCGTAGTGCATCTAATAGCTGCATAGCACTATAGTAAGCATACCTAGATAGGCAGGAGTTCTAATCCCAGTGATGGCAAGTGTGTATGTGAATCATGTACAGTCTGGCTCATACAATTTTTGACTTGTATACTACCCTTTACATTTCCCTTCACTCCAATTTAGTAGACCTGTTGATGTCATCCACCTTAGAAGTACCTTTGGAAGATGTGGAAATGGCTAATCTCTGTGCTGTGTCTAATACCTGTGTAGCATTATAATAGGTTCATAGGTTCATAGGTTCATACTAGGCTATCTGCCCTAGGGCATTTATAAGCCTAGCTAGAATGTGTTTGGCTTTCGCCACCCTTTTTAAATTTATTTTGCTATGCCCTTTTTCGAGGTTAGTATACTGTGCCTCTGTCTAACAGTGACACAGAAGTGATACCCGGGGTAAACCTACGATCTCCCATCCACTCATCAAGATTCCTCTTGAAGAGAGTCAATGTGGGACTCTGCCTAACCTGGACTGGGATTTTATTCCAGAGTGAAGGGAGCCTCTAGGTTATGAATCTGTCCCTCCAGCATGTCCTATTTATTTCAGTGCTGAGGTTCAAGTCTCTCGAGCGCGTAGCTTGATGGGATTTGGATTTTCTGAGGTGCAGCATGTCCATTAATTCTGGGTTGGACATGGCTTTATACATCAGGCACAGATCGCCTCTGAACAGGCAGTATGCCACTGAGTAGAGCTGGAGTTTCTTTAACCGGGCAGCATATGGCATCTATTTGAGCCCTTTGATCCTCTTGGTGAGGTACTTTTGGGGTCTTTCCAGTTGCTGCAGGTGTCTGGTAAGGTACATCCCAAAGGGCATTGTACTCAACTATGGGCCTGATGAGGGATGAGTAAAGAGGCACGATGACCTCCCCTGATCTAGATGTGAATCCCTTCATGATTAGGTGGGCTATATAAAATGTTTTTCTAACCACTTTGGCTACGTGGTTGTCAAATGAGAGATTGCTATCAACTTGGGTCCCCAGGTCCCTAATTACTTCTTCTGTACTTAATGGATTACCACCTATGTGGTAATTTGTGGCACTTTGTTTTTGCCAAAGGGGATGACTATACACTTTTTGGCATTTAGCTTTAGGCCATGGCTCTGGCACCAGTTGTCTGTTTCTATGAGGCCCTTTTGGAGGATGCTTGTGTTGGCTGGAGAGTCGATTATGGCGCCCAGTTTGCAGTCATCTGTGAACTTGGTCAGCCACAGTCCTTCCATGTTGGCCTGTACCTCCAAGAAATATATACCGAACAAGAGAGGTCCCAGGACTGAGCCTTGTGGGACACCACTTGTAACTGGTTTGGAGTCTGACATGGCTCCAGCAATTCTAACCATGTGGGTTCTGTCCTTGAGCCAGTTTGCAATCCATCTAGTGACTTAGGGGTTTATATTTAAGCTGGTGAGCTTATCTATAATGCCTGAGTGGGGTATTGTATCGAAGGCTTTTGCGAGGTCCAGGTAGACTGTGTGGACCACCTTCCCCTCGTCAATGCCCTTGGTGACTGTTTCAAAGAAATCAACCAGGTTTAAGAGGCAGGATCTGCCCTTAACAAAGCCGAACTGGGTAGGATCCAGTGTCTGTAGGTCCCCAATATCTTTATTTATGAGGTCCATGATGATCCTTTCCATAGCTTTGCAGACTAAGCTAGTCAGGCTTATGGGGCGATAGTTTCCAGGATCCGTTGAGGCACCACCTTTATGGAGAGGGACCACTGTTGCTGTACGCCACTCTTTGGGCACATATCCTGTAGTAAGGCTGATATTAAACAGTAGTTTTATGTTTGGGTTTAGCTCTTCTTGGAGTTCATGTAGGACGCAGCCCGGGACACCGTCTGGTCCCATTGATGCTGTGATTTTTGCTTTGGAGAGGGTGGCTCTTACCTGAGCATCTGAGATGTCAGGGGGGCAGCACTCTGCTGGGATAGATATTTGCCCTTTTGGTGGGAGGGAGAAGTTTGCGCTGAACCTGTCAGCTAGGATGTTGGCAATGTCTGTGGGTTCAGTGTATCTTTTGTCATTTTGGACTAATTCTGAGCATATCTGGGAATTACCACCCAGGTTCCTAACATAACTAAAGAAAGCCTTGTGATTATCCTTAGTGTCCTGTGCCATTTTTCTCTCGAAGCTGGCCTTAGACAATTTTATGAGTGCCCGTAGTTTTTTGCTAATACTGATCAATGATGCCTTCCCTTTTTGGGATTTTGCTCTATCATTTAGTAGCTTCCTCTTTCTATTGTATAGTTTGTTTATGGCTGGGGTCCACCAGACAGGACGTCTGCCTTTGGAGGATTGGGTCTTGGTTTTATTTGGGATCGCATGATCCATGCATTCCTGAAGGTGTTCATAGAATGCATTTATAAAGGATTCTGCGGTCTGGGCCATATTTTCCACAGGCCCGGGGGCTTTGAAGGATTCCACCTCGGTTTTGAGGAGTGTGAAATTTGCTTTAGAGAAGTTTTTCACTGTGGTTTTCTGGGCAGGGAGTGGGGTCGGGATGTGAATATCCAGTGAGATTAGTTTATGGTCTGATCTTACCAGTGAGGGATACACTTCTGGTCTGGAGCATAGAGTCCCCATGTTGGTGATGATCAGGTCCAGTATGTTTTCTCATCTTGTGGGAGTGGTATCAAGTTGTTCCATAGCATTTGAGTTTATAAATTCTAGGAACCTTTGGGCTAGGGTGTTGGAGCTAGAGTAATGCTCCCAGTCTATGTTTGGGTAGTTGAAGTCGCCCAATATAATGGTGTTTGGAGAGACCTTCATATTTTCCAGTGTTCTCAGGAAGGCCGAGTGGGGTTCCTGGGTTTGGGAGGGTGGTCTGTAGCAGGCTATAAACTGGAAGGCAGTTTTACCCACTGTTAGTTGCACATGGATAGTCTCTGATGCTTCGTGCTTTGCCACCAACCTGGAGGTGTGGGTATCTTTGATGAATATTGATACTCCCCCTCCTTTTGTGGTTCGGTCCAAGTTTTGGGGCCAAAAAGCATGGTATGAGGTATAACCTGGTAGTGCTGGGGTGCTCACGGGAGCCCTGAACCAGGTTTCTGTTACTGCACAGATGTCGATGTTCTCCATGCTAAGGAGAGTTTTGAGTGCATGCATCTTGAGGTTTAGACTTCTGGCGTTGAGTAGCATTACTCCTAGTTTCTTATCCCTTGTGATACCTATGGAGGTGGGTTTGTCTTTTGAGCCTTGCCTAAAAAAGGCACTATGGGGGTAGCAAGAGCCTTTGCCAATATCTGAAACCCCAGGGGTGACAGGTGCAAGCCGTCCCTAGTGAAGCATCGTGGTTTGTCGAGCATATCATCCCAAGCTGACAGGCATTGGATCCCCTTTGAATGACACCAGTACTTAAGCCAATTGTTGAAACTGATCATCTTGTCTTCATATTGTGGCATCATTCTTGGTGAGGGTAAGATGCTACTCAAGGTCAGGGTCATACCGGCCTGGGCTACATACTCAGAGAGCGCCTTTATGTCTCTTTTCATGTAGTCCAGGGAGGTACATATCAGGTCATTCACACCAGCATGGACAATGACTGAGTTATATTTGTATTTGCCTTGGAGTGACCAGAGTGCTTGTGTTATGTGGCGGATCCTAGCGCCCGACAGGCTGCTCACCGTGACCCTCTCCTTGTTCAGCCTGGTGAGCGGGACGTCAGTGTGCCTGATGATAGAGTCACCTATTACAAGTGTATCAGGTGTGTTGTTTAGTCTTAAGGGCTGTGACTTTTTGGCACACTGGCTTTATGAGATATGTGTTGCACGTGTTTTGTTTTGGGGTAACGGTTGCTTGGGTGTCTGCTTTGGAGGTCTCTGCTGCTTAGGCAGATCTTTATTTAGAGCCTCCGAGTTTTTGTGTGATTATGTGTTTGGTTTGCTGTCGTGGTAGGTCTATGTGAAACTGGAATTGTAGTGAGTGTGGTTTCCTTCTCCTCCTGACTGGTTATGCCAGTACTGAGTTGAAAGAGCTTAGCCTCCAGTTTGGCTATATGGTTGCATCTCTCACATGTGTTGGAATTTGTTGGGAGGAGGAGAGGGTTGTCTGTGTACATGAGGCAGTTGTAACATTGCCTCAAGATTCCCAGATTCACCAGCTGGACCAGAGAGGAGATTGACAACTGACCTTTGGACATGCTAGAATAATATTGGGAATTCCTTAATAATTGAAAACAAGGGCCAGTGGGGAGTGAGGGTGTAGTGCTTTTAATTTTTAGTGCTGACTTATATAATTGCTTTAGTGAGCAAGTGCCAGGTAACTTAACTGCAATGTGTTACAGGTAACTTAAATGCAAAAACGACAAACAGTAACTTTCTTTCAAGTGAAACAAGGAAATAAGTACAGTAAGCAATGCAGATATCACTAGTGATCCACAGAAGTGCTGAGAAGCAGATTAGGTGGAATTAGTGTTCCAGGGAAATAACAAGCAAACAAACAACAAGCATATAAACAAAGCTAGATTCAGCAGGCCTGGATCTAGTCTATGCTCCAGCAAACAAGGTGTACCAATTTCAGTAAGATACAGTTCAAATATTCAGGCACTATAAACCTCTAACCAGAAATTCCCAGCTCAGAAGGGCAGAGTCCAGCCTCTTCTTCCACAAGAGTGCAGACCACAAACCTTCTTAATGTAAAATAACTGGCCTGAAGCCCAAGTGCTTAAACCAGAACTAATACACTTTAAGAATAACAGACACTGGGCTCTCAATCAGCAGTTCCCAACTTAGAAGGATGAAAGCTACCTGTCCTGCCACCACAGTGCATGCCACAAACCTTCCTAATGTAAAACAACTGGTCTGACGCCCAAGTGCTTAATCCAAAAGACTTAGAATGATAGCTACACTTTAATCAAGTTACTAACAAGCAGTAATAAATACAATTGAATACTTTAGAGAATGCCTGGATTAGTGCTCAAGTTACACAAACAAAGCTAGATCCAGCAGGCCCAAATCCAGTCTATGCCACAGCAAACAAGGCGCACCAACTTCAGTAAGAAGCAGATCAGATATGCATTCCCAGCTCAGAAGTGTAGAGTCCAGCCTCTCCTCCCACAAGAGTGCAGACCATGAACCCTCCTAATGTAAAATAATTGGCCTGAGAGCCCTCAATCAGCAGTTCCCAACCTAGAAGGATGTGAGCTACCTGTTCTGCCACTACAGTGCAGACCACAAACCCTCTCAGTGCAAAACAACTGGTCTGAAGCCCAAGTGTTTAAACCAAAAGGCTTAGAATGAGTTACACCAAGCAGTAATAAATACAATTGAGTACTTTTAAGATGATGCAAAAGTAAAATAAAGTAGGTAGAAACACAAGTACAGTAAAAGCAGATGAATTTTTTTTTTCTGAACAAGTGCTGAGATCAAAGAAACAGATTTGAGTGCTGAAACTAGAAAACTGGCTAGTTATAAGAAAAAAAACTAAGCTAGAAGGCTTCCCTCCAACACAGAAGGGCTTCGGGGCTCTGAAGCCTACAAATAGTCTATACCACTTAACAGGAAAGGCAGGAAACAAGCTTAATTTTTTTTTCTGTTTCCCAGATGCTCTCTTTGTATACAGTAGGAGTGCCTGAAATCAGAATATGATCTCACTGCACTCAGTTGAGTGAGCAAATAAGATGGGCCCAGAAGGAGTATCCAAACACAAATTTACAAGAGGGGTGGGCAGTTTCAAGGCCACTAAGATTAACACCAAAACAAAAACAGGGAGGGTGGGTAGGACTAACTGAAGAGCAGAGTCAAAACTTCCAGTTCAGTTAATATTCCTGCAACACAGTCAAAATCAATTTAAATACTGTATTTTTTTTGAAAAAAAAGTGCAGATAAAGGTACTTAAATTCTCTTATACGTCCAGTTAAATACAGCAAGTTCTTAGCCAGCCAAAGCTGAGGTTTTTAAGCAGAAAATATTTCACACTGTACCACTTAAATAGGCAAGGACAGGAAATCAAAGAATGTGGCTACCCCCACACCTGTAATTACTAGCAAATAACAAAATTCAGCAAACACTGACTAACTTCCAGTTCAGTTAATATTCCTGCAACACAGTCAAAATCAATTTAAATACTGTATTTTTTGGAAAAAAAAATGCAGATAAAGGTACTTAAATTCTCTTATACGTCCAGTTGAATGCAGCAAGTTCTTAGCCGGCCAAAGCTGATGTTTATCTAGATAGGCAGGAGTTCTAATCCTAATGCTGGCACCTGTTTGTGTGTGAGGATCATATCATGTGTGGCTTCTACCATTTTGATGTGTATACCATACACGTCTGGTGACCACCTCCCACTGCCATTAATTTATATAGTGTGATAACAGCATCTGACTCACATGCAGCTAGTTAAACCATTGTACAGTCCTCCATACAGATGTGTCTGGAATATCCATATGTTTGAAACTTATATGTGGTAGGAAGTGATCTGTGTGCCTTAGCAATGCCCATGTATGTGATATTATAGCCAAATAGGCCACAGTGAGTGTACTGACACATATGGCAGCATGAGGTGTCATACCTGACTTAAAAATCATGCTGATAGGATGTCTGCCGCACTCACAGGTGGCCTGCCTTGTAGGTGTAATACATGAGTAAAAATGCTTGGTTTTACAAGTGAACTGTACCTGTTGTGGGTCACATTCAAAGGCTGGAAGAGGTGTGGACTGTCATATTGTGGTCTTTATTGCATCTTAAGAGGGGTGTGTACACAATTTATATCCACTGTATACCAATAATGTGTCATGCATGACCTTACTTTATGCTGTTTGTCCAGCACAATTTGCTGGCCTCTGTCCAGGTGTCTTGGCACTAACAAGTTGTGAGGTATGCTACAGGAATGTTGAATTCACATCAGATAGGCACCAGTGGTGACCACTGTGATGCAATACAGTTAACCCCAGCACAAGTGAACATGCACAACAAGCAATATAACTATTGCATAAATCAATATAGCTATTACTGATGGTTGTGTGCATGGTAAATTGCATGCACTTCACATGCCTGGGTATTGCCAGGCAACAACAGAACAATGTAATACTCACCAGCTTCAGGCTGCTGTCCCATATGCAGACTAGGGGGTCTTAGGTAGTTGTGAGAGGGAGTTATTGTCAGCAGAAGCACATGTGGCCTTGCTATAGGATGGATGCGGCATGTCTACAAATCTACAGTACTAACCACAATAATACACAGCGTCCTGTCCTCACCATAGATGTGCACCTCTGTGCATTAGAAAACCTCATCCACAACTGAAATCAGATCTGACACATACCTGTAGATACAGTACAGATAACATGTATGTCTGATACATTAGTGTACTAATCCCCACTGGGCCATTACATGAATGGTCCTCATCCAGTGTGTGAGTGCAATCCATCTCCACAATGCTTCCCTCAGCTTCATGGCTTGTGCATTTGGCGTGTGGCCCAAGTGTGGTGAGGAGCTCCTCGATGGGTGTCAGTGGTGGCTGGATGGCTGGGCTCCACCTGTGGCTAGCTGGTCTCTTGCTACATCAGCAGCCCATTGATGGGCATGGCATTTGAGGTTGGTGGCCCAATGCTGCACATGCTCATAAGATCTGCTGTGCAGGCCAGCATCATTTATCCGGCTGACCACACTGTTCCACAGGGCAGTCCTCTCTGCATATCTTCTGCTCTCTGTCCACATGACAGGGCATAATGTCCAGTCACATATTGGGTGATTGATGATGTTTGTTTCCCCAACAGAGAATGCTGGTAGGTGAGCACTCTGCATGTTACCTGGAAGACATAAATAGGAAAAGGTCACAGGACCTCATACGGTTGTCAAAATGTACATCAACAGTGGATATTATTTGCAAATAATCCAGACTACACCAGAACTCTCCAAGCTATCATGGCTATAGCAGCTTGCATTACACACCTGTCCCTGAGCTATCTTAATCTCCTCAATGTTGGACACTTGATTGCATAATCCTCTATCCTCAGTTCATTTCTGTGTAGAGGGTTGACAGTGGTCATCTTCCATGTGGGTGGTGTGTGTATGGTGGTAGGTCTGTGTTTGACTGTGGTGTGTGATGGAGCTCTAAGCACATGCCTGAGTACATGTAGGAGGCAGACACTGATGTTATTATGCCCCATGAAGATATGCTGTTGCTGCCATCAGTAGGCAATATGTACATGCTCACCATCACTGAGGGGAGGAGTGTGGTTGATGTGCATATCTCCATGTACAACTGGGGTGGACAGGTTGGAAATGTTCCCACCTAACTTGTGTGATGCAGGTTGCCTATATCCATGGCATGTGTGCATGAGGTGTTCTTTACTCCCAGTACAGGGTGAATTATGCTGTTTCATCTGAGACTTACAACATATGTGGAGACACTGCTGCAATTGTCCTTGGTGGTGTGGATTTGTCCGATTCATAGTCATAGTCAGCCTTACAGGACATCACCTATAAACCTACGTGCTTCCTCAGATATAGGTGGACTTGCTTCAAAGTTGTTGCCTGCACCTATGCGTCCCTCTACAGCCAATGCAGCAACCTATTATGTGGTTTGTGTATTGCTGCTGTCCACCAAAGTGGATTACTCTACCTAGGTGGAGGCTGGATATACAGGTCAAGTACTGCTGTGTCCATATAGCTACAGTGGATATAAAGGGTACACACCCCTGATACAATGCCTAGTATTTGTGCAATTGGAACATGACACCAAAATAACTCATTCCATACCAATTCCCACCTGTAGTGTGATCTATAGCCTGTACAATTCAATTGAAGACATAATTGGGTCTGTAAAAACATATGGAAATAATACTCAGTACAATAAATCAGTTGAATGAGTGTGCACACCCTTAAACTGATATGTTGTGTATGCACCTCTAGAGATAGTTACAGCATTCATCCATCTTGGTCTGGACTCTAACAGCATGGCACATCTTTACTTGGCAGTAGTTGGCCACCTTCCTAGAAATACCTTTGATTGTATTTCAATGGAATTGAACAGGTTAGGGGTCACATAAAGATGAGAAACATTATGAAATGATCTTCTGTGGTCTGATTGTCATACAGCACACATACCTGGCAGTCTAACAGGGGTGTGTACACTTGAAATATCCATTGTATATAGGTGTGGATATAGCTAGTAGTGGTAGGCATGGACAGAGGGTCATAACACAGGTGGACACTTCTCTGATTAATAGCTGAATATCATGCCTACTCTAGTGCCCATATCAGTGTCAGGGCACTGCAACAACCAGTAGCTGTACACATTTCTGTCTGTTGTATGCACTGACACTGATATTACACACATGTGCAACATGCACAACCTATGTATCTGAATGCTAGAAACTCATGTGATTTAGTTTTGTGCCTTCCAGCTGAACATAAGCATACATACATGTGCTCAGGGGACACCTGGTATACATTTCTGTTGTATGTTAGTATGGCACACTGTAGTTTCAGTCTTGTCGCTCACTCATACTTCTCAACCTGTTACAGCAGTACGTCTGGACAATGGCATACATAAATCGGTGTCAGAGGGCGCATCAGTATTGATACTGTATTAATATAGCTGCACCATACATTAGTACGTTGCTTGCACAGTAGGATTTGACCTCACTGTGATAACCTGGAAGATGTCCAACAGTCAGAAGTAGGCTATTATGTTACAATGGCATTGCTCACAGACCTGCCAATGGTTTGGCTGACATAACACAGGTATATGTGTATGTGACTACAGATATCAGTCACAAATGTGCTTATTGTCCAGCAGAACACTGTACAGTTGAATGTTATTAATTAAATATATAACATGCAGTTCAACAAACATGTCTGCAACAGTACTCTACTATGCACACTCCCTCTACAGGTGTCTTAGGTTTACAAGGCAAACATGTGTCATACTCATAATCACAGGTAACATGGATATGGAAAACATTCCATTAACTGGCCTAGCAGTGGCACAGTCACAACTGTTTGACAGACACCCCTGCTTTTGTCATATATGACCTGTCCTTTCCCAGGTGAGTCAGGCTCCTGAGCTGTGATCCCACCTCACAACCTCTCAGAGCATCACATCTGGACAATGCCTAAAATGATGGGGGATAAATAGGAATAGACTTTAATATACCTATAATTTTTAATATTTTTAAATATTTTTAGTATTTAAATATACCTGTTACAAACATAGGAAGTTCGTAGAAGGATACATTTAGAATTACAGTGAATATTTTTAAGGATGTGGAGTCTTAAACTCAAGTGTTTGCCATTACCTGATTACTTCAATCCTCAGCTATTTGCCAGAAAAATACAGATCTCTGGAGGAACAGACAAAAGTACATGATGGTAAATTGTGGACATTCTGTGAAGATCTGTACAGTTGAGAGGTATGTCTGTGATATCTCCCACTGCAAAGAGGGCCAGATGCTATGGCCATAGCAGCTGTTTAGCAGGACATTATGTTATTATGACAGCATGTCTTGTTGGGACATATATTCCTCCAAATCATATTCCCATTATTACAGACCAAGTACTACATTCAGTTACTTGCTTTCATGTTCCACTTACCTTTTTGCTTTCTTCTCTTTCCACTTTAGGTTTAATTTGTTATTTCTCTCTCTCTCTCTCTGTGCACTACAGGGATAGAGCTGGTTTGAATAGGTGGTAGCATGGTTTTTGTAGGTGATGCTCATGACCAGGTGATGGCCTGTACACCTATTGGGGTTCCCCACTTGCTAATTGCATGCAGAGTAGCTGTGTAGTTCTTCCAAAAGCCAATGTCATAGAAACACATTCCTATAAATGAGTACTCCATGTGGGTGTTGGTCCTTTCCCTAACCTGTGAGGAAGACATCCTGGAGATGTGTGAGCTACTACCTCTTACAACAAGACTTGTGGAGACAAGCCAACTAAATGGTGGGGAAGGTTTAAGACTTAGGAGCAGAATGTGAGTATTGCTGTTATATATTTGGAATACTGCTAGTTTAACAGGGTTTGTCTGCACATGCTACTTCTGCATGGGTTTCAGTCTGACAAAGTTCTGTCTCTGCATATCTCTCAAATGGAGGGCCACCCACATAATGGCCACAGGTTAGCCTGTTATATATGGGCTGTTCCCCAGACAAGTGTTGTCCTTGGCAAATCAGTAGCATACTCTGGTAATTGCATTATGTAGATGGTAACATACACATGTTTTTCTGACTTTATATCCCTCAAAAAAGATTTGTTACAACAAACCCTGTAACACCAGCAACATTTTCAGTGTATAACAGCACTATTTCATGTATAGCCATGTATTTGGGCTTCTGTTCACCAATTATGTCAGGCTTTGTCCAGATGTCATACAGTAGTAGGTGGATAGGTATACCAGACTATCATTATTTAGTGCTGCAATTCCTGCTGAGGGGAATGGCTGGGAAACATGTTAAAGTCTGTACATTCAAAAGGTAACGTATAACATATTTTATGTGGGGGACAGTAACACATCTTTTAAAACTAGGTTGTTAGAACATGTCATACATATTACTGATAAGAAATATGTCAGTTCTATAGCTGTACACTTGAACAAATCACATCATGGGGACAGTAGTGGGTCTCAAGGTATTGTTTCTGAAAACATCTGTTCCTCAGTGTGATGAAGCATTCATAAAAGGACAATAAAAGGACAATTGTTATGTACAGACTCAATGTATTAATATTAACTATGATACTTTATCCCATAGGGGGTTAAGTGATGAGTGTAATTGGAGGCTGTGTATTCAATTATGTAATTAGGTGTTAATTGCTTTTTGTGATTAAGGCATCTATTTCTGGTAAAGTTTACTCCTTGAAGGCTTTGGCCAAGACATCAGACTATAATAAACATGTGTGAATTACTGGCTGGTTGCATTTGTCTTTGTTATGTTCAGACATTTTCTTTGTTTTGCTAAGAGATTGTTTTATATCTGGCCATTGTGTATGGCATGATTTTGTAGCAGTGTACTGTTCACTTACTTATTTGGACTATGGTGGAGGACAGATGTGAGTGTCATGACTGCTTTTGTATCCAACTATGCATGCTGCCCCAGTTGTGGGTGGTCTATCAGCAGCATATATTTCTATGGGCATTTTGGGATATGCATGCATATATGTACATACATATATATATATATATATATATATATATATATATATATATGTGTGTGTGTGTGTGTTTGTGTGTGTATCTATATATATATATATATATATATATATATGTGTGTGTGTGTGTGTGTGTGTGTGTGTGTGTGTGTGTATGTGTGTGTGTATATACATACACACACATATATATATATGTGTGTGTGTGTGTGTGTGTGTGTGTGTGTGTGTGTGTGTGTGTGTGTGTGTGTGTGTGTGTGTGTGTGCGTGTGTGTATTTATATATATAGATAGATATAGTTTCATAGGTTCATAGGTAGGTACTAGGCTATTGGCCCTAGGGTCTATACAAGCCTAGCCAAAAATGTACCCTGGCGTTCGCCACCCAAGAAAATTATTTTCCTGTGCCCCTGTCAAGCGGATTGAATTTCCTATTACTCATCCAATCATCAAGATTTTTCTTGAAGAGTGCTAATGAGGAGCTCTTTTTGACATAGATAGGTAGTCTGTTCCAGAGTATGGGAAGTCTCTGGGACAGGAATCTATCCCTCCAGCATGTTCTGTTTATTGTGGTGACAAGGTTTAGGTCCCTAGAGCATGTAGCTCGGAGGGAATGGGATTTCTTTAAGTGGAGCATGTCCAACAGCTCTGGGTTTGACATAGCTTTCTATATTAGGCAGAGATCACCTCTGAGTAGGTGATATGCGACGGAGTAAAGCTGGAGTTTTTTGAGTCGGTCTGCATAAGGCATCTGTTTGTGGCCAGCAATCCTCTTTGTGAGGTATCTTTGCGGCCTTTCCAGTTGTTGTAGATGTCTTGTGAGGTTCATATGAAAAGGGGCGTTGTACTCTATAATGGGTCTAATGAGTGATGAGTAGAGGGGAACAATGACCTTTTTTTTTCTGTATGAGAAACCTTTTGTGATGAGGTGTGCCATGTAGAAGGATTTGCTGACCACTGTGGCGATGTAATTATCAAAGGAGAGACTACTGTCCACCTGTGTCCCAAGGTCTCTTATCACACTTTCGGTGTTAAGTAGACTACCGCCTATGTGGTAGTTCATGGATACAGAGTTTTTACCAAAGGTGATGACAATGCACTTTTTAGCATTGAGTTTGAGACCATGGCTTTGACACCAGGCATCTGCCTCAGTTAGGCCCTTTTGTAGGATGTCCACATCATTAGGAGTTTCCATTATGGCTCCTAGGTTGCAGTCATCTGCAAATTTAGTTAGCCAAAGACCTCCTGTGTTAGCCTGTACTTCAGAGAAGTGGATACCAAACAGGAGCGAATCCAGGACTGAACCCTGTGGTACTCCACTTGTCACTGGTCTGAAGTCTGATTTGGAGTCTGCTACTTTCACAGTGTGAGTTCTGTCAGTAGGCCAGTTGGCAACCCATCTTGTGACATAGGGATTTATACTTATTTTAGTGAGTTTATCTATAATTCCAAAGTGGGGGATGGTGTTGAATGCCTTGGCGAGATCTAGACAGTCTGTGTGAACCATCTTACCCTCATCTGTGGCTTTGGTGACTGCTTCAAAGATGTCTATCAGGTTTAGGAGACATAATCTGCCTTTTACAAACCCAAACTGTGTGGGGTCCAGAGTTTGGAGATCTCCAATATCTTTGTTTATGAGTTCTATGATGATACGTTCCATGGCCTTACAAACCAGGCTCATCAGGCTAATGGGACAGTAGTTCTTGGGGTTTGTTGTGCCCCCCCCCCTTTGTGGAGTGGGATATCCATTGCGGTGCACCATTCAATGGGCACAAAGCCTAAGGTGAGGCTATGATTGAACATGGTACTTAGGTGGGGTGCCGGTTCATTCTGTAGTTCATGTAGAAGGCAGCCTGGGATGTTGTCAGGTCCCATGGATGCTGTGTTCTTGGCTTTGGAGAGTGAAGTTTTTACCTGTGCAGCCATGATTACAGGAACTTTGCATTCTTCCGGTATAAAGATGGGCCCCTTAGGGGGTGAGAGGGAAGTAAAGTTAGCACTGAACCTATCTGCCAGGATGTTGGCAATATCAGTTGGTTCTGTATATTTAGTGTCATTGTACTGTAACTCAGAGCAGATCTGAGTGTTGCCATTGAGATTCTTGACATAGCTATAGAATGCTTTGTGGTTGTCTTTAGAATCAGTGGTGATTTTGTTTTCATAACAAGCTTGGGAGGATTTTATGAGGGATCTCAGCTTCTTACTGAGGCTGACCAGGGAGTTCTTCCAATCGTGGGATTTTACTCTTTTTTGCAACAGTTTCTTTCTTCTGCTGTAGAGTTTGTTTATGGCAGAAGATCACCAGATTGGCTTCCTTTTTTTGGAGGATAGCATCTTGGTTCTGTTAGGGATAGCATGATCCATGCACTCATGTAAGTGCTTATAAATTGCATTTGTGTAGGATACAGCAGTCGTACCTCTATTGTCCATCTGCATGGGTGTTGTGAAGTTTGCCACTTCTGTCTTAAGAAGCGTGAAGTTGGCTTTGGAGAAATTTGTTATGGTTATTTTCCTAAGAGGGGTGGGAGCGGGATGTGGATGTCTAGGGTTTTTAGCTTGTGGTCGGATCTGACCAACGAGGAGCTGACCTCTGGTGTGGAACACCCATCGCCCATGTTGGTGATGACCAGGTCTAGGATATTGCTGCCCCTGGTGGGGGTGTGGATAATTTTATCCAAGGCGTTGGTATTGATGATTTCCAGAAAACGTTGAGCAAAAGAGTTGGCACACAAGTAGTTTTCTGAGTTAATGGTGGGGTATATGAAATCACCCATTATTAGGGTGTTGGGTTGTACCTTAATATTTTCCAGTGTATCAAGAAAAGAGGAGTAGGAATCCTGGAGCATGGTGGGGGGTCTGTAGCAAGCTACAATCTGGATTTTGCCCAGAGTTAGTTGAACTTGGATAATCTCGGATGCATTATACTGAGCAACTAGCTTGGAGGTGTTGATATCCTTAATGAATATGGACACACCTCCACCTTTAGTGTTTCAGTCCAGGTTTGGTGGCCGAAAGGTGTGGTATGAATATTAGCCTGGTAATGCAGGGGTGCTCTCTGGAGCTTTGCACCAGATCTCTGTCACTGCACAGATGTTGATGTTCTCCATTTTAAGGAGGGCCTCGAGTGAGTGCATTTTGAGGTTTAGACTTCTAGCATTGAGTTGCATTACCCTCAGATTTTGCTTGCTTGTACCTGTTATGGTGGTGAATGTGTCATTTGAACCTTGCCTAAAAAAGGCACTATAGGGATGGCAAGAGCCTTTGCCAGTATCTGGAATCCCAAGGGCAACAAGTACAGGCCATCTCTGGCAAAGCAGCGTGGTCTGTCGATCATGTCATTCCAGGCAGACAGATACTGGATTCCCTTAGATTGACACCAGAAACTTAGCCAATTGTTAAAGTCAATCATTTTGTCCTTGTACTGTGGTATCATTCTGGGTGATGGCAGGATGCTACTCAGGGCTAGGGTCATACCTGCCTGGGCTACAAGATCGGAGAGCTCCTCCATGTCTCCTTTCATGTAGTCCAGGGAGGTACATCTCAGGTCATTCACACCAACATGGACAATGACAGTCATATTTGTACTTGTTGTGGAGTGACCTGAATGCATGCATTATGTGGCAGATCCTGGCACCCAACAGGCAGCTGACAGTAACTTTCTCCTTGTTTAGCCTGGTGAGTGGAACATCAGTGTGCCTGACTATAGAGTCACCTATGACTAGAGTGTTGGGTACGTTATGCCTTATGGGCTGTAGTTGAGTGGCACACTGAGTATGTGGGCTATGTGTCATTTGAGTTGTGTTGGGGGGGTGGAGGTTGCTTGCATTTCTGCTATGGAGGTCTCAGTTGTTTGGGCAGATTTTTACTGAGAGCCTCTGCGAATGTAGGTGTGTGTTTTGTGCTTCTGTGTGTGTACTTTGGTGGTGTAGGTTTTGAGGGACTATGTGATGAGTGTGGTGCGGTGCAAGTGTTTATCTTCTCCTCTTGATTGTCTAGTCCAGTCTTCGGTGAATAGAGCTTTGCTTCCAGTTTGGTTATATAAGTGCATCTCTCACAGATCTTAGTGTTGGGTGATAGGAGGAGAGGGTTGTCTGTGTACATGAGGCAATTGCTGCATTGTCCCAAAATGCCCAGATTCATGAGGTAGACATGAGAAAACACCGGGAGCTGACCTTTAGACATGCCTGGATAGGTGCTTATTTATTAGGTACTAAAAACTGTTTTCCTCTAGACAAGTGAGGAAAGTTGAGAGCTGTAGTAATTTGTAGGTTATTTAGTGCTTACAAGTTCTGCTAGTTGCAAGGGAAAATCTGAAGAGCAGACTTTATGGTGTCAGGAATAGTTTAACCCTAGTTAAGTGGGGGTGTGTGCAGGAGCTCACAAACAGTCCTGGACACTGCAAATCCATATCTGGATGAGACCTGCTACAGGAAAGGGGGGAAGCAAGCTTAGAATTTTTTTTTCAGTAAAAATCTTTGTTTTCAGTAAAGTGGAAATGGAGAAAGCTGGAACAGAAGTTAATTCAACGTTAAGAATCTGAGTGGGTTGGCCTTCATAAATCTTCTCTATTAGAGTGAATGAACTAATGACATTAGACTGGGAGGAGTGTCACAGATCAAATATACAGTATGGGTGGGCAACTGCAAAGCCACCACGTATAAGAACACCACAACACTAGGAAGGGTGGGTGGGAAAAATTACAGTTCCTAGCTGTAGCCACTAAATGAAAGTTTTAAACAGATCAAGAAACACGCAGTCTCTAGAGAATGCTTTTAACTGTAAACAGACAATTATTGTCATGCACACTATTACAGTTTCTAGCTGTAGAGCACAGAAACCTCAAAAAATCAAAAATGCACAGAAAAGCTCAGATAGAGCACTCAAAACCAGAAAACACAACTCTCAGTATGAAAAAGCAGTTTACAGTAATTTAGTAAACATGCAGTTAGAGTAATGAAACTATCTAGCAATGAAAACTGTTAAAACTGTATAAAACAGTGCATAAATGCAGTGAAACAATAAAAAAGCTTTATAACAGTGCAACATGGAGTAGATCAACTGTATAGCACAATTATAAGTGTTTTAGAAATGCAATTCAGTGAAATAAGTGTAAGAAATAACTTATACTGCTCTTGGAATCTTAAGGAATTTCCGCTAAGTTTCAGTAATGAAATACAATCCACAGCCTGATAAATACAAGCTATCTATGTATAGATAGATAGGTTTATGTATATATATATATATATATATATATATATATATATATATATATATATATATATATATGTATATATATATACATGCACACACACACACACACACACACACACACACATATATATATATATATATAGATAGATAGATAGATAGATATAGATATGTATATATATACCTTAGTGTTTATTGGTAATATATCTATATATATGGATATCCCTACATAGCTCACTCTCTCTCTATGTATTTTTCTATTTGGATATATGCATTTACAGATATCAATCCTTCATAATTGCACACTTGTCTCTCCCCTATTGTAAACTGGCTGTAAACAAGGGTATGTTTGAGAAAGCATCCTCAAACATTGCAGCTGACATGGCTTACTGGTAAATTGCATAGGCTATGATGTGCAGGGTCCTGAGTTCAGGATCTGCAATGGGTGTTTATTTTGTTGCTAGTCAGAACAAGGACTGTTGGAACCAGAGTGGTTAAGACAGGTTTGAGCAGCTTTGAGCATGTTTGAGTGGGTTTAAGTGATGGTAAGTGGTGCTAGCATATGGTTAAACGAAAAGGCGCTTACACCATGTAGGCTTTACTTACCCATGTGCAAATCTGCTTAGCATTTACATTTAAGCAATGCTTAAGCCTGCTAAGCATAGCTTAGCCCTGATAACCAGTGATCATATTCCAGTCTGATAAAATAACAGGATGACATCTTTAATAGGTGTGTTTAGTTTCCTATACATAACTTGCTTCTATATGCTATCATTACAGTAGTAGGGGTGTGAGTATACTGTATGGGACACCTGGGTATACATGGATAATACCACAATATTTTGTCTTTGGATTTGTTTCATACATGAGTAGTATCCCTGGTTATATGCAGTCACACTTGCATGTTACACCAGCTACAGTGCACTGGTTGACAGAAATAGTTTAACACATATGCTATCATTATGTCAGTACTTTTAACAGTGCTTTTTCCAGTAAGAGTAGATTGCAGATTGTAGTACTGGAACCATACACCCCTGCATGCAAAGCTGGACTCTGTGTACTGAGTATCTTGTTCTTGGTGTTTGCGCTGTGTGTTTATATGTATCTCCTATTGGATATTGATCTGATATGTTGATATTAACTGTAGACAACTATGTTCTTTGGACATATCATTGAGGACTGTTGTCATGTAGCAATGGCATACCTTTCAGTTTCAGACGTGTATCTCTCAAAACATTCATCCTAATGCATAACCTGTTGGCTATCTACTTTCTGTCTGTCCTCTGTACAGATGTGCAGATGTCAGATATTGCTATGGCCATACCACTATGTAGGTGCCCACATCGCGTTGTGCTGTGGGCCTGGACACTGCTGCTAGTTCCGACATATGGGACAGTCCTTAATATGGGCCTTGCCCCATTTCCTTGCCTGTGTGAGGGGACATTACAGAGGTGATGGCCTACAGATTCACATACAGTGGGTGGCAATGCATCACAGTATAGGACATGTGGAGACAACCAACCAACATAGGGGGCATATCCCCAGATTTGTGAACACATTCTATGTCATCAATGCTGTTATAAAAATGGTGGATTGATAGATTGACAGGGTTTGTGTGGACATGCATTTAGTGTGTGACATCACGACTCATAGTGATATGTCTCTGACATACTTCTCCACTGGCACGCTGTCCACAGACTGGCCACATATATGCCTGTTGTGTTTTGTGTGTTCACCAGACAGTTGGTGTCCTTGGTAAATCACTTGTGGACTCTGGGGAATGCAATCAGTAAATACTCACATCTATTGGTATTCCCGACATCATAATCCACATAAAGGATGTAACAACAAACCCAGTGACATCTGCAACTGTCTCAATGTATGACAGCAATATGTCCAATCTACCCCTGTGTTTGTGCCTCTGTTCCCACCTAGTGATATAGGGGTTGATGCTGAGCTTAGTGAGTGAGGAATGTTATCAAAGGCTTTGGCCAGATCAATGTAGGCTGTATGTATCACCTTGCCTTCATCCACTGCTCAGGTGACTGATGGCAAGAAGTTGACCAGGTTGAAAAGCAGGTATGACCTACCCTTCACAACTAGAGACTGTGTGGGATCCTGAGTCTGCAGATTCCCATATCCCTGTTTATTAGGTGCATGATGATGCATTCCATAGCTTCACATAACAGACTTGTCAGGCATTTGGGGTGGTATTTCACAGGTTCTGCAGTTACACCTCTTTGTGGAGAGGGGCGACTGTAGCAGTGCACAATTCAGTAGGGACAAAGCCTGAGCTGAGGCTGTGCTTGAACAGAGCACACAGGTAAGGTACCAGGTCACTCTGTAGTTCATGTAGAACACAGCCAGGGATATTCTCAGGTCCCATAGAAGTGTATTCTTGGCCTTGGACAGTGGTGTTTTAGCCTGTGCTGCAGTAATACTTGGTGCCTGGTGGTGTACTGGTATTGTGATTAGTCCTTTGGGGGGGGGGTTGAGGGGTAATGTTTGCACTCAAGATGCCAGCCAGTATATTGGGCATTATTTGTTGGCACAGTCTGGGAGGTACCATTGTCTAGTAGCTCAGAATGATTCTTGGTATTGCCATGGAGATTCTTTACATAACTGTATGAGGTCTTGTAGTTGTCTTTACTATGTGCTCCAAGTCTGTTCTCACAGCTAACGTTGTAGTATTTGATGAGGAATCTCAACTATTCATTGAGGCTGATAAGGGTTTATTTCCTGTCTTGGGTCTTCACCTTATTCCATATCGGTTCCCTCCTTTTCTTGTACAGTTTCTTCATGGCAGGGGACCACCAGATCAGCTTCCTTTTTTGGGAGGTGAGGGTCCTGGTTGTATTGGGTAAGGTGGTATCCCTGCATTTGTGTACATGTTCATAGTGCATTGTCAATTGATACAGCTGTCATGCAACTAGTCTCCATTTGCATGGCTACCATGAGGTTAGCCACCTCTGAATTTATGAGGCCACAGTTAGCTTTGGAAAGGTTTTTCATGGTGGTTACCTGTGCAGTGGGGGTAGGAGGGCTGTGGATTTCCAAAGGTGATTACTTTGTGTTCAGATTTGACAAATGAGGTGTTGACTACTGGCATAGAGCAACAGTCGCCCATGTTAGGAAGGATCAGGTCAATGTGATGGGCATGTGCATCGGTACATGAGTAGCTTTCCCACTTAATGGTGGGGTAGTTGAAGTCAACCAGTATGATAGTGTTAGGTTGGACACTAATATTCTCCAGGGTGTTTATGGACATGGAGTGTGAGTCTTAGGACATGTATGGGGACCTATAGCAGGCTACATCCTGAACCACTGTCTTACCCAATGTCAGCTACACCTGCAGGATCTGTAATGCATAATGTTGGACTACCTCTCTGAAGGTGTGTACATCCTTTATGAATATGAAAATACCACCACCTTTGGAGATTCAGTCCACATTCTGCAACCTAAAGTTGTGGAATTAATTATAGGCTGGTACTGCAGGGGTGCTTCCTGCTGCCTTTAACCAGGTCTTTGTTGCAGCAGAGATGTCATTGTTCCCCATTTTAAGGAATACATCCAGTGAGTGAGTTTCCAGATTTAGAATTCCAGTGTGCAGCAGCATGACCCTCTGATTGCATATATTTGTAGCTGTCATATATTTCTGTATATTTTTATATATATATATATATATATATATATATATATATATATATATATATATTTATTTATCTTTCTATATATATATGTATGTATGCATGCATATATGTAGATATGAATGTGGATGTATATCTATATATGTATGCATCATGTATATATTTGTCCAAATATATGCATCTCCATACATACATGCATGTATATATAGACTACCTGACGGATTCTACAGACTCTTTTCCCTGCTCTTGGATGACTGTATTAACTGATATGTTTGGGATGTCATAACTATTTCGTAGAGCTCAGATGGTGTAATGGTACATTGCTTTGATCATAGTTTACAAGGTCCTGGGTCCAGGACTTGGCAGGCCTTATTGTTTTGTTGCAAGACAGAACATCTCTGCTGTAGAGGAAGGGATAAGGGCAATAATTTCAAGAGATCCGTAGTTTGGGCCTCTTCACCCCCATTTCCACAGCCTTTGATCAGATTTGTTGCAGTAAGAGGTTCAGAGTGTGGATCCGATGTCCGACTGCACTATACACACACACACACACACACTTTATATATATATATATATATATATATATATATATATATATATATATATATATATATATATATATATGGATTTTCCCTACTGTTGAATGACTGTGCTGCATGATATGTTTGAAAAAACATCAAACATGTCTAAAGCTCAGATGGCTTAGTGGTAAATTACTGTGGCTATGGTGCGTAGGGTTCTGGGTTCAAGACTTGCAAGGGCTGATTCTTTTGTTGCTGGGCAGAAAAAGGGTTGTTGGATATAGAGTGATTAAGGGACTTTTAAGCAGGTTTGTGCAGCGGTAAGCAATGCTAACTTCTGGTTAAATATGCTTACAGACAGCCTTAAAAGAGCTTAAGCTATGTAGGCATTGCTTAGTGCTGCATAAACAGGCTTAATCCAGCTTACTACTGCTTAAAACAGCTTACTCCCGCTTACTCCCACGCTAATTTCTTTAAAAGAAAAGGAAAAATGGTGATAGGAAAGTGATGAAAAAGGGGGCATGCAGAGGGAAAGACAATAGAGAAAGTAGGGATGTGCAGGACGGGTGTAGGGATGGTCTGTAGCTGTCCATTTCTTCTACAGCAACAGCTGTGCATATATACTGAATTTGGAGGTATATTTTCACACTTAAACCCCTGGAAGAGGGTTGAGGACAACAATAATGTGTTGTGATCCCAATTAGACCAGATTACATGTGTCCGATGGACACGTGTGCAAAATGGACAGCTATGTATGGAGCAAAATATGGGGGGAACAGATTGCCCATTTTTTTCTTTTTATGGTGAGAGTGGGATGTCAGGGAAGGATAGTAGGTATATTTGGGGAGGTAGGTAGGGTAGGAAGACAGACAAGACAGCATACAGGGGTGGTATATGACACATGTGGGGGGTAAACACCTTGGATGGGGATGGGTGTTTGGAAATCAGAAGCCCATGAGCCTTCAAATGGAAACAGTGGAACTGAGATCCCCACCCATGGGCAGTCACCATTGCACCTTCACAGCCCCAAAGGTGGCTGTGCCTGGGGCTGAGCAGGAGGGGCAGGATGACCCTCTAAATGTGTCACTCAGCCCTCAAGCTGGTGTAGCAGATCTCCAAACTCCTTTCACAGCTCGCTATGCACCAATCCCCGGACCTGACTTCAGGAGACGGTAACCTGTCCACACCGGTTCCACCCAAAGTTGGTGCAGGACCAGCGGACAAGGAGGTCCCGGGGTGGATCCCAGACATGCTGGGACCTGGTGTCCCAGCCAGATGAGGTGGGAGAAGTGGGTCTGCTGGGACAGGCCTTCCCAAACGTGCTATGGTGTTGCAGTTCTAGAACATATGTGGGGGAGTAACAGTCAACACAATCCAGGATTGGTTATAACAGCATGCATAGATATTCCCATCAACCCAAAATGACAGATTTATAACAGTTGCATAGCAAACAGAACACATGCATATATGGAACTACAGTGATCATTACAACAGTATGCAGATTACATTGATAGTAACAGGCCACCAATGATAGTATATCAACATTGAACATTAATAGAAATACATTTCAATATTTGTTGAACAATAGGACATATGTCCCAAAGGTAGGTTTGGTGTAAAACATACCCATTGATTTGTGTGTTTAGATTATTGTTGCAGATATGGTGGGGGGAGAGAGAGATGTCAATTAACAACTTGTATATCCTTGTAGTATTCACAACTTTAATGATCATTGCTCTAATCATTACTCTACAGGTATTATTACAATACCCTATAGCCTTGGTTTGGGCAATGTTATGTTTGTGTACAGTGTATAATTCAATCATCTTATAGCTACTTTCTACTTCTCTTACCTGGAAGACCTGTGGGGGAATGTTTGTTAACACTACCTGACTGTTTCTACACATATTCACAAAATCCTAGTTAAAATTATGCATGCAGCTTACTACCACTCCCGGGATTCGAACCATGGCTGTGTCTGCTAAAAATACAAGTTGTGTTTCATCAGCGTGAGCTATTAAGAAATTGTTGCGTCTTCCTTCAGTGTTTTCTGTCTAAGTCTCTCTTGTTTGTACAATCTGACCTTGTAATTACAACATCCTTATACAGACATTCCTAGACATATTTTTTATATAGCACAGTGTGGAAAACAGTGGTTAACACTACATTACTATTCAGATATCAGATCTTGGTGAATGCCACATGTCAAGCCATACAATACCAAAGAACTTTATTGCCAGGCAGCTACAGTTCTCTTACCTGGAAGACCTGTGGGGGGAATGTTTGTTAACACTACCTGACTGTTCCTACACATATTCACAAAATCCTAGTTAAAATTATGTATACAGCTTACTACCACTCCTAGAATTTGAACGATGGCTGTGTCTGCTAAAAAATACAACAATTTGTGTTTCATCAGAGTGAGCTATCGAGAAACCGCTGTCTCTTCCGTCAATGTTTTCTCTCTAAGTCTCTCTTGGTTGTACAATCTGACTTTGTAATTACAACATTCTTATACAGACATTCCTAGGCATATTTTTTTATGTAGCACAGTGTGGGAAACAGTGGTTAACACAACATTACAATTCAGATATCAGATCTTGGTGAATGCAACATTTCATGCCATACAATACCAGAGTAAACACAACCAGTCCAGGATTTAGAACTTTATTGCCAGGCAGTTACAGTTTTATTTAAATACGACCTATATGGGACTATTACTGTCATATTGTCTGGTTTATTCAGTAAAAACTATACACATTTATTATACTGCCAGGTGACATTCTACTCCTTTATATTTATTTGGTATGACTACTACAAGCAGGATTGTTACTCACCAGCCTCACAACACAGCCTTTGCAACCTGCTGGCATGGACTTCCTGGTTCACAGCCCACTCAGCTGAAGCTGTAAAGAAGACAGAGAAATATTTATGCATACCTATTCATCACATACACAGGCTGGACTTTGGTAAACAGTTATTGCTATGAATACTTACACACTGCTGGGACACCACCCCTCTGTCTTGCTTCTTGGACCCACTGTTCCAAGAGCTCCCTCTTGCTCTGTTCAAGTCAGGATAGTGGTGCCATACCTACTCACCAGTCCGAGGGATACCAGTGGCACTGGTGAGATCACGGGTGAAACTTTCCTAGGCTTCCACTTTATATTGGGAGCATTGGTACAGATCCTGCAGCAATCTCACATCATGTTTTTTTTTACCAGGAGTCCTACCATGACCTTGGACTCCTGTATGCCCCAGTGCTGTGTCTGAAAGCGCATGCCCTCTCCAACACCTGCCATACTGCCTACAGTGAGGAGCTACAACCAGTTATGAGCTGTATTCCCGCCTGCAGGGTTTAAATATGACTGATTTCCCTCCCTTTGCCGTGATTAGATGGTTTTGAATATGCTGAGCTAAGCTAAGCTAAGCAGGTCTATATCATATATTCAAAATTCCAAAATATCGAACACTATAAGCTCAAACTTGGAATTTCGAAATATGATAACATTGAACACTCAGAATAGTGAATTTTTTTCCCAGGGAAAAAATTTGCTGTTCCGAGAAACATACATACAACACAAGCACACCAAAATAAATAAACCACACACATACACTTAACAAAACCCTACTTCTAACCCTACACTAAACCGTACATACATTCCTATCTATCCACTAACCTTAACCCGCACCCTAACCCTAAGGTCTGTAACTATCGCACACTTACTCTATGAAACTATACACAAACTAATAAATACACACACACTTAACAAAACCCTACTTCTAACCCTACACTAAACCGTACATACATTCCCATCTATCCACTAACCTTAACCCACACCCTAACCCTAAGGTCCGTAACTATCGCACACTTACCCGTACGAAACTATACACAAACTAATTAAAACACACACATACACTTAACAAAACCCTACTTCTAACCCTACATTAAACCATACATACATTCCTACCTGTCCACTTACCTTAACCCGCACCCTAACCCTAAGGTCCATAACTATCGCACCACAGTGGAGGAAATAGTGAAGCCATGGAATGGCCCACCAAAATCTTGCCCTAGGTAAGAATTCGATGTTCCGGGGCTTCGCTATTTTCATCCTTCGATGTAGTTGGTTTGATATTATAACATTCGAAGTTTTACAACTTCGATGTTATAATATAGACCCAGCTAGCTACAGGTAAACCTGCTTAGGTCCTTAAAGGGGCTGGTTCAGCATTGCTTACCAATGGGCAGATCCGCTTAGATGAGCTACTCATTGCTTAACACTCATATGTACACAATGCTTACACTTGGTTAGCATAGCTGTGCAATGCTTAGCATTGCTTATATTTTATTTTATTGGACTACCACCTGTATGGGATTGACTCATCATTCATTACATAATATAAATGTGTTTACCTTCCCTGACATTCCTCAATGTGCTGTAATTACATTTATTCTTGTGTGACTATACTGTATAGGGCACTTGTGTTTATATGGGGGTTTCACTACTTTATTACACTGACACCTCACAACTGGGCCTAATACACTACTCTGGTAGAGAAATATAAGTTACTTTCTACATAAATATACAAATAAATTAAAATTGTAATGTTTACACATACAAAATGGAAATGATTTTAGTGAGGCTTGAACCATGAATGACTATATGCTCTAACCACTACACTATTGCATTCATGCTTATGCTGGCTGTCTATTGCTATTTAACATATCATGCCATTTCAGCTGGGCTAAGCATAGCTAAGCAACAGGCACACCCGCGCACCTACACTTAAACGTTATTGCACATGTGAAAAAAAATGTATCTGTTGTGTTTTTTACTTCTTATCATTCGGAATATCCATGCTAATGCTAAACCTGTTATTCTGTCAACTTTCTGGATTTGCTGGGACAATTGTTCCTTATGGCTTTGTCCAGATCTCTTACTCTGACAGGTTGGGAGGTGTGTATTTTATACGTCATACCCTGCTGAAAATTCTTGCTAATGCTAAACCTTTTATTCTATCAACTTTCTGGATTTATAGGGACAATTGTCCCTTATGGCTTTGTCCAGATTTCTTACCCTGATGGGTTGGTAGGTGTTACGAATGATCTAGCTCTATTTAAATTGCCGTACGGGAATTCTGGTGTGCAGGGTTCATGTGTATTGTGAGTGCACTGCTCTCAGACACATCCCGTGCACTTGTACACAGAACCATGTCCGTATTACAGCACGGCAGTACGCCTTCATGAATATGCATGGCGTACTGCTGTGCTGCATGGGAATGGTCTCTTCCATGCAAGAAGCTATTCCTGCACGGAAGTTTACTGAATCTGTGGGAATGTACAAAAACTTACGCTGATATAACATCCAAAGTGTACGTGTGTGTGTGTGTGTGTGTGTGTGTGTGTGTGTGTGTGTGTGTGTGTGTGTGTGTGTGTGTGTGTGTATATATATATATATATATATATATATATATATATATATAAAAATATATATATATATATATATATATATATATATATATGGATCTACTTGATTTTGGCGAATTTCTGTTTCACCACAATATGAAATTAACTAGTGGATTTACACGAAAGTGCGTTTTATCGAAAACGCACTTTCTCGTAAATAAGTAGGTAAAACAAAAAATAAATTGGTTAAATAAAGAAAAACATGTGGTTTGTATGTTAATTTAGTTGTACATCAGAGTTTAGTGTTGATGTACAACCAAGCAGACTGTTGCTGAGGTCGCAGTACAGTGGGGATGAGGGAACATTCCCTTTTCCCCACTGTAGTGCGATCTCGGAGTAAGAATATTAAAGTAGGGGGGTGTGGGGGGCACAGCCCCCCACATGGGAGGTGCAGGTGAGCTTGCCTCCCTGCATACAAGTGTTTTAAGTGGGTTTTTTTGTTTCTTTCATGGATTTACATAAAAGTGTGTTTTTGTTGAAATGCACTTTCATGTAAATGCATTCACAGATTTATGTTTTGTTGAAACGTAAATTCGATAAAAGACAGTAGATCCATATAAAGATAATGTGTGTCTTATTGTTAGAACCCAAGTATAATTAGTTGTGGAAGAGTCTGACCTCATTAATCCATTGGTTTGAGACCTCTATGCTGGGCATTATCGGTCAGTATTCAATCAAGTGTGAACCAGGATTTTTATACAGTTTTCTTACATAAACTATTTACCATACATAAAGCAGTATAGTTTTCACTATACATACATACCACTTTTACACATTAAAAGATTATGTATAAATAAGGATAAATTGGTCATAGCTATTGAATTTTAAAAGACGTTGCTATTTGTTGTGAAATGTGCTAACTTCAATTCTTTGCCCTAAAACATTAATAATTGTTATTCAGATGCTCCTCCTATTCTCCTCCTAGTCATTAATTATTAATCAGTATACATTCAAATGTTCATTCATCCATTTGTAATGCAATACTATAAACAGTCGCCACTTTTAATTCAAATATTACTTCAGTGATTTAGTAATGCATTTCCCATTTCAAGGGAAACATTAGAAACAACTGCTGTATTAAAACCAGATGTTATTTTGAATATTAAATAAAATATTTCCTGCTCATTTACTTTTCCTAAGAGCAAATCTTATGCTATCGACAGAGACTGAGCAGGTCATAATGTCACACTGCTCTTACACTTGGTGAATAAATGAATATGGATTTAGCACAAGTAAAAACAAAAACACTTCATCTTAAAACAGTCTCTACTCATGCTAGTTTCTTGTGAATCATCCAACAACCCATACTATAGCTTCTCAGGGCAAAACATGGAGCCAGTCCCTACTTGCCAAACCTCTCAGACCCCTTCAAGTGTTTCCCCTCTGATACAATCCCATTAATCAAAAAAAATCAATTCCGATCCCAGTCATGCTGCACACCAACAAGTCCTAAGGACCCACTAAAATCAAGTCCACAACAACATAAACAAACCTTAGTAATTCTACCAAAGAAACATCACTTCAAAAGCTGTATGAAACACCACCACATAATCAGTAAACAGCTTCCCAAACCACCTTCAATTCATAAAAGGCCCATTTCTCACCACCAACACAAAGCTATACCCTTAATAGCAGCAAGGAGCACAACAAGCCAAGGCAGAGTAATACCTAGCTAGGGCACCCCAACATGTTCCGTGACAGACAAAATATGAAGTAGCTGCAATCATAGCAAGAAGAGAAATTGGCAAAGTAAAGTTCAATTAAATGAGCTCACCCTTTTGTTCAAATCTCCTCAAGTATGTACGATCGACAGAAATAAACCACATATCCAACCAGAGTGGAGCTATAATAAGCACAGCAGCTACAATTAGAGAAAGAGTTTTTATTTTTATTTATTTATTTTACGTTTGTTTACCAGGATGGTCCGACTGGGACAGTGCCCATTTTCAGTGGATGCCTGGGGAGAAAAGCTCCAGCCTAAACTTACATACAATGTATCACAACAAGTAAAAGAAATTATAAACAAAACTGACAAAAAACTGAGTGTTAACACATTTGCAGGATAAAAATGTAAAAACAAAAATATATACATAGTAAAAAATAAAACAAGACTTTAAACACTTGAATATAGACAATATATGGTTGGATTTATATATGTGGAGGAACATAATATTAGTTAGGAAATTAAGCAGGGAGAATTATTTAGGCAAAGTAGTGCATAGTTAGTAATACGTCTGTGGTGGGAGTTGCAGCTAGGCATGTAACTACTTATAGAGAAGTAGTGTTGTTAGAAGGGATATGCTAACAGACTTAGTACGTACAGCCAAATTGTATAAGTAATGCTAAGTTAATAATTATCCTGTAGTGTTACATGTGCAAAGCCAGGATTCAAATAAGTGCCTTTTGAGAGATATTTTGAAGTGATTAAGATTGCTTATTGAGCTAATACTATGTGGAAGGGTATTCCAATTTTTAGCAAAAAAGTTAGAGTAAAGAGAGTTGCCTACTGTATTGGATACTTTGGTTATTTGGAGTAAGTCCCGCTCCCACCCCTAATTATCACCAATTAGGCTACACCACTAGTCACCCCCTCCCCCTACAGCCAACACAATCATGCTACTACCTAATATAATAACAATCCTAACCTGCATAGTTCTAGCTCACATTACATCCTACCAAGGCTCCACAGTCACATGCCCCAACAACTTCCACTGTACTCTCTCAGCACCCTCCCTCAAACGTTTACAGTATAACTACACAACCCCTGCCACCAAAAACATCCTCCCAATACACACACTCCATTACTAAACACCTAACACACTCATAGGTTCATAGGTTTATAGGTTGGTACTAGTCTATCAGCCCTAGGGCCTATACAAGCCTAGCCATAACAATTCCCTGGCTATTTCTTCCCACACTATTTACTTCCCTGGACCCCTGTCTAGCAGGGCGACTGACGTGATCTCCAGGGTGAATTTCCTTTCTCCCATCCAATCGTCAAGGTTTATTTTGAAGAGGACCAAAGAGGCACTCTGCTTGACATGTATGGGCAATCTATTCCAGAGTCTGGGGAGTCTCTGGGTCAGGAACCTATCCCTCCAGCATGTTTTGTTTATTGTGATGACAAGGTTTAGATCCCTGGAGCGTGTGGCTCTGAGGGATTGGGATTTCTTTAAGTGTAGCATGTCCAACAGCTCTGGATTTGACATGGCCTTGTATGTTAAGCAAAGATCGCCTCTGAGTAGACGATATGCGACAGAGTATAGCTGGAGTTTTTTAAGGCGGTCAGCATAGGGCATCTGCTTTAGGCCTGTGATTCTTTTAGTGAGGTATTTATGTGGCCTTTCCAGTTGTTGCAGATGTCTTGAGAGGTACATACCAAATGGAGCATTGTATTCTATAATGGGTCTAATGAGGGATGAGTACAGTGGAACAATGACCTCCTTTTTTTCTGGATGAAAAGCCCTTAGTGATGAGGTGTGCCACATAGAAGGATTTCCTGACTGTTGTGGTGATGTGGTTATCGAAGGTGAGACCACTGTCCACCTGTGTCCCTAAGTCTCTTATCAAACTTTCGGTGTTTAGTGTACTGCCACCTATATGGTAATTCACGGATACATGTTTTTTCCCAAAGGGGATAACTATACATTTCTTGGCATTGAGCTTGAGCCCATGGCTCTGGCACCAAGCATCTGTTTCTGTAAGGCCCTTTGTAGAGTATCCACATCATTTGGGGATTCAATAATGGCTCCCAGTTTGCAGTCATCTGCAAACTTTGTTATCCAGAGTCCCTTAGTGTTGGTCTGTACTTCAGAGAAGTAGATGCCAAACAAGAGCGGTCCCAGGACTGAACCCTGAGGTACTCCACTTGTCACTTGTCTGGAGATGGATTTGGAGTTGGCTACTTTTACAGTGTGGGTTGTATCAGTAAGCCAGTTAGCAACCCATTGGGTGACACAGGGATTAATGCCCAGCTTAGTAAGTTTATCTATGATTCCAGAGTGGGTGATGGTGTCAAAGGCCTTGGCAAGGTCTAGATAGGCTGTGTGGACCACCTTACCCTTGTCCATGGCCCTGGAGACTGATTCAAAGAAGTCAATCAGGTTCAGGAGACAAGATCGTCCCTTCACGAACTCAGACTGGGTGGGGTCCAGTGTTTGAAGGTTGCCAATGTCTTTGTTTATAAGTTCCATGATAATACGCTCCATGGCCTTGCAGATAAGGCTTGTCAGACTGACAGGACGGTAGTTTCCGGGATCCAAGTTGGATCCCCCTTGTGGAGTGGGATAACTGTAGCTGTGCGCCACTCAGTGGGCATGAAACCTGAGGTGAGGCTATGATTAAACATGACACTTAGGTGAGGTGCCAGTTTATATTGTAGTTCATGTAGTACACAGCCTGGGATGTCATCTGGTCCCATGGATGCTGTATTCTTAGCTTTGGAGAGTGTGTTTTTTACCTGTGTGGCCGTTATTACCGGAATTTGGCAATCTTCCGGTATTGAGATGGGCCATTTAGGGGGTGAGAGGGGGTGAAGTTGGCACTGAATAGATCTGCCAGGATATTGGCAATATCCTTGGGATCAGTATATTTAATGCCATTCTGTTTTAGCACAGAGCAGACCTGAGCATTGACATTTAGATTCTTGACAGTTATAGAATGCCATGTTGTTGTCTTTGGAATCTTTGGGAATTTTATTTTTGTAACTAGCTTTGGAGGATTTTATGAGGGATCTCAGTTTCTTACTGAGGCTGGTAAGGAAGTTTTTTGCATCCTGGGATTTTCCTCTTTTCTGCAACAGTTTCTTCCTTTTGTTGTAAAGTTTTTTTATGGCAGGGGACCACCAGATTGGCTTTTTTTTGGATGAGAGCATCTTGGTTCTATTTGGGATGGCACGATTTATGCATGAGTGGATGTGCTCGTACAGTGCCTTAGTGTAGGATTCAGCAGTTGAACTTTCAGCTCCCGTCTGCATGGGTGTTATGAAGTTTGTCACTTCTGACTTGAGTAGCATGAAGTTGGCTTTGGAGAAGTTTTTTATGGAGGTTTCCTTACTGGGGGTGGGGGTGGGATGTGGATGTTAAGGGTGATTAGCTTATGGTCAGACGTGACTAACGAGGGGGTGACCATAGGTGTGGAGCATCGATTTCCCATGTTGGTAATGACCAGGTCTAGGATATTGGAGCCCCTGGTGGGACTATGGATTAGTTAATCCAGGGCGTTGGAATTTATGAATTCCAAGAACCATTGGGCAAAGGTGTTGGTACATGAGTAGCTTTCCCAGTTAATGGCAGGGTAGTTAAAATCACCCAGTATTAGGGTGTTTGGTTCTATCTTAATATTTTCCAGTATGTTTAGAAAGGTGTAGTGAGAATCTTTGGGTATGGTGGGGGATCTGTAGCAAGCTACAATTTGGATTGCAGTCTTACCTAGCGTTAGTTGCACCTGGAGAATTTCAGACGCATTGTGTTGGGCAACTAGCCTGGTAGTGTGAATATCCTTGGTGAATATTGACACTCCTCCACCTTTAGTGTTTTGGTCCTGCTTTGGTGGCCGAAAAGTGTGGTAAGAGTTGTAGCCTGGTATTGCAGGGGTGCTCTCTGGAGCCTTGAACCAGGTCTCAGTTACTGCACAGATATCGATGTTCTCCATTTTTAGGAGTGCCTCGAGAGAGTGCATTTTGAGGTTTAGACTTCTAGCATTGAGTAGCATTACTCAAAAATAAAATATCCCTAAGATACCATAAGCAGTTTACTATGTATATAAAACATATCCTAAACACCCTCTATAAACTAGCCCTCACTGGAGACATCCATCCAAACCCTGGTCCTCCCAAATCCAACCCAACCACAAACCCTAGTCCAAGCAACCCCCACAAAACCCAACTCCTAGCCAACAAAAAAACAACAGACCTACTTATAATGTCGCTAAACATCAGAAGCATATGCAATAAAATCCAAGAACTACATGCCAGCATAAACATATATTCCCCAGCTATTCTCTTACTAACTGAAACCTGGCTCAAACCTCACATCAAAAGTGAGGAAATTCTTCCACCTGAATACATCTTTCACATAGACAGATTGTCCAAAAAAGGAGGTGGTGTAGCATTGATATTTAAACACCACCTCAATATTCAACTCCTGAACACATCTGCCCCTCACCACAACAATGAAGAAATCCTTTATGCCAATCTCAAACTAAACGCAAACAAAACAATCAATATCATAGAATTATATTTCCCACCAGGGCAAAATATTACACTCCCAGAAAATCTCTTGAGCTGGGCTACTCTATCTCTACCCCAGGAAACCATCATTCTAGGTGACTTTAACATCAACTGGTTATCCTGTAATAACAATTTCCCAACCATTCACCTTAATCTCCATGGGTTCACTCAACTCATCCAATCCCCTACCCGAATCAACAAATACCCTAACAATTATACCTTATTTGACTGGATCCTAGTCAACAAAGCCCCTCACTCTTACCTAGCAGGCTGCTTAGCTGACAGTCTTAATGACCACTCCCCCACTTTCCTAATTTGGCACCACACAAACAGTCTCAAGCCCATTAACCACAGGCAAATACGGAACAAGTCCAACATCAGCCCCAACTCCTTCATCTCCTCCCTGAAAAAATTAACTGGTCACCACTAAAATACTTCAACCTAGATGAGGCTGTCCACTTCTTCAACAGTACCTTCCTCTCAATCCTAAACACCCATTCTCCTGTACGAAATGCCAAAGACAGATCCAGGCATGCCCCATGGTTACAAAAGACCACCAGAACCCTAATGAAATCCAGAGATAAGGCCTGGGAGCACTGGCGACTAACAAAAAAATAACTCAGATAGGCAATCATTCTTTGAACTGCGCAATAAAGCCAAAAAGCAAATAAAATTAGACAAATGCCTCTACTATAAATCTGCCCTAAACTCTACCAACTACAACACTAAGCAATTCTGGTCCACTATTAACACTGTCCTCCACCCAGGGAAGATTGATACCCCCCAGCCATCCATTCCCCCCTCCTCCAGCAGTATTGCTGAATCCTTCAACAGACACTTCACTGAAACTATAACATCTCTAAACAAACAACACTTCCCTACAACAGCCCCCCAACTCCTAACCCTAAACCCCCACTCCTCTTTTCTTCTTCACCTCAGTACCTACTTCCAACATAAAAAGACTATTGTCAAAACTTAAACCCACCAAACTCACAGCTGACAACCTCCCCTCTGAATACTTGAAAAGTAGAACAAGAGATTAGTAATGGAGAAGTCAAAGAAATAGATACTGAGGTAATGGAACAGCTGCAAAGAGAAGGATTCAGTGTAGTAAATTGAATGCAGAAAGCACCACAACAGGATAGAGCAATGGATATCCAAATTAAGGGGAAACCAGTGGAACAGGAAGCAACAGGTCAGGTGCCATATCAAGATATTTTGGAGCCTTTCACAGGAAACCAGTATAAAAGTTCACTTGAAGTTAGACAGGAAGGAAAGGAACAGGAAACTGTTGAAACTGATGCAGTCATTGTTGAGGAGGGATAGGCAAGTGAGTTTCCATATGGCAAAACAACAGATGACACAGGATGAAATTGAAGAGAACGTGCCACAAGAAGATGTTGTAGAACTTTCTATAGAATGCCCGCAGGAAATGGAAAGCAAGGGATGTGCCCTCAGTATGGAAGAAAAGGAGTTAAGAGAAGAGTTGCTTGATTTAATGGACAAAGACAGATATATCAAGATCAATGAGAGAAATAGACTGCAGAAGGTTAATAAAACCCCAAAAGTCAGAAGCTTGATAAACAAATGAACACAGTAATTAGGGCTGTCCATAGAGATCCATGTGATATAACAGAAGTAAACCGAATATATTACTGTGCTGCTAAATTAATAACTGATAAAGTTCTACCACAGGAACACAGGGTAGCGAGGGAAAAGGGGGGGGGGGGGTGAAAGCAAATACCATCATGGAAATATCGAATAGAGAAAACTATAAAGCAGATAAGACAAGAAGTGTCATTGTTAGAAGATTATAGAAGAGGGAGCAGATCAACAAAAAATATTACAAAGGATAGATGTGATAAAAGCAATGCACAGTATTAGAACAGACCACGATCTATAATGCACTATTGGAGATAACAAACTAAAAATCTCAAAACAGGCAGAAAGACTCAGAAGATATGAAGAGAAATATAAGGGAAAAGCACAAAATAAGCAATTTACTAATGACCCAAAAAAGTTTTATAGTGAATTGGGAAATAAGGTAAAAGGAATCGCCGAAAAAAGAGGAAGTAGATACATTTTGGAGAAGTATCTGTGAAGATCCTGTGAAACATAACAAAGATGCTAAATGGATAGAAGAACAGCGTTTATAGTCATTTAGAAGAAAACTCAATTATGGCAGTAGAACAAAAGGGCAATAAAAGAAAGTCATATGGAACAAAGGATCATTTGTTGTTAAATAAAGTTATAGTGGAGAACTGTAAGAAAGGGAAGAATCTAAGTATGGCATGGATTGACTATAAAAAAGCATTTGATAGTATCCCACATTCATGGATAAAAGAGTGCCTAAAATGTATAAGGTACATCCTACACTGATTGATTACATTACAGTAACCAAGAAACAGTGGCAGACCACTTTGCAGTTAAGCCATGATAAAGGACAGATTATTATCCCAAGGATAAAAGTTCAAAGGGGGATATTCCAGGGTGACTCCCTGTCACCGTTTCTATTTTGCCTTGCCATTAATCCATTAAGCTGTTTACTTAACAGCTTAGATCATGGCTATAATTTAACTTCTAGAAAACAACAAAGTCTAATGACTTCTTATCTTCTCTTTGTCGATGATTTAAAATTGTATAGCTCATCAGATGAGGAACTGAAAGCACAGCTGCAGGTTGTCAAAACTTTTTCAGATGATATTGGAATGTTATTTGGTCTTGATAAATGTGCAAAAGCAACCTTTAAAAAGGAAAATTGCAGCACCAGGAAAACATCAGTTTGGGACAAGAATGTGATATAAAAGAACTTGAGCAAGAGGGGGGTGAATAAATACTTGGGAATTGATGAAGGATCAGCAATAAAACATGAACAAATGTGAATAAAGCTTAGTAAGGAGTACTTTAGAAGACTTAAATTAATCCTGAAAACAGCACTGACACCTAGGAACAAGATCCAAGCTGCAAATCAATTTGCTTTTCCTGTCCTAAGTTATAGTTTTGGAGTGATTGACTAGCCCCAAAAAGTGTTGGATAGATTGGATATTAAAACAAGAAGGATGCTTCATGTTCACCAAATGATTTATAAAAATCAGTGTAAACCAAGATTATATATTTCACATTCTGAAGGAGGGATGGCCCTCCTTGAAATTGATTACATGTATAGATCTGCAATCGTGGGACTCCACACATATCTACTGACCTCACAAGATTCAAATGTGGTGAAAGTTTGGAAACATGAGGAGAATAATCTAAGATGACATCTCTGCTTAATTTAGCAGAAGCATATCAACATCAAGCAGGAATGGAAATCAAACCAGAAGTGGATAAAAAACAGGCAGCAACTCAGTGTGCTAAAAAACAAAAGAAAGAATATAAGGTGAAGGACCAGGAGAGAAGGCAAGAAATGTGGAAAAAAACATAAATATAGTTGCAAGTATAGAAAATTTCTGGAAGAGCCTCATGTTGATCAAGAACAAATGCAGGAATGGTTAAGGAGAGGTGAATTTACATCAAGAAATGAAAGGTTAATATTGGCAGCCCAAGACAGTGGGCTGCGTACACGCTGGTTTACAAAGTCCATTGAACATGAGGGAGAAACAGACATATGTAGGTTTTGTGGAACAGAATTGGAAACAGTCACACACCTCATTGCTGGTTGTAACTCTCTAATGGCAGAGGGACTGTATACTGAAAGGCATAATAAAGTGGTGAGATTGTTACACTGGAGATTGTGCAAACATTATGGTTTCGAAGTGGCTGAAAAACACTGGAAACATGAGCCACAGAGAATCATAGAAAATGATGAAGTTTACATCACATGGGATCACCCAATATTAACAGTCCAAAAGACAGATGCTAGAAAACTGGATATAGTGGTCCAAGAAAAGAAGACAAAAGTAGCATTGATCATTGAAATCACCACACCTAGTGACTACAGTGTCTTGCGTACAGAGAGACACAAAGTCATAAAATACCTCGATCTGCAGGTAGAAACAAGAGACATGTGGAAGAAAGATACCCAGACAGTTCCAATAGTAGTAGGAGCATCTGGTCTTATAAAAATGAATTTACAATCGTATTTAGATATGTTACCAATTCATGGAACACCATATGAATTGCAGAAGGAGTCATTACTGGGCACACTGCAGGTGCTGCTAAGAGCACTTTTGGCTAACATCAAAGAGTGAAACAATACTAATTTCATGAACTTTAATCGTACTTTGACTTAGGAATGGGGTCCATTCGCGTCATGGTATTATAAACCCAAAAGACTTGGAGAAATTAAAAAAAATAGCAGAACTACAACAAATTACACAGTAATCATTCTCTTATGTAGAAAGCTGGCTATCCAATGCTCAGCTCCTACTCAACCCAAGTAAGACAAAACTTTTCCTGTTCCAACCTTCCAAGGCCACCCAAAACACCACCACTTCAACATTCTCACCAAAGATAATACCATCATCTCTCCATCAGAACACACAAAATTACTCAGTGTGGAAATAGACAACAAACTTAGATTTGACACCCACATATCTCTCACAATAATAAAAATTCACAATAAACTTGGTGCATTATATCGAAGCCGCCAATTCCTAACCAAGGTGGCTAGAATCTCCACAGCCAATTCCCAGCTAATCTCCACCCTACTCTATGCATACCCCATACTTACCAACCTTAGACAGACAGACCTACACAAGCTGGATGCTTGTTACACAAAATTGCAAGATTTGCCACTGGAACCTCCTACCACAGCCATCATTGTATCTCCCTTAAAGAACTAAACTGGCTAGAACTCCCACAACTCCTTCACTTTAATCAACTCATCCTCGCTCATAGACTTATTAACCACCCCCATAACATCCCTTCCCTTCAAACCCTTCTCCAACCCTATCACTCCACTAGGCCCCTATGATCAAGCAACAAAAATCAACTCACTGTTATCAAACCCAAAAACTTAGCAGGAGAAGCCATATTTTCATGTACCATATCTAAACTTTGGAACAATCTTGCACCCTCTATAACTGCTGTACCTTCCAGCAGCCTTTTCAAGACTGCGTTCAAATTCCACTTAAATTTGCACTGGTTTTGTCCTTGTTCTAATCCAGACTAACACCCCTACCCTTACCTCCCCCCCATCTAAAATCTTCAACCAACTATACTACCGCCACTACTAACCACAGACAGAATTAGCTAGTTGCCTTTACATACTTTAAAATCTTGTCTGACAACTTTGTTACTATTATAAATGACAAGAAACTATCTTAACTTGCAACATTTACTGTATATACTGTTGATAATCAATATCTTGTTATTGTATTAAAGCCAACAACCTGTAATGTTGTTTACTATTGCTGCAACTTTGTATCTCTATTTATCATGTACATGATGTGGAGCTTTTTTCCCCAGGCATCTGCTGAAAAAGGACCTGCGTCCAGCCGGAATTTCCCAGTAAACAAATGTAAATAAATAAATAAAATAAAAAATAAGTCTTTGTTAGATGATCAAAGAGTATGAATGTTAGAGTAGGGTTATAGAAGACTTTTTAGGGAAGGTATGTTGTCAGGATTGTGCATTATTTTGTGAGCCATTATTAATTGCTTATACTTCGTAACATGAGATAGTTCCAACCAAGAAAGATTTTTTAGGCATTGACAGTGATGGGTTGAATGTGTGGAATCTGTTGCAAATTTGGCAATCTTATTATAACATGATTCTGATTTACTTAGTTCTGACTTTTGGAAGTCGGTAAGTATCGGGTATGCATATAAGAGTGAGGAGAGAAGGTGGGTTCTAGCTATGGTTATTCTTGCAGCGTCTGTAATGAGTTTTTTGTTTCTATACATTGTTCCCATTTTCTTGTGAACCTTTTTGATTGTGTTAGAAATGTGTATGTCAAATTTTAGTCTGTAGTTGAGTTCCAAACCAAAAAGATGTAAAATAATCTGCTGTTTTCATATACCACAAGCATCCCATAATGCCTCTCCACACAGGTTGCTCTTTGTCTCCTTCCATGAACCATGCACATCTGAATTGACATTAAAAGCTGTCATGATGTCCCTCCCTATCATGTAGCCAAACCACACAACTAAATCATGATAACAAGCCCCAAACCTTGAAGAAACAAAATGACCACCTAGTCAGTTGTCAGTGCATTATAGAAATATAAATATTGACTCCATCTTGTTGACAACTGAGATAGAATTTAACATATAAACAAATATCAGTAACCAAAAAAAACTATATGCAATTGCAGATGATTAAGGAAAATAAAGCTAAGTTACCTTGAAGCAGACATCCAATGCTTCTTCTTAGGGTAAACATGTTTTGATTGATGCATATAAAGCAAACACTTTTTATGTATAATGGATATAAGACCTGTAAATGAATACAAATAAGTAGTCACATTTCTTTTAATTTCTTCTTTTCATTATTTTTCCAGCATTTTGTCTCAGCTAATCTCTTCAGAGAGCTGTTATTCCAATCCATTTCTTCATATTGTTCAATTATTTTTTTTTCTTTTATAAAGGATACTGCAGAGTCTAAGTCCTCGAAGATTTTCATCTCGTCAGAAAGAAATAGTTTTAGTCTCGCAGGGAATAGCAAATGAACTTTAATCTGATTTTTCTTCAGTTCGTTAATTAATGTTAAAAAAAATATATATTTTCGAGATTACTGTCGAAGAATAGTCATTGTCAAATCTTATTACCCTTCCATCCAGTTTGATGGGAGATTTTGATCATGCAGTTTTAAGTATGAATTCTTTGTCATGTGATGAGAAGAGTTTGACAATAATAGACCTTGGTGTGGCATTTTTTACCAAAGGGTGACATATTAAGAGACATGTGTGCTCTCTCGATCCCATATGACATTGCTTCAGGCATCTCAAGCGTGTAGGGAGCCAGGATGTAACAAAGTTTGTCATGCTATTATCTTTACTTTTCTCCAGCAAACCAAAAGTGCAAATATTATTTCTTTCAGACCTGTTTTCCAAATCATCCAGTTTGCTCAACAAAAGTGTATTCTGTTTTAATAGGAACTCAGTGTTGTTTTCTTCTTCTATCAACCTTTTTTCCACATCATTCAAAGCTTCTTCTATTCCTGATGTTTTTAATTTCTGCTGGTTAAGAGACTTTTGAATCAATTCCATCTGCTTTGTACATTTGTCCTTGAAATTGTCTATCGTATTGTCCATTTTATCCATTTTTAGAGACAATTCCTGGATATTGGTTAAAACCACTTCAAACTCCTTCTTTAGTGAAGTGTCTTGAAAGTTTGTTTTATTGTTACTCATCTTGTTGATTTATATTTCTTTCAAATAGCTGCTCGACAGGGAAAAAATAGAAATAATTAAATATTTTTTAGATGTTATCAAAGAGAAAAGGTTACATTAATAACTCTTTGTATAAAAAGAAATAAATAAAAAAATGCGATAACACAGAAATAGAATTTCTTGTCAGAAATATGATAAGAACAGCAGGGCTGAAGAATTCTGTTTCTTTCTCCTCAGCGTCTTAGCCATGCCCCGATCCCTAATGTCACCAAACTCTGAAGTGACTTCAGGCACTACTGACTAGTGTTTCCTGCTGGCCCTAAAACATGAGTACTAATATAGCAGTTTTGCTTTTTTCATTTTTTAGCTGTCATTGGCATGCTAGCTTCATAACTATATGCTTTGTGGTTCTTAGAATATTGGACTTAGAGCTGAATTACAAGAGATCAGGGTAGAATTGCAGAATGCCTCTCCCACTGTGCTTATGTTGCCTCCAATCTCTTCAGAATGGTGGGAGTCATCCCTGAGCAATGCTCTAAAAATGTCTTGCAGTGCCAAGAAAAGACAACATGGTTCAAAATCATTCCATGTTATTGAATCACATTATCTATTCTTTAGTATATTCTAATGTATGTCAAGCCCGCCTCAGAACCTTTAAAGTAGCCCAGTGCTGTCTAATTGGCATAGTGCGTACAACTGCTGGCTACTAGATGGTACATCACCACCTGTTTGTCATCCATAGTACTGCAAGGAGGATAATATTTCCTTTGTAATTCTTGCAGTAACTGTGGCTGACAAACAGGAATATCTGCAATGCCAATGTTCCTGTTAGTATCCCTTTAGGCTAAATTAGGCAATGCTGCTCTGGGTACTTAAATTTTGGGGTAATAAAGGCTACCAGCTTTTTGGAATAAGACATGAAATATGACAAACGCATTAGGACTTGTGTGGGTCATAATCTGTGTAATATGAACTAGAGGAATCACAAAAATCCTCTTAAAATTGCGTGTATTTATAGTTCAGCCTTGTAAACTTGGTACATTGCATTACACCAATCATAAATTGTTTTGAAATTGAACCTTATCTATGACAAGAAGAAAGGTAAACCTTTTTGTTTAAGCTCTCTCATTCTTTCTTTCTTTCTTCCCCCATCACATCCCTTTCTATTTGAACAGGTTCATAAAATAACACAATAGTAGATGGGTTTATGATCTCAGCATTTTAATCAGATTAATGGGAATCCGTTTTTCTACTCCATCTTTGTAAACACCTTACTACATCAATGTGTTAATTTATAAATGCTAGTAAAAGGTGTGCAGACTGACCATCTGCATATTTTCATATGTAAATGAAAATATTTTTATTCCATTTTTTAACTATTTGCGACATTTAAGAAAAATACAGCCTCTTAAAAATCATTTATATTATTTACACATTATATAGCAATGGTTTTCATGTTTATGCAAAAGGTGTTTTTCTAAATCAAGTATCACTAAATGGGGTCTACTACAACTGCTTGCATGACATTTACTCATGACACAATTCCTCACTGCCACTTCTTCGTCAAGTGCTGTAACTCCCATTAACTCAGTAACCCTTAAATAAGCATCAACTAAACTAATGTCCAGCCTCAACAGATAACATAGCCCTACCAGTACTCTAATCCTAACCCTAAAATCTCCCAACCAGTCCCTAAATGTAAAGTTCCCATACACCCCTTAAACTTAAGTCTCCATTCCCCATCCCTATCCCTAAACTCTTCATTCACTTCTAAAACCTAAAATATTCCCACTAGCTAACCCTTTGTGTTAAGAGGTCATTTGTTTGTGTTAGGAGGTTATTTTAGTGCAACTACCCATACTCATAAATACAAAGTGAATAAATAACACATGTTGCTAAATATGTTTTTTCACTGAATCTGCATTGACAAAAGTGTTAAGGAAATTATAAGAGAAATAAAAACAGCTTGGTTATAAAAGATCATGAAAAGGATAACTGTTTTTTTTTTCTTGTGTCTAGCCAGTTACATATGCAAATGTTTTCAGTTTACATATATTTGCATATATTTGACTATCACAGAGGTAAGCAAGTGATTGAGAATGAGCCACACCTGATATTCACTTCAAATATATGCAGGGTTACATGTATATATTTGACTTCACTAATTCCTGCTTGTTGTGCAAATTCTGAAATAGATTCAGATAATCTCTTTTCCTCATGGACCTGCAAACAAGTATTAATGCAGTAGTTTTGCTCTTTGATCATTTAGATTTCTGCACCGTGATATCTTCATAGCTATGGACTCTGTGATACTTAGATAACAAAGACTTAGTGTAACATAACCAAAGGTGGCTATTTTATTGTTACCGTTCTGTCTGTATGTCTTTGCTCTCTTCTTGTTTCTAATTTAACAGGCTCACATGGAAACAAACTAACAGGGTTTATAATTTTGTCGTGTTATTCCAATTAAAAGAAATATGATAACTATTGCTGTAAAAATCTTACTCTTTCATTATGTTGTCATATGACTGTCAGTACAAGGGCTGCAAAATGAAGCTACATTTTTTTATTTGGGGTAACCTATGGGGGTATGAAGACTGAATTGTTCAGCTTCAGTTGCCCAAAGTTCAACCTACTGAGGATCAGTGTTACTCCATAGGAAATGAGTTTTGCTTGCTGGGATGCCTTTTGGGGGGAATTTTTCCTTTCTTCAAGTTATAGTGACAGTAGAGTTGGTGTATATAAATTTGTGTTTGTGTTGGTCCTGCATCCCACATTGGCTGGTGGGGGGGGGTATCCTCTTCCAAAAAATACTTTAATTTTTTTTTTTTTTTTTTGTTGTAAACGGACTTGGGGGATTCCAATCATTGTTGCCCTGTGTTTCATCCAGTCATACTGGAATATTTTATTTGTAAGTAAAAGTAGTGCATTTAACCCCTATTTTTAATTTGTCTAACGTTTACAAAACCATATCAGATGCAAAAATAACATTAATTCATCTGAAACTAGTACAGCTTCACCTTTGCAGCTTATCAAGCATCATTTGTACCGGTAGTACGCTAAATAAAAATTGTTAATATATTTATTTAAGAACTGTTCTTTCAAATGTTGTGCTATAGATCTGTGTGTTATATAAAGCTGATGGATAAAAATACTGCCACAATTTTTACATCACTGTCAAATGTGCTTACACAGTTAATGCACTGCAGAAAAATATATTTCATTTTATTGGAACATAACACAAAATATCAAAGAAAGAGTAGTATTCCTTAGATTAATATATTTCTGGCTTGTAGTGGGATGACCACAGTAAAACCTGCTCACTGACAAATCACCAAACAGAATAAAATACTTATCATGCAAGAAATAGGCTTAGCCCCCACATACCCTAATACATGCATTCCTACCACAGTTAAAATGGATACTCATTTCATCCTAACTCATCCCCCTCCTCCAATGGTACATCCAAACTTCTTGGCAATAGGGCTCCTCAACATTTACCACCAACCAATGTTCAAAATGAAGCAGACCTGCAGTGATTTCATACATGACTATACTAAACAGCTTGTGCACTTTTTATATCCAAAGACTTCAAGGTAATACAATGCGGACACCCATATCAAAGGATTGATGGCCTAGCCCATCACTCTTTACCCATGACCAGTTATACACGATGGGTCATTCCTGCAGCTGTGAACATGGATAGTGCCATCCTGCTATTGCTCTTTTCTTTAGATCACCATTACATTAAAGATAAGCACAAAGACGTTATGGCAGGAGCTAAAATAAACAAGGAAAGAAGGATATAATATTTAACAAAAATGTGAATAATTTGAAATAAAAGATGAATGCTGGCAGTCTGATCATAAAACCCAATGAGCACAGAAGTGCTTTAATAAGAGTGGTGCCTTATTTTTAATGTTTTTTAGTCCTTTTTAATGAGCAGCAAAACTTTAGGAAAGAAATGTGAAGTACTATAAATAAACCAATGTTAGCACAACAATGTAAACATGAAAGACATACCTTATAAAAAAATGGCCAAAGAAGGTTAATATTTAATATATATATATATATATATATATATATATATATATATATATATATATATATATATTTCAATGTCTGGCAGATATGCAAGAAACAAGAAAAAATACCTCAATTGTTCATTTTGTAAAATTAAATATGAATAACTTTAAATACCATCTACTAGAGCAGTATCACTGGCACAAGTAGCTCACTCACTTTTGGTGCAGTAGGCTGTGGGTTTTATTTTCACACCAGGTACATGGATTGCTGGCATAACAATGCAGCATAAGATGGTGCTGCATTCCTTAGTGTGCCATCCTTTTTAATTGAGATGTTAAACTGAGGCCCCATCTGCTTGAGGTGGTGGTACCTTAGGCTAATGTAAAAGATCCAACAGCATCTATTGAAAAGAGTAAGGTAAGTTCCATGCTGTCCTGGTCAAATTTCATCCAGTAGCACCACCTTGGATCTCCCATGAAAAGAGGTCACAAGCCTATTGGAACTAACCCAGGCAACAAAGGATAAATTAAACAAATAGATGTAAAACAAAAAACTTTAAAGGTGTTGCAATTCAATTATTATGTTTTCTATACTGCGCAAATGGCATGCATAGTGGTTAATTGCATATTATTTCTTCAAAATATTTTCTGATGTTACCAATAATGCTTCAGGAGAAGATTTCCTATGTCTCTGTTTATAAACACTTGAATAATACTCATCGAATACATGTTCAGGTTAATCCCTTCAAATTAATTTCTTTTTTAGAAGGGTACTCTCTTGTTTAAAGAAATGTCATCAAACTGTGTTAACCTAATCATTCTAATCAAGTGCCCTTCCATGATATTCTTTGTTACCTAAAGTGGATGTATGCTATCATAACATAAATAACTGCAATGCTTATTATGATAAAGCCATTACTTTTCTTTAATAAAATATCTGAATACACAATTTTCTTCAAATTAAACTTCATAGTATACTGAATAATACCATCTAGCTGATTCAAATAACCTAAAAATGCAAACAATTATTCTATATATCCACTCCAAATTAAAAATACAGCATCAATAATCAATACAACACACATTTTATAGAAAGCATTAAAGCTTTTCCTAAAAATGTTCCACCTAACAAATGCTGACATTCCATTGCCTCAAACAGCAAATACAATGTTTTACCCTATAAGCCATCCAGACCTCCTACTTCATTGCTGCTCCTTCCATACAATCTACAATCTACTTAAACTTTTCAATACATTCCACTCTTTTTATTTACATTCCTTATTTCCCCCACTCTTTTTCTACAACTAGAATCATATTTTTTAATATTTCTGACAATATCCATTTTCCATTAAATTTTATCTCCTCTAATCTTTAATTCCATATAGTCCATATTCTATAAAACATCTTGCTGTCCATTTTCTAAGCATCTTTTTCTCCTTTATAACCTTAATAACCATATTCTACTATATCCATATTTATATCCTTCATTCCATCAATAGCTTCCATGATCTTATTTTCACATAATTTTTCTCATAATTCCTTCACCTTTTTACATCTTAAAAAACATGCTCTGTAGTTGCAACTTTACCACAATAATTGCATACTCTTACTCTTTCTTCTATTTTATAAGGCATATTAGCTCTTACTGGAAATTTCTTTCATGTTAAGTTCCACAAAAAATCTCTACATTCAAAATATTTTTCACACCAGTCTAATCTCACCTTAATAATACTTGTTCATTAGATTTAAATAAAATTATTTCCTGTTCTTTTCTAAATTCCCTGGGCTTATTTCTCATAACAAATTTTTGTCTTGATACACTTTTATTTCCTCATTAAAATATTATTTTCTTCTTTTCAATGTACTCACCATTTCCCATATTCCTTTATATTTTTCTTTCATTATTAAACATATCATAAGTTTACTACTTTCTTTTAACCATGTCAACATTTTATATACATTCAATAATGCTGCATAGACAACAGGATTAATCAAACCTAATTGCCCTTCCTCTTCTTTAACATATAACACTCCTCTTTTCACTGGGTCTAATTTGGATCCCCATATAAATGAGAACACAATTGACATTAATTATTTTTCATACTTTGCAGGCACCATAAACATGCTTGGGAAGTATGCACATTATTCCTAAGACAGAATTGATTAAATATACTTTCTTCCTATAAATCAAGGCATATGACCACCAAAACAGACATATATCCCTTACTTTCCTTTATATTATCCTATTGTTGCATTATCTGTAGGTCCATACCAAATTTTATGTCTAACAAATCAATTTCTTCGCTGTTAAACTCTACCTCCTATTTTACCTATTGTTCCTAAGCCTTTGCTTTTAACCTTATTTATACTCATACCAGTAGCCTTTAAATATTGATTAAGTTGCTTAATAACTACCTCCATCCATTCTTTATATTTTGTTATTGCAACTATATCATCTGCATAAGAAAACATCACTGGTACTTGAATTCCTTCACTAGTCCTATATTCTGCTATTCTTAAAGCTATATTTATATTGCTAAAAACTGCATTCATAATCAATGCAAATAAAATACTACTCACATGACATCCCTGTCTTATATCATTTCTTATATATATTTCTTGATTTAACCAACCATTCACCACTATTTTCAGTTCATTATTTTTATAAACTGAAACAAATATTTGTATTATTCTTTCATTTATATTATAATCTTTTTGTATATTCCATAAAGTTTCATATTGCATCTTATCAAAAGCTTTCCTCAAATCATCTGCCATAACTTTAACTTCAGACTTCCTATTTATTACATCATCTACAAGCTCTCATTATCATCAGAACATCTTGACTTCCTTTCCCCTTTTCCCAAATATTGCTTCTTCAAATATTTTATTTACTTTACTTTCTAATCTCTTTTCTATTGTTTCCTAAATATCTTACAGTCTATATAGTTTAACACTATCAGTCTCCCATTTCTTATGTCTTCCTTTTCTCCTTTCCTCCATATAAATTTAATGGCTCCAACACATATTTCTTTTCTATAATGCCTTTCTCTAACCATTCAATTAGTACTTTCACAAAGTGCTTCTTCTTCCAATCTGACATATCTTTATACATATAATATTCAATCCCATCCAGTACTGTGATTGCTTCCATATTTACTGTTTTTAACACATTTTTTAATTTCTTACACAGTTGCTTTTTCTAATCTTTCATTATCCTCTTTAGTTAATGTTTTATCTTTACAGTTTTGTTTTCCTTCTATCTTATTCTTTTTAAATTTATTTTTTATTTATTTATTTGCAGTTGGTTTACCAGGATAGTCCACTGGGCCAAAAGAACCTGTTTTCAATGGAGTCCTGGGGAGAAAAGCTCCAAAAACAAATTAGCAAGGTTACAATAAGGTATTTAGTTTCAATTATACAATTCATATGGACTTGGAAATACAGTAGACTAGTGTACATATACAAATATTACAATCTTGTATCGCTGAAAACAATTTACAATACAGAAACTGAGAGGCTTTTACAAATTAGGGTGGGTTACACTGGAGATATCGTTCATACATTCAGGATGAGTAGCTTAATACAAGCAAGAGAAAGGTATATGAGCTGACATAGAACTTTTCAATATAGAAACAGAGAACCTTTTCTATCTTAGGGTATATTTACACTTAGGTACCTTTAAGTATTCAGAAAAAGTTAATACAAGAAAGAGCAAGATCTATGAGTTTAGGAGAGTAAGTGGAAATTCCCATTATGAATAGGGGAGGAGAAGCGGAAATTCTCAGTATGAGGAGATTATGTTGGGTGGGAGCAGGAGCATTCCCACTGGAAAATTATGTGTGAGTGACGGGATTGTTTGAATGAGAAGTGATTTGTGATGGTATGAATGGATGGGGTAAGGAGTTCCAGAGACAAGCAAGACTGTAGGATAAGAGATTTTTTCCAGGGGGACGAATTGGTTTATACAGTTCAATTAGATTTTGGTTGTTAGATCTTAGAATTCTATCAGGGAGGTGCATTTTGAAGGTAGAGGAAAGGGATGGGCAGAGGGAGGGATTGAAGATGAGCTTGTGTGCAAGAGGCAGTTGGACGTAGATGAGGTGATTGGGTAGTTCTAACCATTTTAGTTTGTGGAGAGCCGAACAGTGGTGTGAGGAGGACTTATGGGCGGTAGCAAACTTGGCAAATTTGTTATAGCAAGAGGAGAGTTGTGTTTTGAGAATAAGATTGTAGGTTAGTTAGAAGTGGGGCTCCATGGAGGAGGAATGAGATGAGAAATGTGGTAGATAGGGTGAGTTTGGTGGAGGGTGTAAGTAACGATTCTGTCTGTAGAGCATGCCGAGTTTTTGGTGGGATTTTTTTTATATTTAGTTGAGGATGGGAACTGAATTTAAGCTGACTATCAATTTGGACCCCAAGTAATTTGGCCTCAGATACCAGTTCTAGGGGTGTATTGTTGTGACTAGTAATAGTGAAATTATCTGGATTGAAAAAGGTAGCTTTAGAGGAGGTGACTATAATTACTTTGGTTTTGGAGGCATTGAGTACAAGGTGATTTGTTTTCATCCATTGTTCGGTGGTTGAGAATGCATCTTGAGTAAGCTTTAGCAGTGTGGGGATGGAGGTGGCAGAACAGATAATAGTTGAATCATCTGCGTATTGGATAATTTTAGTTGAAGGGATACAGTTGTGGAAATCGTTTATGAATATATTGAAAAGCAGGGGACCCAGTATAGATCCTTGGGGAACACCAGTTGGGGTGTTGATGAAAGGGGAGGTGGCTTTTTTCCATCTTACTGCTTGATATCTATTGGATAAGTAGCTAGTGAACCAGTTCAGAGAAGAGGGTGACAAGTTAAGCTTGGTGAATTTAGTTAGTAGTAAATTGTGGGAGATAGTATCAAAGGCTTTAGAGAGGTCTAGTAGGAGGGTAGAGACAATGTGTCCTGTGTCCTGGGCTTTGTTCACAGTTTCCAGGAAGGAGAGTAAGACAGTCATAGTACTGTGTCTTGGTCTGAAACCATGTTGTGTTGGAGTTAGTAGGTTATTGTCTAAGAGGTATGGTAGGAGTTGTAGGCAAATACACTTTTCTAAAAGTTTAACGATAGGAGATAGGATAGCGATGGGACGGAAATTAGTAATATTGTTATTGCTGCCTCCTTTGTGCAATGGAACAACAAAAGCCTTTTTCCAGATTTGGGGTACTGAGCTTTCTTGAATGGAACGGTTGATTAAAATGCTGATGGGGTAGGCAATGGCTTCAGCAGCTAGGCTGAGAAAGTAAGAAGGAATGTTATCAGGGGCATTAGAGCATGGTTTTAGTTTCTGAAGTAGTTTTTTTATGGTGGATGTGGGTATAGGTTTTAGTGAGAATGGTGGGGGGGGGAGAATCTGAGAATGTTGATGATGGAGTGGCGATAGGGGAGGAGCAGTGGTGAGGGGTAAAAAGTTGGTAGAGGAAGATTGGGGTGTGGTGGGGTTTGAAGATGAAAAGGATGAGGTTAGTTTGGAGATAGAATCAATGAAGAAGGTGTTGAATTGAGTGGCCAAGTCTATGTCAGGAGCGTTAGGGTCTGGGCTAGGGTTATCTGGTTTGTTGGGATTAAGGAGGGTAGAGATGCATTTCCAAAATGTTTGAGGGTTTGTTTTGTTGTTGTTTTGGATTATGGAGAAGTAATTTTGTCTATCGGAGATGATAAGTTTTTTTACTTTGTTTCTGAGTGTTTTGTATTCGTTATGGGCTAGGGGAGTCCTATGTTTCTGATATGATGACCATGCCTTATCGCTAAGGTGCATAGTTACTAGTGTGTTTTTTGTTAGCCAAGGGGCAGTTTTGTTTTTTATTCTTTTTGTTTTTATGGAGGCTTGTTGCTCTGAGGTTTAGAAAAGTTGAGTTAAAGTGGGCGACAGTCTGTTCCAGGGGTAGAGTTTTTAGGGTGTACCAGTTGATTGCTTTTAGAGAGTTGGAAAAGGTAGTGGGGTTAAAGTTTTTTTGGCAGCGAGTAGTAATAAAATTGTGATTAAGATGTAGGGATGAAGTTAGTCGGTGTGTGATGTGGGCAAGTGGTCACTAAGGGAATCAGGCAGGGTGCCACTATTTGAGAAGTAATGAGGGTGGGAGACTAATATCCAGTCTAGGGTACTATCACTGGTGAGGCTATTTGATGGCCGAGTTATGGAGTTGATCAGTTGAGAGAAGTTGTAAAGATTAATGTTAAGTGGATTTGTTTGAGACTGTATTGCAGACCAATTAATATTCATGTCACCCGTAAGTATAGTTTCATTGTTAATGTTATTGGAAAGCCAGGAGATGGTATCTTCTAGTGTAGAAATATTGTTGCCTGGGGGGATGTAGAGGGAGGCTATGCATATGTGTTTGTGTTTATTTACTTGAAGCAGTGCCAGGAGTAATTCTGCATTATTGAATTGGGGAGTTGGTTTGTTATAAGGGGTAACTGTTAAAGAGGATAAGTATAGAAGGGCTACTTCACCTCCTTTTTTGTTTGTTCTATCTCTTCTGATTATATAAATGCCTTTTTATATGTTCTTTTATTACATGCATTATTTCTTGTTGTGTTTTAACATGCTCTCTTTTCTCATTTCTTAATTTGTCTTATTATTCTTCAGTTTTCTTTTACTATTTTATTCAGATATGGTACAACCTCTCCTTTTTTCCCTTGTAAAATTCCTTTGTTTAAACAGCTTTTACTAATTTTCTCTTGATTAATTTCATATATCTTCATCTCTCTTTCAAAATATCTTTCTTTTTTCTTATTACCTCTTTAAAACTTTACAACTTACTTCTTATATTTTTCTTTCTCTTCTTTTCTTTTTAAACTTTGTTATTCCAAGAAGCATTTCTTATATTTTCCTTAAAAATGTATCCACCAACATATCCAGTTTTTGTAAAACACTGTCATACCTAAATGATCTTTTCATAACTATTTAATCCTTTCTCTACCTTCCTCATCTAAATCTTGTTCATTTAATCTTTTAATACCTTTACCTATCTTTACATACCTCTCCATTTCTTGAATCTCTATTCAAATTGCCAAATGATCTGAAAATCCTGTAGCTTTTATTCCTTCTTCTATAATTTGGTTCCTTTTATAGGTCCACTGTTTATTATCATATATATATCTATATATATATATATATATATATATATATATATATATATATATATATATATATATTCAGAAGGTCAAGGGTAAAGGTGAAAATGTTTAAAATTGCATTTGAAAATCCGGTCAACTCTGAAACATCTGAAGAAATAAAGCATTAGGTCAACAAAAGTAAAGTAATCCACAAAAGGCACAAATGCTAACTGCCACTTATGTGAAATATTTTCAGCATATGAAATACTATTCTAGATTCTTAGATGACATATATATCCTTTGGGATGGTAGTTCTGACTGTTTAGACATCTTTTTAGATTATTTAAATCAAAGCAGCCAGTTTTTGAGGTTTACACACTCGAGCAATAGAGAAGGAATAGCGTACCTGGACACATACATTTTCAAAGGTGATGAAGGATTCAAATTCTGTATTTTTAGAAAAAACACCTTCTCTAATGGGTATTTGGAATACACCAGTAGCCATCCCAGAAAATTGTTATATAACATATACAAGGGTCAATGTAAAAGAGCAGCACGTATGATGTCAACTTATAAGGATATGGTTAATGAACTGAACTTCATTACTAGCCTATTTAAAGAAAAGGGATATTGTACCAAAATTATGACAGACATTAGATCATATATTATTGAGGAATGGGGCAAGAAATATCCCCCATTATTGGATGCTAATCACAGGGGGAGCAATGCCCAAAGTTTACTCGATCTGAACCAATTAAGGTGGAGGGTTATCAACGGGCTTGTATTTTGGAATATGGACCTCATGTAAACAAAATTTAGAGCATTTTGATTAATAATTGCAATGTGCTGCTCACTGGCCAGGATATTATGGATACAGTAGATAGTAGACCAATGTTTGTGTACAAAATGGGTAGTAATTTGAAAATGTATTTAGAACACAAAAATAGTGGAAGGGTAAAGGATTATGCGAAACACACAATGTAATGTGGTGGTGCAATCAATGCACATATATTATGGAGGAAGATGCAATAATATTGGACAATATCAATAAAACACATATTAGATTTAGGCACTGCAATTGCAATTCCAAATTTGTGGTATATATGGCTAAGTGTACAGTCTGTACCGGATACTATATAGGGAAAATGGAAAGTTTTATAAAAAGCGTATTTATGACCATTCGTATAGTATCTGGAAGAAGGATGTAAACAATGCCTTATATAGGCACATTGAAAAGTATGGAAATTTACATTCTTTTAAGTTTGCTATTTTAGAAAATGTAAAATTCGATCCTAGTAATACCAAGGCACCTTGGGTTATAAGGAGATTTGGTGGCAATTGTACACAGATGTTTCGACTTTGCCAGGTCTCAATGACCATATATCCATTAAACTGATTTTGGCTAGGAAATTATAAACTGATGGGCTAAACATATGATGATTATATTAATATATATTATTTATTCAGTTTATTGTTGGATCATACAATATATTGAATATTGTTATGCTGCTGGTATTCATTATTTTTCACATTATTTATTATTCTTCATATAATTTATTATATATTTTTTTACATTTTTTCTTATTAGTGTGGTAATATTTTAATGTGTGTTCATATCAATGTGTAGTAATAGTTACATCAGGACACAAATACATTAGAGGGCTGTTATAGTTATGTTATGATTCAATATTACGTTCATTCAAGTAATATTTTTAGAATCAGGTATCTACACAAGTATTTTTTATTTAAACTTTTTTTATTTAAACATTTAGTAAACTTTTTAAATTTTAATACCATTGTTAATGCTCAGTGATATGCTGAGTATCCTATTAATGTAGAGTAATACCTTTAAGGGAAGTTTTTTTTTAAATGGCCATTTGGCGCCAAAACATTTATTTAAACTGCAGCTGAATTTGTATTAGTAGTTCTGATGAAGCCCATATGTAATGGGTGAAAGCGCTCAACAACTTTAATATTCAACATTAGATGTAATAATCCAAACACGTATAAAAAGGTACCTTGCGGTGTAAATACCTCTCTGCTTACAAATAGATATGTGATAAAACGTCCAAATAAAAAAGCGGAGAGGTAACCAAAGCACAAATACAACTCCAGCGTAACTGGTGCAGTCAATTGAAACTGAACGACAATAAAAAGTATATAGTAAAATAAACCCCGGGATTCATGAAGCTTGCGCCAGGCGCAGGCATAGCGTAGGAGGTATAATGCCAAATATGGCCGTCGAGCGATTCAGGTACGATCCAATTCCACGTGCACTACCGGCGTATGCCAGAACTGTCCAGCCCCCAGCGTAGGTATGCTAATCACCCCATGTGCAGTGTCGCACCATGCAAATGAAGGCATATAGTGATTCATGAAGTGGTGCAGGCGTAGCGTAAGCCCACGGAAATGTAAACCAAAAAACATGGTTTACATTTTCCCAAACAGAACATCGGAGCTATGGAAGCAGGCCAGACCCAGGTATCATAACGTTAACATATGTCAATGGTGAAATACACAGCCAATGGCATAAGAAAAGATGCACAACATGTAAATAACAACATTTAATGTCATGTCCACAGTAACGCACAGCACAACCGCAGGGCATGTGTGCAGAAGCTGTAACATAAAGAAATAATATAAAAATGTCATAAAATCGCAACGTAATAGAAATCAGGTTTACAGCATAATACACAATGGTAGGCATGGAACACCACAACCAAGGTGCAAGGGTTGCTAAGGGCCTGCGATATTGTTCGGCGTGGTAACTATGAATTAGTAGTCAATGCCATGCAAATGAGGCAGATAATACTGAATCGCAAATGTCCCGCCGGATGAAGGTTGTACCATACGGCGCAGCGGTATAACACCGAGGAGTGGCTCAGAGGAGATACATGACATCAGCAGAGGGGTGTGCCACCGTAGCAGTAAGCACATTGGAGCAATGCAAATCTGGCCTGTCCGTTGCTAAGCAAAGCTGCAGGACAGGGGTGGGGAGGAAAGTATAGAATCGTTTAGCTGAAAGCACACATGGTGCCCAAAAGCGCATGTGTACGGGGATGAAAACGTGCCCGAAACCCAGTAATCGGACGCACGCGCTGCGAACAATAGCACAAACAGGAAGGTCAGGGGAAGAAAAGAAGGAAATGCTGAAGTAGGGTAATTGGAGTACTAATGAGCAATCAACACCAATCAACCCACGATGGCCAATCGATGGCAGCTGACAAGTCTGCTTGCAGAAACCTGCAAAACAGGATAGGGGAGGCATTGGAATGCAAAGAAAGGAGGGGAGGTATTGGATTGCAAAGATAGGAGACCTGACACAGCAGAGCAAAGCAAACAGATAGCAGACCGGCAGTAGCACACATAACGCAAGATACGCCAGGTCCAGGAAAGTACAAATGAAAGTAGGCTGCAGGATGCACGCCAGAAAATGGTAGGTGCAATGTGCAGAAATGTAAAGGGAAGGTCAAGAGGTAATCCACAGCAGCCAAATGTAATTCAACACCAAAGGCACCACAGTAGTAGTTCCGGTAGTAAAACACATAAGATACCCTGTAGCTACGATCGTACATACACACCCTATGACATCATCGGTGTTCACAGCACAATAGTATAAAGTGTGAAAGCACCCTACACACACCTGTGAATTCCCAAACACTGCACCATAGGTGTAAACACACAGGGAACTTTTAAAATGTACATGCTGGGAGCTGCCATAGCTGTGATTCATCAGCATGTGTTAGAGACTGACGGTGTTGTGGAGGATGATGCCGACAACCACCGCAGGCCCTGGAGGAGAAGAGTGTTCAGACCAAGTGTAACCTACCAGGGGCTACATGATCCGGAGATAGTAGAGCATTACAGGGTGGACAGGGACATCTTATAGCAAATAGTGGAGCTCTGCCAGCCACGCCTGAGAACCAGAAATAACAGAGGGGAACCCATCCCAGTGGACACGAAGGTATGTGTAAGCATGTGAATACTAGCCACAGGTACCTTTCAAAGGCCAACTGGAGATATAATGGGGATCTCATAGGCATCAGCATCCAGTGTACTACACCAGTTCCTGGATGCCATGTTACCACATGCCAATGAGCATATATACTTCCCCCGAACTCAGGAGGAGTTGGCCAGCAATATGCGTCACTTCCACCGTGTGGCACACTACCCGGAGGTACTGGGTGCGATAGACTGCACACACATACAAATCAAGTCACCACCTGGTGAGCATGGTAGGTGCTACATAAACCGCAAGGGATTCCACTCCATCAACTGCCAGGTCGTGTGCAATGCCCAGGGCATAATCATGGATGTGTGTGCTGGCAGCCCTGGAAGCTACCATGACTCCCATATCTGGCATGCCTCACAGCTGTATCAGGTATTTGTCAGGGGGACATCCCACATGGCCACCTTGTGGGGGATGCTGGCTATGCACTGGAGCCATGGATGATGACTCCCATCAGAAATGCACACACACCCATGCAAGAATGCCATAATGAGGCACACGCACAAACCAGAATCATGATAGAGCGTGTGTTCGGGATGCTGAAATCACGGTTCTGGTGCTTGGACACATCTGGTGGAGCCTTGCAGTACTCTCCAGGCATGTGTGCCCACATTGTCATAGTATGTGCCATGCTACATAATATGATCCTGCGGAAACAGCTGCAGCAGGGACAAAATGGTGAAGGCCCTCATAGCCCACCGCAATTGCCAAGGCCATCACAGGCACAGAGGGATTCAGACCATGAACACACTGTGCCAGCCCCAGTAGGCAGACGGATGCATGCCCAATATGCCTATGCCTTGGCAAAGAGGGAACGTATAGCACATACGCTGACAGTGTAGGCCCCTACAGACTGACACACCTCTCCACCTGCACACACAGTAAAATGGATGGCACACAAGCACGACCACCTGAAAATTGTAATGTATAGGTGGCCCACTGTGTGAATCCTACATAGGCAACCCTCAAACATTGTACACACAACAGCTATTGGAACACAGAATGTCAACACCTGAACAATACATGCGCCTATCAGCATATGGTGGTGCTGTGTGTATAGGTTCCCAGGTACATCGGTAGGTACACGGCCGATTGTCAGAGGCCATACACCAAACGGGGCAAACAGTGTCCGCTGTTGCCACAACATCGAGTAACCAACTGTCGCATAGAGGAGCAGAGGCAATCATGGGAGCACATGTGTGTAAGCACTGTTCTGCACACACTCAGCACGGAGTCCCTGCTGCGTTAATGAAGGGCTCCACATAATATAATCATGGATGTTGTGTCAAGGCATGGGGTGTACCCATGACAGGTATTCGTCACCCCGGCATGCTCCACCCACGGTCGTTTGAAGGTGTAGCACAGTATCGTGTGTGGCTCACTGTGATATACATACCCAATGCCGGAGCACATCCAGTAAACATCACATGGACATACCATTAACTGGACCCATCAATATGTAAACTAACTGAGTTACCCATGTGAGTGCAGTATGGAGTAACAGCCGTAGTATACTCCACGTACAAAACGACATAACACGTGTACAAATCCCAGATGGCCATATGTTAAATGCAGTGACCGTCGTGCATGTTCCCGGTCCCACGTCCTGCAAGGGATGTAACGTAATCCCGAAGGCACGAGTAATGCATGTCGGATGCAGGTCATCAGATCATATGTTTAGCACACATTACCGGGAATATGCATTGCCCACTGCTGGTAAGCAACGTTTAAATATGACTATATGGATATGCGCAAAACAGGGATAAGCTACTCCGAATATCATGCAGATCATGGTCAATGATGTCCAGAACAGGTGAAACCAGCATTATTTACCCCAGTACTAATAGCACCTGCTCTGAAGGGTATAACGACCACTGCCAGGTGTAGAATATGCAATCATGTATAGAATCACCTAACACTATTGCTAGGCAAGATGTACCTATGGTAGAGTTGCCACCTCTTCAAATGACTAATGTGGGACATACGTCAGATGTCTGCAGGCCGACACATACATCCGGCCGGCCAGTACGAAAAGCAGCACTGCACTGTTTTGCCTAGATAAAAGCTCATTCTTGTAATGTTTACTTACTTATTCTGTTTGTTGGTTCAGATACAGAATAACTGTTTAATGCGATTATTACATAAACTATAGGAAATAAGTATGTTCTAAAATCACAGGACATTTGCCATGTTTACAAATATTTTGCAGGACACAACTGCCCAAAGAGGGACTGTCCCTCGCAGAGTGGGACAGCTGGAAACCCTAACCTATGGCAGGTGTGTAATGTGACAGGTACAGACACAAACGTGTGGAGTCCAGGAAACAGTATACACCAACAAGTACACAATGAAAGGTGTAGCTTGCCTGTCACTTTCCCCATCAGATATATATATATATATATATATATATATATATATATATATATATATATATATATATATATATATATATATATATATATATATATATATATATATATATATATATATATATATATATATATATATATATATATATATATATATATATATATGTACACATATATACATATATATATAATACAGATAGAAAGGGTGATAGAGTGATATATGTTGATATATACGGATTCAGCGATATCTGCAAATATATATAGATAGGTCAACGACATTCATAACACCTTGGAGGTACAAATAATTAGGATACTGCCAACTATGGAATGTGTAACATACCGACATGCGTAACCACGAGGCTGAAAGACCGAAAGAGAACAGTACAACCGCGAGTAATAGTATGATGATATGAATGGATAATTAGTTACCGCTGCCGGTGTTGCGGTCCACATAGGTACTGTGTTCAACTGTGTTTGTGAGTGCTGTAGTCTGTGTATGTGTGTGTTGAGGGTGCCATGTGCATCCCCGTGTGACTGTAATGTGTGTGTGTGTTCGCATCAAGTGTCTGCTAGTGCCAACTCGGAGGTAGATCATTACGGTAGGTGTGGGTATAGCTAGCCATAGGCATACGGTCAGCACCTGTCCCACATTAGGAGGGACAGCCCCTCCCTGGGCAGGTGTGTCCTGACATAAAACATTACAAAGGGCAAATGTCCGAGATCGTAGGACATTAATATGTCCCATATATAATGTAATAGTTGCATTAAATAGTTATGCCTGTATGTAAGAAACGTGAATGTTACATGCAATATGATAAGTAGCCAAAGTCCCACAACAATAGGTATGTATTGAGGATAAAAGTATGTGCTATCCTGTGTACTGACCGTGGCTATGTGTTGGCCTGTAAACACCGCTGTGTGTCCCGGAAGTGTCCAACAATGGCCATATGAAAAGGTGGCAACCCATGGCAAAGAGGTTCTGTTACCAACACAACCGCAATGACTGCAAATATCTGGGACAGAAATACACGGGATAGCTGTCATGTAGACATATCCCTTTACATATCGCTGCAATTCCGGAGGTATGGAAGTATCAACCTCACCTGCATACTATATAGAAACCAATTAACAATGGCCCAATGTACAATCCCGTAACATAAGTCTACTAACTGATAGCTCTTTAATTAGGGACAGAGCCCACACACATATATATGGAATATGTAGAAATGCAAGCCCCACAAACCTGTATATGCTACGTACACCCACCGACATCCCCCACACTAGAAACTATAGCAATACAGACTGTAGTAACAACACAAACATCCAGTCAGTCAATTACAACTGCAGAACCGTCAACATACCTTGTGAGGGACACAATTAAAGGCGCCATGCAAAATTGCAGCCATTGTATAATGGAACAAATGGCGATGTTACAGGTTTTGTTTGCAATAGTCCATTAACAGACATTGGGATGACAAGTACACCCACATGTTGAACCACATACTGTAGCTGTCACACACAATCCATGGGGGACATGAATCCAAAGTATACTTGTCTCTATGCATAGCAGTTGCAATTACACATAACAAAATGCAATACAGGCCGTCTCCCCGAAGGTAGGGCAAATGGGCAATGCCCAAGTGGAGAAGTCAATTATACCCCACTGTTGCCACGTAATTGGTGAATGGAGTAGCTGCACAGCTGATATGCAAGTAATTAGTCACTCAGAAACACCAATAGGTGGCAGGAAACCACATGTTACAGGTATCGATGTATATAAGGAAGACTTGCCAGACATTCAAACCGTATGCTCATACAAAATACCCATGTAAGCAGTGTGAGAGAGATAGAGACGAAAGTCCGTAATGAAAACAAGGTATGTAGAACACTCGGTATGTAAGTTTATGTATAGCATGTTTAGTATTAATTATTTACTGTATGTATAGCTTGGTTTGCATTAATTAAAAGTGTCCGCAATGCATAACGTGGGAAAAGGTATTTATGTAGTGATGTCTTGCTGAGCATACTTAAGCTTGTAGAAACTGTGCGTCCAGCAGTGAGCCACAAGGTACACATCACAGACACCACAAGGGATGCTACATGAGGGCTTTAAACAGAACAATTACATACAACCCGGCGTCAGTGGTAGGGTATGTCCAACAAGTACGTGCCATAGCCGGGGATAGTATATGTTGATATACTGTCACAGTAGGCATGTGTATGGGCATATAACGACAATGACATGTCTAAGGTGGTTCCGCTGTGCAAGTATGCTTTGCATTATGGGATACTATGTAAAATATGTGTAATGTATAGTATTGTAGGTAGATATGTCAGATATTCTACACAGCATAACAGGCATATCATGCATACCACAGGTATCGTCTATTGGCATGTACAATAACAGGATACATATGGTTTGTAGGCACTGGACATCGTAATATCATGATAGCTAATCTAAATGGAAGGGCTACCATGTAACCATGCACAAAGGACATGTAATAGCTTCACAAGTTCATAGTGGGGTACTATGCAGTCTGGCAAGTCTATGTGTAAGCATAACCACAGTGTTCACACCAGTGGCACCTCTCTAGGGTAGTGTCCTGTGATCAGCAGAGCCATGTGTTACCTGCACCTCTGCACAGTACAGCCACTGCAGTGATCCCTGGTGTACATGTGTCTCCCAAACACCAAGGGAGGTATCACATGAACAGTGCTACTGAGTGTCCCTGCGTGATGTACATAGTAGTCATGTTCCAAAGCATGGTGAGTGTCTGGTTTGGGAATGTAACCCTCAAGCACATCCCACTCATTGTTGTGTGTGTGCACATATCCATGAGCATGTTGCTCACAGTGGCATTTGCGTATGTCGTGTATGTGGAGTATATCCATTAATATTGTTGTGGACATGGGCCCTGTCTGTTCAGCAGAGGTCACCCCTGAGTATGTAGTATGCAAATGTGTACAGATGTGGTGTCCGTAGTTCAGCCGCATACCTTAGCTGTCAGAGCTCAATAAACGTCATGGCGTGTTAATGTTGTGGTATGTAAAGCTGTAGCTGTTGTGTAAGGTACACCCTAAATGGGGTGGTGTACCCTTGAATGTGTGTAGAAGTCTTGAGTTCAGAGGTACAATGGGTGCCTATGTACTGGCTACACACCCAGTACAGATAAGTGTGGCCATGTAGAAGGATATCCATGCCACAGTGGCAATACGGTAATCACAGGAGTGGGTGTGACATACGTGTGTACTACAGACATGTACAATGTGACACGTATGTAGAGGACTACCACCTATGTGATAGTGGGTGAATGGTGTAATGCAAAGATGATGTCCATGGACCTTGTGTCATGCAGCTTGAGGCCATGATATTCATATCAGGTATCTGTCACAGTGACACATGTATGGATGGAGTCAGTATCAGCTGGTGGATCAATCATGGCACTTTGTATGCAGGGGTTTGTCAAGCTAGGCAGGGAAAGTCCCTCTGTGCTAGCCTGTACCTCAGGGAAGCATATACTGAACATGAGGGGCCCTATGACTGAGGACTGTGGTATGCCAAATGTAACTGAAATGCAGTAGGTACTATGGTATGCTACCCTCATTGTGTGTCCTGTCCATGAGCCACGTTGCATAACATCCTGAGACATAGGGTACGATGTGCAGGTGGATGTGTATGTTGTCAATACCAGAATGGAGAACGGTGCTGAGAGGCAATGAGAGGACAATGTAGGATGTGTGGACTCCGTACCATCATCAACTACCCTGGTAACTGTATGAAAGGAGTCCACCAGGTGTAGGGGCCATGCTCTGGCCCTAACAAGTCCAACCCGGTGGCATCAAAGGACCGGAGCCCAACAATGTCTCTGTGAATGACGTCCTTGATGATGTGCCCCATAGCCATGCAGAACAGTCCAGTCAGGTGTGTAGGACTATAGTCCCACTCGTGCATTGTGGTGCCACCTGTGTGGAGTGTGATAAATGTTGCTGTGTGCCATTCAGGGGCCACAATGTCTGATACAAGGCTATTACTGAATATGGTGGCCTAGTGGGGAGACATGTCGTTCAGAGGTTTGTGGACATCACAGCCTGGGACTTTGGAAGGTGACATGGGGCCAGTGTCCCAGGACATATAGAGTGCAGGTTAGTACTGTGTAGGTGTGACCGCAGGGACACCGCAATGTTCCTGCATGGATTGTGGCCCTGTAGTGAGTGAGAGGGTGTAATGTTAGCATTGAATCCATCCGCCAGCATGTTGCCAACATCACCTGGGTCTGTAATGTTCCTGAGTGACTGTTGTATGTGAGAGCAGATGTGGGTATTGCCATTGACTACTGACATATCACCATAATGCCTTGTGGTACATCCCGGAATGTGTCGCAGTAATGTTTACGTAGCTAGTCATGGAGTATGTGATGAGGGATCCCGTGGCCCTACCGAGGCTGACCAGTGAGCTACCCCACCCATGGGATTGTACACCACTGTGCAACAGGCTCCACCTGTTGTTGTACATTATCTCCATAGAACTTGACTACCAGAGTGGCGTCTGTTATCTGGTGTGTACCATCATGGCTCTGTGTGGCATAGCATGATCCATGCAGTCGTGTGCATGCTACTGAAGTGCACTGCGATATGTTGCATCATTTGTATGTGCATTGTCCATCTGCACAGGTGTCATTACATTAACAACCGCTGTCATAAGACGTCTGTAGTAGGTGTTGTAGTACTCATGTACTGTGTATGCTGTGAAGGGTGTGGTGCCGGGATGTGGCTAACAAGGTTGATTAGCATATATTCGGAATCCACCAATGAGGGGATGACCACAGGTGTGGAACACCAGTCACATGTTGGTAGTGTTCATGTCAAGGTTAATGTTGGTGTTGGAGGTGGTGTGTATGGGTTTATCCAGCCGAGTGGAGGTTATGACTCATGGATGTGTCGGTACATGAGTGGCTATCCCAGTTAAGTGTGGGTTAGTGTCAGTCACACATCAGTAGTAGCTGTCTGAGCCCTACTGTCCAGTACACCAACAAATGAGGTCTGGTAACCGTGGGGTATGTAGTGGAATCTGTAGCTTGTTACAATGTGTATAGCCGTTCCAGACACAGTTAGTTGCATGTGGAGCACCTCTGATGCATTGTGCTAAGTAACTAGCCAGGATGTGTGTACAACATAGTGGGATGTGGGAACACCTCAGCTGTGGGTGTGCCGGTCCAGGTATGTGCCTGAAAGGTATGGTCTGTCTATAACCTGTCATTGCAGGTGTGCTATGCAGAGCCTAGAGGCAGGTCCCAGTCACTGCAGAGATATTGGAGTGGTGCATTATAAGGTGTGCCTTGCCTGCGTGCGTCACAGAGGAAGATGCAAGCATTGTGTCACATGACCCCATGTCTTGCTTGCCAGTTCCTAGTCTGCCAGTGACTGTTATTGGAAACTGTGCAAGACAGGCAGTATAGAAGCAGCAAGAGCCTTACATGTGAGCTGTACTCCCAGGGCTGACAGGTGCAGGTCATCTGTGCCAAAGCATTGTGTTTGACCAGGTCAGTCAAAGCGGACAGATACCAGATGCCTGTGGAATGACAGCAGAAGCATAGGCAACTGTTGAAGTGACACAGTCAGTCGTTGTACAGTGGTATCGGGTCTGGATGAATGCATAATGCTCCCCAGGGCTTGGCCCACACCTTCAGGGCTACAAGACTGGCGAGCTATTGCATGTCCCTGCACACGTAGTCTGTGAAGTGGCATCTCAGGGCAGTCACACTAACATGGAGAATGACAAGTCACAGCGTACCTGGTGAGGTGTGGCATGGGTGCATAGGTTATGTTGCAGAACCAGTTACCTGACAGCAAGATGTAAGCGACTATCGCCTTGTGTAGCCTGCTGTGTGGAACTGCAGTGTGACCGCCTACAGAGTCACCTATGACTGGTGTGTTGTGTATGTTATAACACAGTATTGGCTGTATGTGATGGGCACACATGAGTCTGTGGGCTATAAGTTGGTGATGTTGTGTTCCATGTGGGGGCTGCCTCTGGTGCCTACACAGAGTATGGAGAGGTACTGCACACGTTGTCCTCATATGTGTGGCCTGTGGTGGAGATCATGTGAGACTATGTGATGAGTGGGGTGTGTTGCGAATGTTACACATCCCCACATGACTGTCAGGTGCAGTCAGGGTTGGTGACAGCATTACCCCCAGCAGGGCTGCATAAGTGCATCCCCCACAGGCTGTAGTGTCGTATGTTGGGAGGTGAGCATTGAATGTGTACATGAGACAATTGCTCTATTGCCACATGTACGACATATCCATCTTATAGACAGGCAATAGCACTGGTATGTGACAGTTGGACATGCCTGTATATACAACCATGTCTCACAGGATATGTGAGTTACATGTGTACAACAGCTGTTGTACCATAAGCAAGCTGGAAATCTTAGGACAGCCAGTGTACCTGTGGGAAATGGTGTGGAATGGGTGCTATATTAATCAGTAGCTCATGACATGCTCACAAGTTCTGAACAAGTGCCTAGCATGACCATAAAATACAGATAGGGTGTTGGATAATATCAACCCACAAGTGGTGACGACAGTCATAATGTGTGGCACCGCACTATAACCCTGCTGAGTATGGTGTGCATGTCCATGAACCATTATCACTGTAGATGTTAGCAGTACAGATGTACAAGACAGTACGGATGTTTGATTACAAATACCTTTGTATGTCACAGGAGTGTTCTACCAGTGGCCTGTTGACAGACTCACAACTACAAATGGTACCAGAGTGACATATGCATATCACACCAGTGCCAGCTACAGTAGAACAGGGTTAATGTGTTGTACTCCACCCTCATTGTAGCCCATACCACACAGACAAATGTTAGGCATCTGTGTATGTAAGGATGTGAATGGCCATGACCTATGAGGAATGGCTGTGTCAGTGTTGTGAACAACATACGGAATGGGCTGTGTGGGTGAGGTGTGTGACATATGTGCACATTCTGATGGATGATATCAGCATTGTCACCGCTAGGTGAACATCCCTGTACCCATTAACTACCACCTAGGCTGTGGTCATCATTATGGACACTGTGTAAGGGATGGTGCTGTGCAGTACACCTCCCTGACTTGGTGACGTCTCCAGGCCCCTTAGGTAGTCATACGAGGTACCCATGTCATGACAGGGTGCCATCCATGAGCACGGAGATCATTGGACAGGCATATACAGCACTGGGGTGACCAATATTGGATCACATATCACCTTTAAGGGGTAATGGCCATGCGTGGATGGGCGATACCAGCCTTCACAATCCTCACCTCCACTATGCAGCATGCTGTCTACCTTGCATAAAGACATCTGCTACACCATGATGATGGACATGCTACATGTCCATATCCTGATCTGTAAGATATACGTCATGGATATCCACCGTCCTAATACTAGGATCGCCACATGCTGGACAGATCCCTGTGCCATACATGTGACATACTCCCGCCAAACCATGCAACCCTGTCCATCAAAGCTGCACATGTCATCCCAGTCATACATGGTGTGATGGCCGCATGGTAGATGTAGTATCAACTGTCTGGATCAGTAATGTGGCACTGATGCACCTCGCGGTGGCATAATGGCTGTCTGTTACAGCTAGGAAACCTTGCCCATACATGCTATGGTTCATAACCATCCCTGCGAATGATGTCCGACTAGCCATTGTCCCATGTCTATCACATGTGCAACACAGGCGATCCGTGGCAGGATGTTGAACAGCTGTACAGTGCTGTGTAGATGTATATGGCAAAACACATGCATGTACAGGTTTCCATGCGTATGTGTGCATTGTCACTGCTCAAGTCCATTAAGGCTGTGTCTGTGTTGATATGTGACATATACACAGCATCAAGGTCAACAGCATTACCGTGGACACATCCAGGCATGTGCAGATAGGTAAGAACACCAGCGCAGGCAAATAGACATGCCCACATCAAGACAGCATTCACATGGAGTATGAACACTGTAATGAGGTGACACACATATATGGTGATGATATCCAATGCACAACGGGTGTTACATGTGTGTGACACAAACATGTCAGTCATGTCCGTGTCATGATGATTTGCAAAGATAACTGTGCAGATGTACTAGATGTCATAGAAATGTATGTGCAGCAGTATCTCTGTACATCTCTGAAACTGTGACCTGTCACCATCATTATGTCTTACAGATAATGCCTCGTACACGCCTTCCAGCATACAGCCGCCAGGAGGATGATGTCCTCATCCCGTACCTCCATGAGAACTACGAGGTGTTGTTCAGCCATGTGCCACAGCATGCCCAGCAGCGGGACAACCTGTGGCAGGATCTTCGCAGGAGGGTGAACGATGTGGGTGGCCATAACCGCACCTACCAGCAGGTGCGCAGACACTGCACGGACTTGATACGACATGCAAAACAGCGTGCCACTGCAATTGCCAGGGAACAAGGTGGAACAGGTGGTGGGCCACCAACCCAGCCCCCACTCACACACACCGAGGAGCTACTGGCCAGTCTGGGGACACCCTCAGAACAGCATCCACAAACACTAGCTGCCATCGTGGAGGTGGGTGTCTCCCAACCAATGAGCCTGGAGTTGCCTGGTAAGTCAGTACTGCACATATGGCTATTATATCCCATTTAGTTGCATGTGTCACTGTACATTATGTAAAGTAACAACATATGCAAGGTATGTGGACACACATGCTGCATACTACAGTATGCTACCCTGTGTATGCACACATGTGCATACTATATGCTATTATACAGGCAAATGTGTTAACATGCACAGTGCACCCTGTGGCTGTCATACAGTCATGGATAATGTTCATACTGCTGTGTCACCCCTATACAGGTACCTCTGGCATGCACACAGACATGAGTCCATTGCAGGTAAGACTGTCATCAGTATCAGGCATGTTAAAGCATAGATCTATTTGCCATGTGGCCAGTTAACACTTGCACACTTGATGTTCATTCCAGTCATGATATACAGGTCGCAGCACCCATCATTTACACAGGCCACCCATATGCAATATATACAAATGAAATGATACACCAACTTGAAACCACAGTATTTGTCATTGCTACATGTGTGGTCAGTTGTGCATACAATGGTGGAGGTGTTCTACAATGGAGGCATATGTAGTATGCATTGGAACAACATGTGTGGTACGCAAACAGTACCACACAGTGAGCTGTGATATGGGCAGCCCACAGTTGTCACCATTGTGTTGTATGCCCCTGCATTGGGTGCACACATTGTGATGTGCCATCTGACATGTCCCAGACATGTAGTGTTCTGGCTGCAATATTGTCACACTATCCCATGACCCATACCCCACATACCAAACATACAACCCGTTGTCTGCATAGCCCTGTGGATGGTGACATATCTGACATCTATGGGTGTATGTCATATGGGACAACACAGACATGTGAGATAGATGGCCATCACACACATTTGGCCAACACATGTGCACACATGGCCATGGGGATGGCCAGAGACACGTAGCCACACAGTAGATGTGATGTGTATACACCCTGTTGCACGTTGTCCACACATGGTCCACTTATAGCCTTAGTTGACTGATTATACAGTTGATGTGGTACACTGGACATCCTAACAGCCTGTGCACAGCTAGTGGAGGTGTCACTGAAGTCTACCATATAAGATCAGTTGAACATCACGACTGTGTCATAGCATGACAGTAGTCACCTGTACAGCTTCCACAGACATTGACACCACATCAGGCCACAGATACTGTACATTTCCCTTGCTGCTGTAGGACATCACCGTTAGCTGTGCACCTTGTGTGTGTGTGGTACATCAATGTCAGGTGGAAAATGGTGAATTGACATGTCCGCTATGTGTGGACATGGTTGCCAGGCAGCTAAGACCCTGTAGTTGTTGTGCAGGGGTGTCAGCTGTAGGTCCTCCAGTGATCTGTCACTTGACACAGCATGGTTTGGTGTGTATACACCTCAGCATCGTGGGTCACAATCCACAGTTATGTCATGGGTATGCATGCAGTTATGGCTATGCAATGTGTACATATTATGCATTGTACAGCAATACAGATGCCTCAAGATGCCATGCAATGGCACAGTGTCTGTACTTCACACTGTATAGCAATGTAGATGGCTCACACTACCCTTCCATGCTCATGCACATTTGCTAAACATGCATTCTATCTGTAGGGCATACAGACAACACCGCAATGTGATGCCCATTACGATGCTGTACATGTGTCAGGACAGCATTGTGTCAGACATGTATGCATGTTAATGCACACATCAGCAGAGTACATGTCAAGGTCACATCAGCCATGTGTACTGTTATCCTGTTCTGGTCCACATGGTGTATCACGGGGATGCATGCATACTACCATGATTGTGTGAACTGCATGGCTACTGATATGACACCTGCTTGCTGTAGTGTGCACCCCAGGGAGGTATGCTTACTAACACTATTAATGTCTGAGCTGCATGCCCTCTGCTGTACCACAGGCATGCTGCATGCCATCTGTCAAATCACATGCATGGTGTGTCTGTGTGTGTGTCTGTGTGTGTGTCTGTGTGTGTGTGTGTGTCTGTGTGTGTGTGCCTATTGTAATTTAGAGTCTTTCTTTGCATTCACAGGTGATGTAGGTGCGTTACCCTCCTGCGGTCCATCTGATGTTAGTGTCCCCACAGATACTAGCAGTGCTGAGCATATGCATGAGGTACAGGCAGGGTTGTCAGGGGCTGAATCTGTGCCAACGGTTGCCATCCCAGCTATGTCCCCCTCTTCCCCGCACACAGTTCTGCTGCCAACACATACCGCATCACCAGTGGCCATAGAGGAAGGACAGTCAGTGTCTGTTAGCGTGGAACAGGAATGTGTGGTGGCTACAGAAGGTGTGTCTACACACCATGGTGTCAGTGTAATGACTGCAGATGTGCCACACAGGCATGTGGCCAGTGCTGCTCGTAAGAGGACCTCTGGCAGACATGCACCTGCAGGACAGAGTGCAGCAGCTGGTATCACCAGACGCATGTTCCAGACTGTAATGGTGGCACAGGCACGTGCTGAACGGCAGACCAGAGAAGGGCAGAGGCTGCAGAGGGCTGCTATCCGTACCCTAAATGACAACATCCAGGCTTTGGCAAATGCTCAACAGCAGATTGCTGATGTTCTGGACAGGCGATTGGGTGACATGGTTGGAATCCTTGACCGTGGCATGGCAATCCGCGAGTGTGAGCTGTCTGTGCTGGAACATCTGGTAGGAGTGAGGCATAGGCCACGTGGACGTAGGCCAGCCACACCACCTAGTGCAGGTCAACGTGAGCATGCCACCTCACATGCCCACTCCCATAGTGCCAGTAGCAGTAGCAGTAGCAGTGCAGCTGGTGCTGCGCTGTCCACACCAGGACACAGCAGGCCACGTGGACGTGGCCCTGGACATTCCCAGCAGGGACACGGTTCCAGTGGACATGTGTCATCGGACAGTAGCCAATCTGTACCTCTGCCTGGTAGTGCCCGTGCAACCCCTGGCAGGCACAGGTCACGTGGCCATGGCCGGACACAGTGAGCTGTACAACCTGGTCTGTACAATCTGGAGCTGTCAATAATACCCCATGTAGGCCTCACAAAAGGCAGAACTGTGAGCACACATACACGCACACAGCAAAGACATCTGTAGGGCACAACAAAAACCACATGCATACTGAACAGACATGTCCAATCATATCACTGGCCCTTACCCACACACATGATGTCATCCATTGGTGCAGCCTATGCCCCTGGCAAACATTATCACCCTGTGCATATGATGAAGCCTGTGCTACATCCCTGTCATCCACACCATCGGTGCAGGGACATGCTCAAATGGTCTGATGCACAGGGTGAACAGAATAGTGAGAAGTGCATTCTACATTAGTTGTGTAAGAATAGTGAGAGAAGTGTATATTACAATAGTTGTGTGAGAATAGTGAGAGACGTGTATATTACATTAGTTGTGTACTGTTGACACGCACCAGACATACCATGTAGTACAGGTTTAGCATGCATTGTTATATGTTCACAGTATGTGTCATGGTAACAACAGTAACAGCATGTTGGTAATGATGCCCTGGTTTCCTCCTTATGGTCTACTTGCATGTGCCTACAGGTAGCACTGTTTGCAGTCTCCCATGTGTAACTGTGGAGTACTCACAGGGACATATGGCAATATTAGCCTCAGCCTGACTGTCGGAAAGTCTAACATACCACAGATGTCCACACATATACTGATCCAGAAGCATGTGGGCAGTTTAATAGGCTACAGTGGCTAGAGACGTGACATCCATACCAGGTCACATCACAGGTATGTTGACATGGTGCAGGGGTTGTACACAGCGGTCTGGCCAATGATAATGTTAGAGGCCACTTGATAGCATGAGGCCTCACTGTGTAGCAGTAATACCCTGTCACATTACAGGAACATGCTCACACTAATGGGGTCAACAACACTATAATGCACACCCCATAGTGTTGAGGTGAGGACCCTTGCCTATGTGGTCATCACCCTCACAGTACTGTGCACCCACACAATGCGACACAGAGAAAGAACATGTACAGGTAGCCAGTGCGGCTGAGACCGATGGCATCAACAGGGTAGTGGACTGCATGACCATGAGGGGTTAGGGATCCTGTGTGTTCTGTATGGTAACATACACCCTCACTCCATGCACCAGACAGCCATACATACCTACATACACACACACACACACACACACACACACACACACACACACACACACACTGTGGAGACCACAAATGTCGTACACATTTGGATAGCTGATGTGTGTGATACACACACCACACCTGCCTACGTCATGCTTTCCACACTGCAGTATGTACAGATCTCTACAACAGTGTACAGGGTGTGTGACAATTGGGTTGTATTCCACACCATATGTGGCATATATGGTCACACAAGCAAACACACATGGCTGTACTGTGAATGATACACCTGCTATATGATGATACGTCTGACAGACATGCAGCAGTATTGGCCGCATTATGTGTACCAACGCTACCTTCGGCAATTGTGCTGCTATATGCACACGGGAGGATGTAAGTGTTACAGGTGTCAAGTGACGTACTGTCGGTAACACCTGACCGCTGTGTAGGTGTTATGTCTCCACCGTCAAGTAACGGTAACATAGCGTACTGTTTGCACATGTCATGGTTGGATGGTGTGTGACACACCTGTGAGCCATCCCTGGCAAACATCCATCTACACAGGTGCATCACCACTTTATGTACACACATACATCCATACCTGCTGTACATCCTACCGTACTGTCAGTATGTCACCATATACAGGTGTCAATGATGGGGTGGCATTGCAACTGCATGTTGTAGTTAGGCACAGATGAGTTACTTACATCAGCTACTGTACATGCATGGTAGCTGCATGCACACTACAGATTGTACATGTGTGTTGGTCCTACATGCCTGTCATGTTGCCATGTTTGAATGTATTGCAATTGGTGGACATGTGTGTTGACATACATAACACATGGACTGTTGTATGATATGATGGGTGTCATGGGTAACTAGTACAGAGGGAATGTGTCCTTGGTCAACATTGCTACCTCATGTACTGTTAGCATTCAACAGCCATGGACCCACCTTCCATTTGTGTGCGTATGATTGCTGTAGCCACTTGTCTGCACAGAGGACAGCAAAAGCTATGCTATGTACATATGTGTTGTGTGTGTGGTCCATGCACATATCCACTGCAATTGCATGTATGACATAGCCAAACATGTGTGTTCGTTGGTGTACAGCGACAGTCATCTGTCACAGCTGTGTAAGACCCAGGGCCCCTGGTATGTGTAGAGCTGACCTGGTTATGTACAGTGGTATCATTGCAATGCATAACACATGATGGAACCCTGTCGGTACATGGGTAGTCTGCACAGTTGCTGAAGACCTATGTACAGTCCACTGGTCATGAGTCACACGGTGTTGTGTTAATGTATAGCTGTGTATTGCTGGTCCAATGACATGGTGATGTGTGACGGCTACATTGTAGATTGTGGTGTGTACCTCTGTGATCTGCACCTGAGACATCTGTGATAGCTCCTGAGTGTGTACTGGTCAATACATGTGAGTGGCCTTCATGTACGTGGGGACAGTAATACCATACTGTGCCCTTCTGTGTTTAGAATCCGTGTGCATGCAAGATGGTCCTTTGCAACTGCTAAGTGTGTGAGCATACCCAGTACGCCGTTGTGTAGATGGACACACAGTACATTCCACACTGCACCCTTCCATGATTAGAACCTGTGTGCATGCAAGATGACCCTTTGCAACTGCTAAGTGTGTGAGCATGCCCAGTACGCCGTTGTGTAGATGGACACACAGTAAATTCCAAACTGTGCCCTTCCGTGATTAGACTCCGTGTGCATGCAAGATGGCCCTTTGCAACTGCTAAGTGTGTGAGCATGCCCAGTATGCCGTTGTGTAGATGGACACACAGTACATTCCAAACTGCACCCTTCCGTGATTAGAATCCGTGTGCATGCAAGACGGCCCTTTGCAACTGCTAAGTGTGTGAGCATGCCCAGTACGCCATTGTGTAGATGGACACACAGTACATTCCAAACAGACGTGTGATACTAAGCATGTGGGCATGGCCATTGACATCCTGTATAGCCATGGTGGTCATCCAGGCAACAGATGTCCATTTTCAATGTCACGATGGATGCCTACATTGAACACACTGGTTGCTGTCTCAAAGGGTGTACTGTCTGTGGCGCATCCCGTATCTATTTAGTGTTGTAGTGCTCCGTAGATATTTAGTTGCCCCGATGACAGCACTGCCGTGTGTTTGTCTACATCTACCTTGGGACAGTAATATGCTTTCAGACTGCTCACTCTCTAAACATTCCCTATCGGCATCTTTGCCTTTGCGGATGATGTCACCCACCTAGAAGTATGCCTCTGGGAGTGCTGTGTTCAGTAATCTCGGTAGTGCGTTCTGTAAATGCGTAATGCTGTAGTGTGATAAGGTAGTTAGGTGTATGTTCAACTCCCAGCCCTGCCAAGTGTGTGTGTGTGTGTGTGTGTTTCCAGCTGCCTGGGGACACAGTAATGCTTTTAGATGCCTCACAACACATACATTCCCTATCGGCGTCTTTGCCTTTGCGGATGATGTCACCCACCTAGAAGTATGCCTCTGGGAGTGCTGTGTTCAGTAATCTCGGTAGCGTGTTCTGTAAATGTGTAATGCTGTAGTGTGATAAGGTAGTTAGGTGTATGTTCAACTCCCAGCCCTGCCAAGTGTGTGTGTGTGTGTGTTTCCAGCTGCCTGGGGACACAGTAATGCTTTTAGATGCCTCACAACACATACATTCCCTATCGGCGTCTTTGCCTTTGCGGATGATGTCACCCACCTAGAAGTATGCCTCTGGGAGTGCTGTGTTCAGTAATCTCGGTAGTGCGTTCTGTAAATGCGTAATGCTGTAGTGTGATAAGGTAGTTAGGTGTATGTTCAACTCCCAGCCCTGCCAAGTGTGTGTGTGTGTGTGTGTGTGTTTCCAGCTGCCTGGGGACACAGTAATGCTTTTAGATGCCTCACAACACATACATTCCCTATCGGCGTCTTTGCCTTTGCGGATGATGTCACCCACCTAGAAGTATGCCTCTGGGAGTACTGTGTTCAGTAATCTCAGTAACACGTTCTGTAATTGCATAATGCTGTAGTGTGATAAGGTAGTTAGGTGTATGTTCAACTCCCAGCCCTGCCAAGTGTGTGTGTGTGTGTGTGTGTGTGTGTGTGTGTGTGTGTGTGTATATATATATATATATATATATATATATATATATATATATATATATATTTGTAATATGTATGTGGATATTAGCACTATTGAATGTGCTGCATTATCTGTACGTGATCACCTTGGATGTATCTGAATGTGCTATGGCTCTGTGATAGTGCACATACTGTGTGCTGTAGTGATCCTGGGTTATAGTTGTGTAGTGACCAGTTATTTTGTTGCTGGGTATTACAAGGGACATTGAAAACAATGATAGTACAGCACCTTTAAATGGTCATGTGCACATCTCAGCAGCAGTCAGCAGTGGTTATTACTTTGGAGGATGAGTATGGCTCATATAACTATGTATTAAATGACAATACTATGCAAATCAGGTTAACATTACTGACACCCGTTTATCCACAGGTTGTGATACAGATCCCAAGAATGTATGTGTATACATTGCCAGGTGCAGGACTGGAATATTGTTGAATGCATGGAGGGGTGTCCATGGCCAGAAATGGCGATCTGTACAGCCTGGCAGGTACAGTCTGTGACTGTCCCACAACCTCCAGTATATGGCTGACACATGCTGAAACAGTGTACATGCAGAGACACACATAAAACAAACAGCTAGGGATAACACATACACACACACATTGCATCAACATTGGGCCATGCAAAACCTGTTGTCCCTCACACACACACAAATGCATACATGTTGATTGGATGGTTCAATGACAGGCTCTGGAAAAGAAACTACATACCCTGTGCATATGATGACACCTGTGCCACCTCTTGTAATGTGTAACATTGATGCAGGTACAGACTAACATGGTGCTGATGCACAGGGTGGCTTCATAGCACTGTAATAATATTACAATGTTGTTAACACAAAGTGTGATTTCCTTCTAGGTGTATGTAAGCAGGCATGATACATTACAGCTATGATCATCAATGTAGTATAGTGTACAGCACTGTTAATTCTGAAGATGTATTATCCATCCATGTGCCATTTGACTGACGTGTGTAGTATTGGCAGCATGTGTTTCAGAGTGTGCAGTACATGTGTGATGTGTGTAGTACAGATTTTCATGTATTTATATGTGAACATGGTGAAGGTGCACTGTCTGCATGTACATGTATAGTGGACACATTGGAATGGTGACATGCCCTGTATTACACACTGTTAACACTTCATAGTTTCTATTGGTGGCCAGTATGCATTATACTACACATATTGTTGTACTTGTCTACACATGTGTGATTGCTATGGTTTTACACGGTGCTGTGGGTGATACTGTTACTATCTGTGATTGTTTTGCATTATGGTAGTAGACACGACCTCAACAGTCTGAATAACCAATTGTTATATGATATCTTCACAACTGACCCACACATGTAGGACACACAGTAGCATGTGGATCCTACATGTACTATACTATACCAGTACGCACTGGTATTGACCGCCACACATTGCTGGGACCATTACTGTTTGACATATAGCCATGTTAGTTACAAGCAAAGACAATAGGGATATTCCTGTCCACATCTGGGAATTCATACTGTGGCCTAGAATGCATTCTGCACATGACACAGTTATTCTACACAAGGGTATCATACAGACAGATACGTGTTATCCAACCCATGCTGTAAACCTATAAGGCTATAAAGAGTTAGTTATCCACATTTACTACACATACTTTACCAACAGTAACACATAGGTATTACACCCCAATATGTATAATGGGTAACAATGTGTACATATAGATAAGTGCTATGTCATTTGTCATTTGATATTTGCATTTACAATGGTATTTTGAAGTACATCACTGTATCACATAAGCAATGAGAGTTCTGCATGCATATCCTCCAAGGTGGTTGTACAACTATGATGAATGTCCATTATTGACATACTTTGCTGTGTTTGAACTGTTCTGCAGTAATACACATACATGAACAGTCACTCACACTATGTATATAAACTGTCATGTGTGTGTGTGTGTGTGTGTGTGTGTGTGTGTGTGTGTGTGTGTGTGTGTGTGTGAGTGTGTGTGACACAGATGACCTAGGCCACAGACAATTCTGGTACATGTAGTTGACAAGTGCTTTAATGCTCCACCAGATGTGTCCAGGCACCAGAACTGTGACTTGAGCGACACAAACACATGCTAGAGTAAAGTTTCTGTTTGTGCGTGTGCCTCATTATGGCATTCCTGTTCATGTGTGTGTGCATTTCTGATGTGTGTCATCAGCCACAGTTGAACTGCACATCCAGCATCCCCACTAGGTGACCATGAGGGTTGTCCCCATTGCCAAATGTTTTGTACAGCTGCGTCAGATGCCACATATCGGAAGCATTGCAGCTTCCAGGGCATCCAGCACACACATTCATTATTATGGGCTGGCCATCACACACAAACCGCCACTTCATGGAGGGAAGCCCTTGTGGATGATGTAGGCCCTACCACACTCACTGGCTGGTGCTTTGATGCATATGTGCGTGCAGTGTATTGCACACAGTACTTAGGGTATTCCACTATTGTGTGGAAAAGACACATATTGCTGCCCAATACCTCACGGGAATTGGGGATATATACATCATCACTGACATGTGCTGACATGGCATTCATGAACTGGTGCAGTACCCTGGATGCTGATGTTTGTAAAATCCACATCATATCACCAGTTGATCTCTGGAAGGTACCTGTTGCTGGTATCCTTAGGGCAACACATACCTTGGTTTCCACTGGGATAGGTTTCCCTCTGTTGGTTCTGTGTGTGAGACATGGCCTGCACAGCTCCACAATCTTCTGCAGGAGGTCTCTGTCTACTCTATAGAACTCTACTATCTCCAGCTCATGTAGCCCCTGGTAGGTTACCCTGTGCCTGCACACTCTTCTCCGTCTACTCACTGTGTGATGCTGAGCAGCATTCACATTGGCACAACCCTCCACATGTTGCATATGTTGACGTATAATAGCAATGGCAGCCCCTAACATTATGTTGTCTCAGTTAAGCTTTTACAGTTTTCACTTCTCTTAGTATACTACAGTGTTGCAGTGTGTCTGAGAAAAACATGGTGGAATGCTGTTTGTAGAGTTGTATGTGCTGTGCTGTGCTGGCCTACTGTACTGGCTGTGTAATATACTCAGTCTGATTGTTTTCACCTGCTAGCTGTGGTAGTTCTCCTTGGTTAACTTACTGCTATTTGTTTACCTTCCTTTTCACTGTTTGTGTCCACAGTGAGCGGCGCCGCGCATAGGAGCACAGTGAAGTGCACATCTGCTTCCACGCACACACACAGGCTTATACATGCACACAAACACTTACACTGGCTTACACAACATTACACGGGCTTCAACAATCTTACAGTAGCTTACTCGTTCTTCAACTCGCGCACACGGGCAGACACACATGCACACATGCTTACTCGGGCTTACAGGCTTGCACGGGCGCAAGCACACTTCAGCAGGTTTGCAAGAAACTTCAGTGATATCCATGGCGTACACCATCAGTTTCCTGACTTTACCTAGGATAAATCATAACACGCCTCTTCCACTGATGAGTCACTGACAGCAAACATGTGACACACTGCTCCAATAAGATTACAGTGTTTTATACATACACACTCATGATGTCACCTATCTTCTAGGCTGATAGTCCCCTTAACCTACTCTTACACTGTAGAGGCTTGGCCCATATGGCATGACAAATTGTGCTTCACTATCCTCAGCCTCAATTGCATAGGATTGCCTACTAATGCTTGGTTACATCTCTGAGAGTGCGCTTCCACACATAGCAACCACTACTCAGTAGCCATGTTGTCTTCAGCTTGCCATTCACCTGCATGATGAACTAACTTTTAACTGACATTACAATTTGTATGTATATTTTACATATTTGTCTTGTTTTGTATGCACAGCGTATTCGCGCCGCTGCGCTACGCTTAAACACCGGAGATCGGGGGAGGACAACTAGAGTTTTATTAATTTCCAATGGAAAAACATGCCACTGGCCTTATATTTGGCCATTGGCATGCTTCTTCAACTAAATCCATCCTTTATTTGCAGATGACATTGCTCCGTTTAGCTACTTGCAGAACGTTACTCGGTTAACATCCGTGTACATTTCTGCACATAACTCTACTCTTGCACGGACAGCTTACTGTTTCATGTATCGCATATTTTACATCATTTGCATAGCTTTCACCTACAAATGGGGTAATTTGCATATCCTAACATTGTCCGTAACGTTCATTTTAGGGGCTGTGTTACACGCCTACAGGATATTGCTGAATAGCTCGGCAGACATCTTGCCTTGCTCTACTCTTACTCTACTCGTACACACCGACCAAGGCTTCGTGAATCCTGGCCTAAGCTTTGCTGTGTGCTAATATGTCTATTTGTGGAGTAAGCATGGCTGTAGGTATGTTTTGACCTGCTACGTCTGTCATTTCTACAGAGCAGCTCCCACTTTCATCATTTGTAGAGGTGACAGCCCTATAGGAACTATATGTACAGCTGTGACATTTGACAAGTCAACACATACCTGCGGTCAATACTAAACTGACTACTTCAGCGCTTTTCATACCTTCAGATTTGTCTTGTAGTAGTATAGTCGATAATACTGTTTCCTATAACATGTATCTGTTTCTGATACAAGATATGTCATTTTATTACACCACTACACACAATATATGAAGAAATCACAGGCCAGATGCCATTACATTCCTTTTGTAGGACACACCCGCCCAGAGTGTTGTGTTCCTCACAAAAGCCAACAGGTGCTAATCAAAACATATTCTGCTATCATCTACCTTATGTGTTCGCCAGTATTTGCGCTTTCCGTCAGTGGCAGAACTCACATGCGAGTGTGGGAGACTGAACACTGTATCGGCGACACTGCATAGCACCCTGAGGGACACATTTATGTTGTTTCTATTAACCTTCCACATTGACTATCACAGGGCATAAGTATTCATCAAATTTATCGAGGTACATGCTTTTGACTTATACATGTTTTGTCATTTGTCATCACGTCTTTCTTCACACCTGTCCACCTAATCTCACTAGTTCTGTACATTTATTTAGGTCAGGGTTACCTTCATACCTCTCAACTGTACACATTTTGGGTAAATGTCCCGAACTTAGACTTATAATTTTGTTCCTTTTTAATAATATTGTGCCTTTCTGGTAATTTAGTGGCAAGTCATTAGGGACTGTGGGGTTAGACAATAATGACAGACATTAGTAGTTTATAATTAATAACCCTCAAAACATTCATACTAATGAATGATCCATTATTCTATCAATGTTCTGACTTTGTAAGAGGAATATTTGAAATATTCCCTATTTGTACTTATTTTAAAATGCCTTTGTCCAGATGTCTTATTCTGATGGGTTGAGAGGTATGGTTACCATCTTAATCGTATGCATGTACGTCCATGATAATCGCTTACAAGACACTAATATAAGTCCCTATGTCTTCCCCCAATAGTTTACACAATATCCAGTAGATGGGTTCTTCATTTTTGGAAGATATAGGCGTCTGCTATACCCACATAGGAATATTAATCACTCCCATGGGGCGGACCTCATAAATCTGTGCCAACCAACACCTAGGCACCTAGGCCCATTATTGCATACCCATGATTCCCAGACCTGACACCTCTCCACAGTAGTCATAACACATATTTAATGTGAGCGATAATAAAGTATGAAGACACTTCTAAGCACTATCCACTCTCCGCATATCGGGACATATGTCATACATTCTGTCAACCCATGTGTTATTACACTTGCACAAGCTACTGTTGCATGTACAGCTATATTGTAGTTGCAGATGACACTTCTTTGCAGCAATCATTACAGGACAGTGCCTGTATAGATTCACAATTTTTGGGGTCCTGCAAAGGACACCTATATCCATGTTTAAAGAGTAGGACTTGCAGATCTGGCACACTGATACTTTCCGGGAAATAGTTTTGAGAGCAGCAGTGTATTTACCTTAATTGCATGTCTGTATGTCTATCCATACTAGCTATGATGTAACCTATTTATGTACATGTGTTATATCTACGAGGACATTTGTTTATATGTTTGTTATGTATATATCAATTAATGTTGTATGTGTTTGTATATATATATATATATATATATATATATATATATATATATATATATATATATATGTCTGTACATTCTTTATTTCATATATTTATTTAGTTTAAGTCTGTGGATATATATCCATACACAAATGTATATATCCATATATAGACATTACGTGTAGAAACCAGCATTCATTTGCTATGCTGTGAGCGGATTACACACGCACAGGCGCACTTGCATTTCCTTATTGTGGGTTACGCGCAGGCACACATGCATATCCTTATTGTAGGTTACATATGTTTACTAAGTCTTTGTGCTTACGTGGGCTTTATTACTTGTGACAGTACCAGTAAAATATCTGTAATCCGGTTAACGGACATATGCGAAACACACGTTCACCTTTACATATTTAAATGTCTGTACAGCACAAATGCATTCATTACACTTTAACATTATATGTGCTGTAGTCGTAGTTGAACTGGGACTGCATTCACGTTGGCCGGATGCTGTAACCACTATACTTTTAGTGTTCTGACTCATTTATATGCATACCCATAGTACATAGCTACATTAACATATGCCTCACCGCTTCACTTACGACACAGGCATCCATACTCCTGCTGGGAAAAATGCGGTACTACATATTACACATTCCCTATTCCCTACTGCTCTGGACCCAAGCTGCATATTTAATCACTGCAGGGATATTCAGAACCCCAAGGCTTATAGTCCTGACACATTCAAGTCTTTAATTGTCAGGGTGTTCATGTGGTGATCTGGGTTTAGGCTTGTCCGCCTGGTGAACGGAACTGCCCTGACTGTGTTCAAATGTCAGACAAAGCACATGGACAGTTTGTCCATTTTAAACATTTTACCTGTGTTTACAGACACAGGTGTTTGGGCACCTGTCAGCAGCTTATAATGTTGGCAATACATAATATGGGTGGGGGTGGTTACAATACATAATCCACGGTGAGTGGTGTTCCCATTCACATTTGACTATTTCCTGTATTCATTCATACAAGGATTATTATTTTGGACATGAATTAACTATGAATTAACTACAGGTATGCAGTAGTACAGTAAACAAATGTGAAGGTTTATTACTGTAAAAATGTACGGACCTCTGTAATACTCGGGGACTACCCCACATCCTTCACAACGTTTCATGCTAATGTACATACTATTATTCTGTGAACTTTCGAAGTTTGTGAGCAGTATTTACATCTGTCCCTATTTGTCCACCCATCATTTTAGGCTTTGTCCAGATTTTGTTGCTGTAATAGGTTGAGAGGTGGTGTCGGTATGTGATTGAGTTGAATATATACTGTTGATAATTCAGTGGGGAGTAGAGTTACCACCTGTTCCTCTTTGCGAGGGGAAGTCCCACTTTGGACAGTTGTGTCCTGCGATGAAACCTAAGACATGGCAAATGTCCTGTGATTTTAAGACAAAAATATATTTCTTATTTTCTTTAATAGTTGCATGATACAGGTATTTTGTATCTGAAACAAATAACTATTATTTGAAATAGCATAAGCAATTCAAATGCTATGAAATAAGCTTTTATTTTGGCAAACAAGTGTAATTCTGTCCTTTGCACTGGCTGGGGGTATGTTTTATCCTGCAAATTCTCACATTTCTACAAAAGATGTCCCACCTTGGGCATCTGAACAGGTGACAACCCTAATGGGGAGACCTGCATGGTGGACAGGTGTTCCATCCTGCGTAGTATGTTTTGCATGTCTGTCTAGAAACTGAACAGTACCGTGACTACACATACATGTTTTGTCCAGATGTGTACAGTACTAGACACCGTGGCGTGTAAACAACTCTGATGTTTCAACAGGTTACTTATCCCACACGGGATGTACACACATTTTGCCAAAACATGAACGCGCGGGCATTTGGATTTACGTAACTGTGATGGGATGTTTACAAATGTGGGATACATATTTGCAATCCTGACACTGCCTAGGACGATACTTCCTACTACATATGGGTAATACTCGCTATGTGTAGGTGTACGGCTGCGCAAGGCTGGTAGCTGGATTTGGTGGACATTCGGACATGGGTGCAGGTTATGTGCTATACAGGGGATGTTGCGTATTGCATTTGCATGCATGGGTTCTGCATTTGGATGTCCCGGTTCCGCATATACCATCCTATGTGTATGTGCCGGTTACGTTCCTGTTCATGTGTATAGCACATTTTAATATTCATATGTTTATGTGAGTTTGGTATACAATATGGACTGTCAGGTTTCTTTACGGTTGTTATATGGCCACAACTGCCCAGCTGTGTACTATCACTACCACTGTGGGACTGCTGGTGACCCTGCCCATGGGGCTAGACGTGTGTATTGGCGGCACGCTGACATGATGCGCTTCACTTCCACTGGGTATAACTACTTACAGTGCAGTACATTACGGACACACGAGTTTAAATATCATTTGTTCCATGGACGGAAACTCATATTGTGTTGCGTGCATTTCTGTTTGGTTCTCAATTTTGTGTGGCCGGGAACTGTCTTGCATGCTTTGCATGCGTTTCATTATCCACGGACACTGATAGGTGCTATTACTATTGCAGGCAGACTATAATATTCAGCAGTTTAGGTTGCTCATCGACAGCCAACATTGACACGCCTCCGGGAGCAGCTTAGTAACGCCCCATGCACTCATGCACATGTCCTATGCATGTAGATGTGGTGGCAGCGCACCTTCATTAATATGCATATGGCACTACTACACCATATATACGCCGCACGGCCGGCGCAGGCCTTACACTGGCCTTGCGCCAAGCTTCATGAATCCGGGGGAAAGTCTATTTATTACTATAACAAACTGGTAAGCGCTTTCACCGTAGCTTCGTCAGACCGTTAAAATTCAAATCACAAATCTCACAGATTTATAAACTTCATTTGGTGATGCAAACAAATAATTAAGACATTTAAAAGAACATCATACATTGCATTTGCATTACATAGTGTTCATTGTAAGATATATGGATTTGTAACATTTGCTGCTAACTATGCTAGCTAATAAATACATATATCTACTTACTCAAAAAGTGTGTAAAATAAATGACTTTGATGTCCAACGACGTAAATTACATTTCATTAATAACCATTATCATCATCTCACATGCTCAACAATAAATAATATTGAATAAGAAAATTCATAAATATCTAAAACTATTTACGTTCGTTAGAACATCTAAAATACCTCATTCATTCGTGTCATATTATGATGTAGCAGAACATATGATATGTACTTGACAAAACTATCATATAAAATTTCAAGTATATTAATATGAACATATTCATATAAACTTCATTTAGTGACAGAGGTAAATAATTAAGACTTTTAAAGGAACATCATACATTACATATGCATTGCATAGTGTTCATTATAAAGCATATGAATTTGTGACATTTGCTGTTAGCTATGCTATCTCATAAATACACATATCTACTTACACAAAAAGCGTGTATGATAAATAACTTTGATGTCTGACGGCGTAAATTACAGTTCAATAATAACCATTATCATCATTTCTTACACACAACAACAAATTATATTGAAGTAGAGAGGTGCATATATATCTAGGACTATTTTCGTTCGTTAGAACATCTAAAATACCTCATTCATTCATATCATATTTTAAAGCGGCAGAACATATAATATGTACACGGCAAAACTATCATATAAAGTTTTAAGAATATTGATATAAGCACCCCCTTCATATGCTGTCAACTCTCAATAAAGTGGCATTAATTCTATTGAATGAGCTAACAGATGTTAGTGCTTACCACATTAGCTGACAAGTATATAACTTGCATAGTTATATTAATTATAATAAATACTTATCATCACATAGAACTGGATCTATAAAATTGATGAAATGTTAGAATGTACTTTAAAGGTATCCCAGCCTTTTTAAAAATGGCTTACTTATCAAAAATTGCTAATGACTAACTTGTTATAGTAACTCTACCATATAACAATAGGGTGATATAATAGTATAATAGTTATAATAGTATAAATATTGGCTCTATGATGTTGAAGTATAGGCATATTAACTATTAAATATTAATAAATAATAATAAGTGCTAACATTGAATATACTCATTTGGCTTTAAGCCGTCGGGCTCGAAGTATGGGTTTCAAGGAAGCTCTTTCATTGAGACCCTTACCTTTATCTGCCCGTAATCGCATGATCCAGTTAATTTCTTGGTATAATGGTATATGCTTTACATGTAGAGAATGATGGAATAGGGTTTCTTCTTCCCATTCTGCCAAAAACATGTTGGCATACCTATTGGCACATGATGTGCCCACAGCCACGCCATCACGCTACATATATATCTCTTGTTCATATACAAAAGTCTTCCATTTCTCTATCACAGCTACATGTAATACAGAAAACTTAGTATACTTGGCTGTTTGCCAAGAATGTGAAGCATTCTATGTTGGTAAGACCAACCGAATGCTTCGCACTAGGATCAGGGAACATCTATATGCCATAAGGATTGGGCATGTTACCAACGCTTTGGCTAAACATGTAGCTAGTAAAGGCAATGATCATAACTTCAGATTTATGGCCATTGACCTTACAATTCCTACAGTGAGAAAAGGTGATTTCCGTAATACTACAGAGTGTAAAGAAATTAACTGGATCATGCGATTACGGGCAGATAAAGGTAAGGCTTTTATGGGCAATTTAATTTGGCTTTCATATCTCCCTAATACAGCTTTTTTTCTTAGTCATTTCCAAATCTTTCCATGGATCAACAAAATAAAAGTTTTCCGTTATATTCATATACTATTCTTTTCTTTTCCTTTTTCTACATTTTTTTTTATTTTCCATAACACTATTTTATTTTGATATGTTTTTATTTCTTCATTGCTAATAATTTTACCTCTCTTCCTGATTTACATTCCTTCACATAAATCTTTATATTTGTAATACATTAACATTTCTATTAATTTTTTTCATATTACTTCTTAATACTCTGTATAAACTTAAAGATGCTACATGTACAATGGGATTAATTAACCCTAAACCTCCTTGATCTTCTTTCATATACAATGTTCTTCTTTTAACTGGGTTCAACCTTGAACCCCAGATGAATGAAAATATTAATATCATCAATTCATATGCAATGTTGCCTAATACCATACTGTTTATTAAATATGTTTTCTGTTTGTATGAAAATCTATTTGCATTCCAGAATGTAAATGCCTTTTATTTCTTTCATCACTGTATGCAATTGTTCCTGTATAAATTCATTTTCCAAAATCTTATTCCTAACACATCCCTATACCTGTCATTAAATTAAACACCTCCTTTAAAACCAAATCCTCTACTTTTTTCTTTGTTTATCTTTAATATAATTCTTCCCAACATTGCATATAATTGAACATTTACTCTTTCTATTCATAGTGTATTCTTTGTAATTATTACTATGTCATCTGTGTAAGTATGCATTATTGACAGTTGCACTTCTTTAATAACTCTACATCCTCCATCTTTTGACATTTTGTTAATTTCAATCACTATTATATTCATAACCATTGAGAACATTATACTACTAGCTGGAAACCCTTGTCTTATTCCGAATTCTATTTTTATTTCTTCTCCTATCCATCCAGTCACATTTAGTTTCACATAATTTTTTCATACACAGATTTAATTACACTAGCAATTTTCTGACTTATATTGTATGCTTTCAAAATCCCCCATAATAATTCATGTTGTATGCTATCATAAGCTTTTTTTATATCTCCTATTGTTACTTTTGTCTCCACTTTTTTATTGATAATGCCATCAATTACTTCTCTTATTAGGCATAGTAATTCTTGACTATCCTTTCCTTTTCTCCCAAACATGTTTTGATCAAAGACTTTCTCTATATTACATTGTAATCTTTTAACAATTATTCTCATAAATATTTTATAGTATGTGTTAAAGTTATCAATCTCCAATTCTTTATATCTTCTATGTTTCCTTTTTTAAATATGAATTTTATTACTCCAGTACTTATTTCTTTAAATTTAATCCCAGTTTCTAACCATTCATTTATCACTTTGATAAACTTTCCTTTTTCTCAATCTTCCATTTCTTTACACATGTTATATTCAGTTCTACCTATTCCTGTTGCAGAATTCTTATTAATATCATTCAGAATACCATTTAATTTTTTTACATCTATTCTTTTTTCTAGATATTCATTATCTTCTTTGTTTAATTTCTTCCCAGCATATATTTTATTTATCTTCGTCTCTTTCTTAATAAATAAATTCAATAAATAAATAAATATTTCTTATTATTATTATAATAATAATTTGACATAGCCAATTACTACTGCTTCTAGTTGTATGTAGCCTTTGCTCCTGTACTCTCTGGACAAAACTATCACATCTTTCCCACCCTCACTACTTAAGACACAGACTCTGTCAGCTACTACAGGATGATCTTCTTACCTTCAGGCATTTTTTTACATTGGTGATAGTCTTAGTGCTGACTGTTGTTAGAGGATTTCTGAAACACCAGCTCATCCCACTCCATTCGCCCTCTGCTATGCTCTGGGCCCACTCTACTCCCCTACCCTGCCCCCAATTCCCATCTGCCCCCACTACCTCCAAATTTATACTATCCCAACCACACCCACTACTCCACCCTACACAATTTCCACAACTCACATTACCTCAAGTAATTATTACATCACCCCTCATTATTCACCACTTCACATAGAGTACATCCCTGCACTCCCTAGTCACACTTCTACTTAGAACCACCTCTCTCTCACACAACCATAACTATCAAGCAAGTAAGACTAATCTGCCTTCTCATAATCCTATATAAATCCACAAGTAACCAGTCTATTCATATCATTAAACTTAGTAGCCCAACACAGTACCACACACTGACACATGCAAACACCTCACACTATAATAATATCTGTCCACAACTTTTCAGGAACAACACAACTGACCATTTCAAAACAAAACACCTATGCATTCATTCTAGTTCCAGAAAAAGCACAACACCTTCTCATACTCATCTCCAAACCCAGATGTCTGTTCCACTCTTTCAATACCAGGCTTACCATAAGTGGGGACATCCACCCCAATCCAGGTCCAAATCTATCCTGCCCAACTACAAACCACTTCAATGCAATCATCAGAACATACTGCTGCTGTTACTTTCATCCCTGGGCAAATGACCAACAATGGCAAAACTAACCATCTCGCTACTGTCCAGATATAGTTTTTATAACAGAAACCTAGCTAAATAACAACATACCTGACTCGGACGTTCTCCCAGCCAGCTATAACATCATTAGGCAAGATTGACCCCATCATAAAGGGGGTGGAACAGCCATACTGTATAAATCCAATTTGATGCTACTCAACAATCCCAACTCCTACCCTTCTCCCAATAACTGGAACATAGTTATCTCACAACTCCAAATAAACCCCCAAAAAAACATCACCATCATTGCCATGTATTTCCCACCTGGTAATACACCTGCTAGCCTTAAAGGCTTCTTATCATGGTGCTCTACCACATACTCACAAAAAACCCTCATTCTTGGGGACTTCAACCTAGACTGGTTCACCTGTATATCAGAAGCACTATGTAATTTAATAAATCTCCATGGCTACCAGCAGCTAGTCCAAATTCCCACTAGATGTGATAAAAACTCTAAAAGTGAATCTGTCTTTGACTGGGCACTAACTAACAACCCAACACTGTATCCCCACATAGGCAGTCTCCCAGAAAGCTTAAGCGACCACAACCTAATATACCTAATACACAGAAGAACAAGCCAGTGTAAAACCACTACCTATAGATCCACAAGAAACACAAATATTTTCTCTCTTGAGGTCCTCAAAACTTTACTGTATAACTGCGACTGGACCTTCTAAAAACTCTCTCAATAGACCAGGCTGTAGCCTACTTCCACAAAACATTTCTAAAACATCTAGACACTGTTGATCCACTGCGCAGAGTCAAGGTTAGAACCTCTCAGAACCCCTGGCTCAACAAAGAATCCAAACAAATCCTCAAGTCCAGAGACACTGCCTGGTTCTACTACCAAAGAGCCAAGGACATACAAAGCCTAAATAATTATTGAGAACTGCGCAATTGTGCAAAAAAAAAATGCATTAGACAGGACAAAACATCTTATTATACTGCCTTGCAAACTAAATACAAACACAGCTCCCGAAAGTTTGTAAAAGTGCAAACCAGTCACTAAAACTGACTCAAACAGCTACCCCCAAACCAACCACCCCTGATAATAAAGTTCCCATTGAAACACAATTCAACTCCCACTTTGTGAACTCAATTATAGCCCTCGTATCCCAGGACAATTCCAGTCTTACTATTCCTTCCACCAAAAACAATACTAATACAGACTTTACCCTCAAAACAGTTCCTACCAGCTCCATCAAAAGTATGCTCTCCAAACTAAAAACCTTGTCAACCGCAGCAGACCTACTCCCTACCTACTTCTTAAAACTCACAGCAGATGCTATTGCAATACCAATCTCCACTCTCATAAATAGATCTAATGCTGAAAACTATGTTCCCAAACTTCTGGAAAATATCCCATGTTACTCCCATACATAAAAGGGGGACCTCCACTGAACTTAATAACTATAGACCCATTTCAATACTATCCCCCCCGGCCAAAATCTTAGAAAAATGCATTCATACTCAGGTACTACAACACCTCCTAGACAACAATATCCTGTCCCCCTACTCAACATGGTTTCAGACTCGCCCATAGCACCATTACAGCTCTCCTCTGCTTCTGAGACAAAATAAATCAACTCAAAAATAAAGGCCTGCAGGTGTCAACTCTCTTTTTGGATATGTCCAAAGCATTTGGCACAGTATCCCACCAAATTCTTCTAAATAAACTAAACCAATATAACCTATCAAAGTCCACAGTAACCTGGTTCCATAATTACTTAACTGACTGGCACCAGGCTGTGAGATGGGAACATTCTCTGTCACCTCTGTTACCCATAACTACAGGAGTGCCACAGGAGTCTGTCTTAGGACCCTTGCTTTTCACAATATTCACAAACAACCTCCATACCTCCACAAACTATGCATCTATTATTCATTGCGCAGATGATACTACCTTAATCTGTGCTGCCCAAAATATTCACACCCTCCTGCAAACAACTCAACTTGCATTCTCTGATGTTGAAAATTACCTTACCAAACCTCAACTCATCCTCAGGTCTAAGGAAACATAGCTAATGATTATAGCAAGTGCTAAGAAAAACTCCAGTAGCAGTCAGTACACCATCCACTCTGCAAACTCTACTCCAATCACTCCAGTGTCATAGGCTAAGCTATTAGGAATAACCATAGATTGCCAGCTAAAATGTGATACTTATCTCAACTTAACTATAAAAAGTACATGTCAAACTGGGATTACTCTACCGCATTAAACCATTTCTCATTAACAATACAAGATCTACCATTGCTCGCTCCAACTTCTGTCCACCCTACTTTATGCAGCCCCTATTCTAACAAATCTCAATAAAACTGATCTAAGCAAAATGGAAGCATGCTACAACAGAATTGCCTGCTTTGCTTCAAATTGCCCATATAGATCCCACCACTGTACTGCTCTGCAGCAGCTCCACTGGCTTGAACTGCCCAACCTACTAACTTATAATCAGCTCTGTCTCTGTCATTCTATCTGTTACTTTCCCGAAAAGTGTCCTGCCCTCAAAAATCTAGTACAATAGCACTCAGCCACAAGGCCTCTTCGTTCATCGAACAAACTATTACTAGAAGTCACCAACAGCAATATCAGCTTTGGAGACTCACTGTATAGCACTACAGTGGCTAGAAAATGGAAACCCCCCCCCCAGTTAACATACAAATCACATCCTCTAAAGCCTCCTTTAAAAACCTTGTCAGGCATCATCTGAAGCAAAGTTGACTGTGTCATGACTGCTCTCCAGGCTAGAGCAATCAGACAAATATACTATGCCCATCTTACTTACTAAATTCCCACTCTTACTCACATATACTAACCTCATCAAGTTAAAAAAAATACTGCTCTTAAAACTAAGGACATTAACTAGTACTAACACTCTTCTAATTACAAATAGTTACCATGAAACTGTGTAATTATTTAAAGTACTAACAAACTCTTCAAACTACTGCAAAAATATTCCAATGTACTATGTATGCATTATATTGTGTTTCAGACCATAACTAATTACCATGAAATATATTAATTATTCTTATTATTAATGTTTTTCTTTCAATTTTCCCATATACTTTTGCAATCTTCATTCCTCTGCAAAAACATGTACATTTCTATGTATTTTGGTGCTTTTTTAAAACATCTAAATGTATCTATAATTGTCTTTTTGTGTGGAGCTTTTCTCCCCCAGCCTCTGCAGAAAAACCATGGTTAACACATGTAAAATAAATAAATAAATACGTGTTCATATATCCCTTTTTGCTCTTTAATTAATTTACCTTCCTTGTCCTTTAATTCTCATATTATCTTTCCTTTATTCATTATTTTACACAAATAAGATGCTACCTCTTCTTTTTTCTTTGTAATAAATATTTTTGTTTGTATAACAGATTGTGAACCTTAGTCTGATTCATTTTATACAATTATTTTTCCTTTTCATAAAATATTCTCTCTTTCCCTAATACATCCTTAAATATTTCTTGACTCAGCATCATATATTTTTCTTTTTCTTTCCTTCTTTTCTTATCTATACATTCTAAGAACACTTTTTTTATATTTCTACCATACCATTCAATTTTTGTAAAATTCTTTCATATCTATATGCTGTTTCCAGATCAAGATCAGTTTCTTTCTTTCTACTGAATTCAATTCCTTCTCATTCATTCATTTTATTCCTTTTCCTGTCTTAATATATTCTTCATTTTCTAGTTTGTTTGTGTCTTTTGGCTTTTCCCGGTTAGGGGTCGCCACAGCGGAACTCCGGTCCGCTAATGATTGGTAGTGGATTTTTACGTACCGGGTTACCAGCCCTGACGCACAACCTTCAACAAAGGCATCCAAATTGTTATATACTCAGAAAATCCATTATACTTAATTCCTTTTTGATTAACTTTTAAACTTTCTGACAACAAAGAACAGTCTATCTCAGTTTTTATGTTATTTCTCTTATACAGCCAATGTTTATTTCCCCATAACTTTAACTTACCACTTCTCATAATTTCCATAACTATTTTTACATCACAATTATTCTTTTTTTCTCTTATGTTTACAGTTAAAATTGTCGGCTATTATGCTATTCATATTTACGCATACAAAGCTGAGTATATTTTTGAACATGTTCTCCCATTCTTTTTTTTTTTTTGTAATGTATGCATATAAGGCTATGATCTATGTACATACTTTTTACATCTTAAGTCTAATATTGTTATTGTACCCAATTCAACTATAGTAACATCTAATATTTTAATGTCTTTTTGACATAATACACATATGCCAAACATGTTTCTTTAGTTATGTTCCATATAAAATTCCCATTCCAAAGTTTTTCTGTTTGTGTTCCTTCTTCTTTTGTTAATAATCTTATGTCCTCTAATATTATCACTTCAGCCTCTATTGCAGCACACCATTATAATATGCAAATTCTCATCTTAATGATTTTCAAACTATTTACATTTAAAGCTAATATTTTCAGCTTTTGGCAAACAGCTATAGTAGAGTTTTCATCCATTACCTTTTTTTTATTTTCTCTAAACATTATGTTTTTAAATTTCTTTTCCATAACTCTTTTCTCTATAGAATTCTTCTGACTTTTTACTCTATGCCATTCAGATTCTTCTTCACTGGTCTCATCTGTTTCCGTTTTTTTCTTTTTCTTTATCTTGTTCTTTACCTTTGTACATTACCTCTATATTACTTTCCTTTTTTGCATTTTTTTGCATACTATTTTTTCTATCTCTTCTTCCTGTATACTAATATTTTCATGTTCTTGTATATCTATTTCACATTCTAGCCATGAATGTCCTGTATTACCATATTTCTTGCATTTTAAATCACAATGTTTTGCGTTATGCCCAGTATTACCACACAAATACTAGTAACCATTTTTTCACATTCATTAATTAAGTGATCATTTTAACACAAAAATAAGTCTTTGGTTGCCCTCTACATCACACAAAACCCCTATTACAATTAACATTAATAATACTTGGTATATGCAACACATTGTCATTTTCCATTTGTAATATAACTCCACATTCCCATCCCCCAGTCCAAAGTCCTCTTCATCATAAACGTTTGGAGTGTCCAATACTTCCTTACAAATGGTTAATAAAGCCATTTTTAAGTCTACAGGTTTCACATCAATTCTAAATTCCGCCATTATTCTTGTTTTTATTGTTTGCCTAAAAATGGTTGCATAACATATTCTGTCCATGGATATACATTCTTTTTCTGTTCATATTTTCCTATAATGTTTTCCATATATTGTCCATTCTCAAAAATTAAATCACAAAATGTCTCATTATTAATTAAAATGAATGCTCTTACCTCCTTTCCTGTTACACCTAATAGTTCAGTTAGAGTGCCCTGCGCTTCATACTTGTTTAGCCCTTTGTCCTTTCTACTGTTAATTCTGACTGTGTACCTTCTCTTCATTTCTTTATTTTCTTTGTTTCTTCCCTCACCTTCTTTGACTGTTCTACATGCATTTCCTTACTAGATTCAGCTCTTTTCACTCCTTCTTCTATTCTCGCCATTATATCGCTCTACGATGCTGCCGCACTGTTCCCCAGTTGACTTTGAGTCACCAACTGTTCTAAATAATCATCCTGCAACCCTCCAAATTGAAGGGTTGTAATAGCACATCAATCCTGCTGCTCTGTCTCCCCCTCGAACAACCTCCATTGGAAAATTGCCTCTGAATCATGCCTCATCTCCTCCTGTACATCAACGTGTTCCTTTCTTCTTTTTCCCCCCCAGTAGGGACTCACTCTCCATTATCACCTTTTTGGTTTCTCCATTTGGCAGTTATTCTGCCAACTCCATATCCTTTTCCATCAACATTTGCCCTATCAGTGCAGTGGAATGCATTTTCCATAGCACTGCTGTCTCTCCAGGTCACCTTCGTGCCTGGAACAGAGACAGAGACAGGATGCACCACCGTTAATTCTGTCCCCCTATGCCAAGGAGTAGGGGAACTTCCCCAATGCCCTTGCCAAACTTCCCCTAGTAGTATAAATACCACCTCAGATCTACCCTGAAAAGAGGCCATTAGCCAAGTAAGACTAACCCAGTCAACAAAGGAAAAATAAATAAATAAATGAGTAAAAATTCTCTTTTTAGTTGATTGTGTCTTTCATAAAATAATCCTCATTTGATTCATGTCAAGCCACTCACTGAGTTCATCAAGGGTAATAAGGCATTCTCTGTCCCTGGAACCAAACCATGGACTTCTCTATAATTGACTTCCATCCCACTTTATCTATAACTGAATTCGCTGTCACAATGAAGTCCCTCCTGCATTCTAAACATGCCTACAAATGTTATCTTACATATGTTGGCCACTTAGGTACCCATCCCCTAAACATTACTTAAATCCCTTGATCGTTTGTCAATCAACTGACAGCAAGGTAGAGTCTTGTGATTGTTTTAGTATTTGCTATGCACACTTTTATTTATTTATTTTTTTCTAGTTTGTATTTTACATTCCATGTTTAACTTTAACTTTACTTTCAGGCTGTGACTAAAAAGGGTTCATTCTAGATTACCCAAATAACCATTTAGCAAATGAGTCAGCAAATAAATAAATAAATCATTCCAGTAGTGTTCTTGCAGCAGCAAAGAAGAATTGCAAATTATAGGAACATTAATTTAATCAAAATTCAGACAGGCATTTGTGTTTATTTATTTCTCATATTATTTGAATTACCCAATAGTGAATCTTAAATATATACTTCTATTCATTAAACATTAACTTGAATTAAACTATTGCACATGTACCTACTTAAAAATCCTCAGAATGTCATATGGTATAACAGAACACTAAAATAGCATTAGCCTGTGCTTCAGTCTAGATGACTGTAATCAATATGGTGGCTCAGTGGTTAAGTTTTCTGTCCCATAGCCCCAAGCTTTATTCCTCAATTCCAGCTGCTGTCTGTGAAGTATATAGGTTACTTCTGTGTCTGCAAATGTCTATGTTTTTCCTCTGACACTTTAGTTTCCTTTATATTTCCAAATTGTGCTGTCTACACACACACACACACACACACACACACACACACATATATATATATATATATATATATATATATATATATATATATATATATGTGTGTGTGTGTGTGTGTGTGTGTGTGTGTGTGTGTGCATGTATACATATATATATATATATATATATATATATATATATATATATATATATATATATACACACACATATGGATTCACTTCAGAATATCCAAATTCCGCAACATCGAATTTCATATGATCGAGACCATATGACTGATGTGGGTCTATATTAGAACATCGAAGTTTTAAAACTTCGAATGTTCTAATATTGACCCCAATTCAGCAAACGCTGACAATATCGAACATGCAGAACAGCGAATTTTTTTCCCAGGGAAAAAATTTGCTGTTCCGACACACATACACACAACACAAGCACACCAAAGAAACAGCAATCCACACACATACACTTAAAATCCTACATCTAACCCTACACTAAACTATACATACACTATTATCTATCCATTTACCTTAACCCAAACCCTAACCTTAAGGTCCATCACTATCACGCACTCACCTCACCTGCGCCCTAACCCTAACTCACCTACTCCGCCTTAACCCTCACGTCCACACAATTGCACACTTACCTGACCTGCGCCCTAACTCTAACTCACCTAACCCGCGCCCTAACCCTCACGTCCACACAATCGCACACTTACCTGATCCCGACCCGTAACTTTCCACCGCAGTGCTGAAAATAGTGAAGCCACAGAAATGGCCAACCGAATTCCTTCCCTAGGAAGAAATTTGGTGTTCTGCAGCTTTGCTATTTTCAGTGTTCACTGAATAGAGGTCAATATTGTTTCCCGAAGTTTTAAAACTTCGATGTTCTAATATAGACCCGATTGATGTTTCGGAATATCGAAATTCCGAAACAAAAAAAAAAAACAAAAAAAAAAATTCCAACTCCAAGATCATACTACAGCGAGGAAAAGGGAAATCTCCCATTCCACTCTGTATGCAGATCTCCTTTCACAATGTTGGGATTCCAAAAGTTCAATCATATGGTCTCGGCCATATGAAATTTGATCTTTCAGGATTTCGGCATTGTGAAGTGTTCCCAGGTGTATATATACATATATACACATGTATGCGTGCGTGTGTGTGTGTGTGTCTCCGTGTGCATTTTGTGTGTGTGTGTGTGTGTGTGTATATATATATATATATATATATATATATATATATTCACTTTATAATCCCGAAATATTAAAATATTGAATTTCAGTATCTGGAGACTATAAAGCCTAAAACTCACAAACCCGAAACCCCAAAACGTGAAATTTAAAACCGCGATAGTCAAAAAAAACTACACCACACAAACACAGATAAACTTACCCCCCCGGCACTACAACAAACCAAAACAGCACACACTAACACAACAAAACAAACACACACCCCTGCTATTTATATATACTAATTCCGAGGTCGCACTAAAAACCGAAAGACAGAAAACCCAGGACCACACATTCTACACCCCCTTGCAGAAACACACATCACATACATACAAACACCACCACTCTCAACACTTTCACACTCTTACCTACCTACCCTAACCCACACCTAAAACTCCCCAACACACTCACATACACACAAACCTTCCCCAAAACCCTTAAAGAAATTACACTTACCTAATGCGCCATCACTATTGCGGGTTCGACATTTCCAGGTTCGATATTCTGCAGTTTCCCGCAACTGCAGATTTGACACTTTGGTCTTGAGATACTGAAATTCCACATTTCAGTACTTTGAGATTCCAAAGCGAACCTATATATATATATATATATATATATATATATATATATATATATATATGTGTGTGTGTGTGTGTTTGTTAGAATATATATATATATATATATATATATATATATATATATATATATATATACAGAGAGAAAGAGAGCAGAAAAGAGAAGGATAAATATAGATATATGCATGTTATGTAGTTTGAGTAGGTTGCTGCTTATTCTCAAACTTGAATATGAGTTTGGGCAAGCGGCCCTGAGGAGGGAGCAGAAGGGGGATCTTGGGCTTAGGGAATGGGAAGAGAATCTTAGAGGTAGGAAGTGGGAGGGAGATGTTAGTGTTAGGGTGTTAGATGGGAGTTTTAGTGTTAGGGAGCAGGCAGGGAATTTTAGGTTTAGTCAGTGATCAGGGATTTAGGGTAAGTGAAGGACGTCTCAGGTTGGGAACTGGATAAAAGTTTTAGGGTTAGAGTTTAGATTCTGATAGGGTGTATAGTTTTATAGGGTCAAGTTTTGGCAGGACTACATAGAAACAGGAGATTTTGCCACTGGGAGCTCAAGCAATTGATTTTTTGGGCAAGTGCTAGCAAGCTGATGTGTCACAAGCTACTAGAATGCAAGCAACTGCAGCAGACCCTTAGACTATATTACTGGCTAACACAAAGAAGTTTTCTAACTAGCTGTTTGTGACAAAGAGCCCATAGTCTACAGCACAGATAGATATAAAGACAGACAGATAAATAAATTGATACACAGATAAACAGATAACAATTTTATTTTAATTGTCTAATTCAGATTTGCCAATGGTGTAGATACATGATCATTCATCTGTGTCATTATTTCAGTTGTTCCACATTTTTTTCTCTCCAGGATGGCCTGAAAATAATCCATTAGGATTAATGCTCTACCTTAGCTAACATTTAAATAATTATATAAATGTCCTATACAGCCTCAGGTTATGATTGAAGAGCCCAAAATGGAAATGGACTGCTCCACTTATCAAAATATATAAACAGCAAATATAGCAAACTTAACACAGTGCTTTACAATGACCATATAAAAAAATATTAACTACACAAGAAAATGTTTCACATAGTGTATTGCAGGGAAAGAAAATCTACAGATTGTTAAACTGATATTAATACAACAAAATTATGCCTGTACGGGTTTCAAAAATACATACTAATATGAATGAAATATTGGAGATATATTTCTATAACTATATATCTGAAGAGTTATTTAATTATTTTGTATTAATCATAAAGATATTACTAATGCCTGATCATCCAAAAGAACATAAGATTGTTCACCAGTAATCCCTCATAACCAATAAATAATAGCAAGGAAGGGTTGGTCCACTGTAAGAATAACTACTTATTTAGCAAATAATGTAAAACATTTCAGAACAGAAGTAAGCTTCACTTATTTTAGATGCAGGAGATTTTTATCAAAATGAAATCCAGACATTTCTCCCAAATGCACATCTATTTTTTGTCACAACTGACACTGAAGCAATATATGTACATACATTCTACACAATTTGGGTAATGGAAATGCGTGAGTGATATTAGGTCAAGAACAAGATACAACAAATTTAGAAATCAGTAGTTTGCATGCACTTTTAGAAGCAGTAAAAAAAGAAATAGTTGGGAATCATAGCTTGTAAAGCTGTACACGAAGCTGTAATAAGTATGCATTCCTGTCAACTGTCCCCATTATGAAGACTGTTCTTCTTTTTTGTGTTAGAAAAAGTCCATGTTCCATGCTTTTCTGCAATGAAAGAGGCTTTCAGACATGCATCATTAAAAATTTCATCTATCACATATCCAGGTAAATAATGTTGCATCATGTTCATTCATCAGAACTATTTAGACATATAAAGTAACATGTTTTAACCATGTTAAACAGGGTAGTAAGTGCCCCACATTTTGGCCATTTTGACAATATGATATGTAGTGACCCACATTTACAAATGGAAAGTTGTGAGCGATGAGCTATGCAACATGTAAGAGGGTCTCAATTCCGAGATCCCTTGCTGCTCTGCAAAGCAGCCTTGTACCACTCAACAGCAAGGTTTCCAGTGCCACATACAAGTGTCTGAGGGCATGGCCTATGTAAATTAAGCCACTGAATGTCGTTAATGCGCTGCTCTGTAAGAATTCTTTATTAGTATGTTGATTCACAGATATCCATACTGCAAAACATCCATGCAGACTAGCACATAAAATCCATAGCTGTACACAGCAATTTAACTGCATGCATTTCATTAAAAGATTATTCTCAAAGCAAAACACTGCAGGTTGCCTTGTTCAGGTCACTAATCTGAGTAAATAATGTTACATGTGTGTGTGTTTGCGTGTGTGCGCGCGCATGTTACACTAGGACAGTGAATCAATGTGTGTGTGTGTGTGTGTGTGTGTGTGTGTGTGTGTGTGTGTGTGTGTGTGTGTGTGTGTGTGTGTGCGTGCATACGCGCGCATGTTACACTAGGACAGTGAGTGAATCGTTAGTGTCATTGTTCATACTAAGGTCCTTATTGCAAGGATATGCATGTGTGTGTGGCTGTGTGTTTGAAGCTTTCTACTTGAAAGAACTTGCACTTCTTATTTGCACGTTATAGTAAGGCACTCAGTTAAGTTGTCGCATTTACTCATTTGATAGATCCATAGTCATGCAAATACACTGTTAATGACATCCATGGTAATGTACAACTATGAATTGCAATAAACTGATGAAGCACAACTTACTCTTTCTGGGAAGGGTAATTTGTAATTTGTGTTTCAGGTCACATGGAAGTTCCACAGAAAGTTTATATTTTTGAGGTTTGCTGAAGTAATGGTGGCTACAATGACCCACCCCCACATTAACCAGTGGAAGAAGAATTTTATTTATAATTCAGAATTATTTTTATAACATCAGTGGAGCTCTGCAAGATTTTATTTCCTTTCAAATGCACAGTACTAAATATTGTAAACACGGCCACTGTAAACTAGATCACTTTACCGAATATGATGTTTTCACTAAGAAACCGGTGGAAATTGTGTGTATTGATATGCATAACATAAAAATTCCTATTCTGGAAACATTTATTTTGAAAATATACTGTCCACATTTTTTCCATTGAAGTAAGACAAGAGACTTATCCCAATGGTAAATCTAGTAATACATTCTTTATCTACTTTTACTGTCAAATAATACTTTCTTTTGCTGGCCAGACCCAACAGAATATTGAAACTAACATGCTCAGACGAAAATATTGACCTCTGTGACCCTCTAGTCTGGCTTAGATCCATTTTTAGATAACTGTGGACCAGCTGGTAGAACCATAACTCTTCTAAAGCTCGCACTTTCTTTTTTTTAACTAGACAAATAGGCATTAAATGCTGTCACAAGGTAATTGGAAACCAGAGAGGTCAGTCTTTTAACTAGGCTTGTAAAAAGTAGTTAATCAAATCAGCTATTTGCCAACACAGACAAACTTTCAGCAGTGGTGGAACAAAACGTATCTGCATTCTCTTCCAAGCTACTGCTAACTGTCAAGTTTTACAATGAAAATTCTGTGATGAAGCATCATTCAGTTGTAAGCATATTATCCATTCTCACCATCCCTCTGAGAAAGACCTTCACATTTTTCTGCCTCTACAGATCATAGCTTTGAGATTAGGATAATTTGATTTAGTACCCACGCTTGAAATATGGTAGAATTTTTAGATTTATTTATTTTTAGTTAGTAATCCTACTAGGCAGACTGCATGCATCACCACATGTACATGCCTTCTATAAATTAATAAAGTTACTTTGCTGACAATAGTAAATGGAGAAAACAGTTGTTTATGTGATGTGTTTCACTACAGTATTGAAACATCCATTTTATTTCAATAATTATTATGCTTGGAAATTTTCTTGTAAGCACTATATTGATATTTAGCTATCCTGTAATTTCTCAAGTATTATTGTATAGGTATGTATGAGTGTGTTTGTCTGTGTGTGTCCATCCATGGGCTAGATTTTTTTTTTAACTTTTCAGACTGTTTTGAAGTTGTGTGAGAATGCATCAGAGCAAAGAACATGCAGGTTAATGGAATACGTTTTTCTGTAAATATGTTTTGTCTGTCACTTTTGATTCTTTAATTGTACACATGGACCTTTTTGTTTTTTTTTTATTTATATTTATATTTTTATTTTTTATTGTTTGCAGTCAAATTCTAAGGGACAAGTATGGTTTTGCTGTACTTGATTTGTGATGTGATTAAGTATTGCGGAAGTTATAAAATAGGATTTATCATTATTATAGAAATGAGAATGAAATAATGAACTCAGTGAAGAGGAATCATTTCATTTTTTGGTATTTTTTACATTTTATGTTAGGCCAACTTCAACTTCAGTGCAATAGCAAGTAGAGTATGTAGTTTACTTGAATAGGCTGCTGTGAGGTGGGGTCAACGATTAGACTAAGATGGCTTTTAGTGGTGGTTATTGTCTGAAGTCCGATTGCTAAAGGTGGTTAGATATTTCAAGAAAGTCAGATTCAGCAACACTTGCTTTGGTGAAAATTAGTAGCAGAAAGCAATCTTCCTATAATAGGCTCCTTTCATGGCAAACAGAAAACAAATCATTTTCTGCAAGGAACAGCAGAATCTCCAAACGTTTACTTCTTAATGTGAACTGCAGGGATACTGTATCGTGGAGAAAATGAACATTTTCTCCACTGCCTTGTCTTGGTGAACTGAGAAATTACCCCACACATTATTCTCATACATACACACACACACACACACACACACACACACACACACACACACACACATGTACTAGCTGATAAGATGTATAGTGCTAATGCACACATACACACAAACACACACACATACATACGTACACACACACACACACACACACACACACACACACACACACACACACACACACACACACACACACACACACACAGCACACACACACTCGTGTACTAGCTGATAAGATGTATAGTACATACACACACACATACACAAACAGGCTCATACAGATACACACACACACACACACACACACACACACACACACACACACACACACACACACACACACTTCCACATTCACAAGTATAAACACACACATTTCAAACTTGCACATATTTACAAATACTGCAAATTACATATTCAAAAACAGTTTTCAGGCTATCAGTACAGCAGTTTACAGTCTAAGAGACAATTTATTTGACTGGAATTAAGTAATAGTTGCTAAGAGTTGCTTTGATGGCATGACAGATAACTGCTGCTGTGTTGGTCATTAAGTAGCATATATCAAGGGACGGTGCTACCTGCTGTTCTTAACAAGGCCTCCCAGGATGCTATTCTGTGGCACAGAAGGATAAATCCTTGACTATGGACAAGACAGCCAGAGGTCATATAGTGATGCAGGTGCCTGTAGAGCCAGTATGGAAGGAAGAGACTGACAGGTTCAACCAGCTTGGGGGGGGGTGTAGGTGGTTCTGGCTCACGAAATGGGCAACACCTATTGGGAGCACTCAGTGTCTCCCCATGCAGCCCAGGTCTATCAAGCCCATGGTGGCTTGTGCAATCATACTGTGAGCTGAGAGGAACACTTAGAGGGCAGCTATAGTGGAGTTTTACAGAGTCATCACAGGGGATGGGGTTGCTCCACCAGGGAAGAGTATAGGCCACTCCATGGGACCAGAAAGACTGATATGTTCTCTACTATTCAACTCTCACTGCAAATGTCTGAGCTCCTTGGAGACTCCCTCACAGAAATGAATGGACCATAAGGCTCTTGCCAGCTTGGGGAATCCCCAGCTCTCATTACTGCAAAAGGGGTCAATTTGGTGCAGGTAATGGAGCCATTGGGATCCTCACAGAAATGTGACATATAAGGAATTAATGGTTGCTATATTTCGTGGTTCTATAAAATGCCATTTCTTTTTATTACATGAGCCTCTTGATCATTTGTTGGCTGATATGCAGTGTTAGGTCGTATATGTGAAGTAGATGATAAGATGAGCAGTCTTTTATAATATTATGTTTTATACAGAATTTTTTTATTTCAGAGTTTATGAGTTTCATAGGCTCATAGGATTATAGGAAGTTACTACGCTAATGACCCTTGGGCCCTTACAAGCCTAGCCAATTTCTACCCTTATTTCCATGATCAGTACCTATTGCCCCTGTCCAAGAGGGACACAGGTGAAACCCCTGGGTGAATTTATGGTTACCCATCCAATTGTCCAGACTGCATTTGAAGAGGGCCAATAAGGTGCTCTATTTGACATGAAGTGGTAGTCTGTTCCAAAGGTGTGGTAACCTCTGGGAGACAAATCTGTCACTCTAGCAGGTTCAATTATTGTCATATACCAGGTTAGGTTTAGATGTAACTTTGTGATTTAAACATGTTATTGTTTATTTATGATGTTTTTCTTATGGCTACTCAATGTTTTTCACTAGGATGAGTACACTTCCCACTTCAAAAACCTGAGAAAGTTGGAGATGTGGAATCTGAAATGGCCTATTCAAAATCTCAGAAGATGAGTTACAAACAAGGAGTAGCGGCTGAAGATGGTCAGTACTTGATTCAGTGCTAATCCTTACATGGGCTTCAGGGCCATGTTAGCTTAAGGATGTAAAAATCTGACTGGTATGTACTTGTTATGTGTACAATGTACGATATGTATGATGTTCATAAATAACTATGTACATTTTGTGAAGCATTGTGCCAACATATTGCCCCAGTGTTTTATTTGGTGCAGTAAGGTTTTGCAATGCTCAGCTCTAGTTGTCTAGAGGGATATTTAAGCTCCTATAATACAAAGTAGAAATCAAGAATGGATGACTCTTCCCCTGCACCTGCTACCCTCCAGCGTCTGAGTGAGCATACATTTCTATTTGCAACATGGATATGAATGCTTAAACAACATTTACTTGTGATCCATGCAGAGGATGAGTAATAGAATGACTGCTGTAAGTATGCAACTTTACAGCATCCTCTTTGCACAAAGCTTCAACTACATGCCTCCACGTACTGATGCAACTTATACTTCTTCTCTCACTGCTGCACCCCTTTGGCAGCTTGCATACCCACGATAGCTGCTCTCAGGAGGTGCATGCATACTACAGTTCATGTGTTAACTCCCAGCTAACAGGATGGCTACTATGCAATGTGGGAATGCTGCACTCTGCTGCAGATGACACCTCTCTGTAGGTGTCACCAATGCAGTGAGCCGAGCTGCTCTCCCCCTCCCCAGCTTAGTTAGGTTGGCACTGGCCACTCACTCCCATCATTCCTTTCCCAATCCCTCCAGCAATGATGCTGCTACTTCCACTAGTGTGCAGACACATCTTTATCCTTATGTGGCATGGTTCCAGAGCTTATTATCTCTCAAAACTAAATATAATTTGCTGAAAGGCATATAGTTTGACAAAGTGAACAATTGCAGAATGAACCTGTTACTCAGGATTTTTTTTTTTTTTTTTTTGCATAAAATGCAGTCAGTGTGTGCCTTTATTGATAAGGAAGATTAAATGCTGAGCAACCAAATATGGTAGGAAATCCTACAGCCACTGGAATTATGAACACCAGCAATAAAGCCTGGCCTGACCACTGACAAGGTAATATCTTTTTCTAGTCACACTGAAAATGCTTTGACACAAACATATGACCTGATAAAATATGCATAACTTTCAGTACATAAAATGCAAGTGTGAAAGAAGCACTTACATTCCCAAGGCATGCACACCAGAAGGGTCAGAGAGATACATATTACAATTGTCAGACCATAAATGTTGTAACATAACTCACACAGCTACCTAGCAAATTCATCAGTATCCAGCTTTGAAAAACAACATGTGAAATCTTCAGTATACTCAAAGATTTGTCAATAGTTTCCCATTCTGCTCAGACAGCTGATGTTAGAGAAATGGAAATTTCCTTGTTTGCTATTTTGTATATGATAAAAACAATTCTTGCAGCAAAATAAAATTGTTTGTACTGTTCATATAGGTACCTCATCTCATACTCAGCTTCTTGAATTGATTACGAATACTGTATTTTCATTACTATTGCTACTTGCATAGTCGTATAAATTGGTGCGATGCGCCATTGCAATATTTGTCCTTTTACATAAAATTTAAAATTAATAAAATTTGCTAAACATGAACTACCTGTATTTCAGCATGTGGCAATCTATGTACAGTATTAGGGACAATATGTGTCAGATGTTTTATGTACTAATACTGGGACTTCTTTACATGGCATAAATCTTATCACTTCAATCTGTGTATTTCTGGGAATACATCCTTTCATCTAAGTAGCCTTTACTAGTGGTATGTACTTCTTCTAAGCTTGACGTTGGCTCTGTCAGTAATACTGTGCATAAACTTAAAGTACGGCAATGCACACTACCAGTGCATCAGAAACTTCATCATCTACCTTTCCAATGCCGGTTGCTTTGTCTGCTGAACTGAAGTGTTTTCTAGATGCTGGCATAAGTGAGAAAGAGAATGCATTTCCCTAACCATCTTCAGTTGTGATAACCCAAATTAAAAACCTTGTGACATTTCAATGTCTATAGGCCTGACAGAACCTAACAAAGCTGTTGTCATTGATGGTTTACCTGCTTCCACAAATCATGGAGTTTTCCCCACAGTTTAAGGGTGCCACTCCACTTTCCAGGAGGCATCGTATAAATGTTTATCGTCATGTTGCATTAAGTAAGAACAGCAAAGAATTAAATTGTGTTTATAAATCATAATCACCTATGAACCCCTCATGTTGGCCTATTCAGGTACATGTCTGTGTTACAGACTAGCATCTGTACCTTCAGTCTTTTAGAAACTAGTGACTTGCTATTTTTCAAGGTTTCCAAGGGTCCAGTGGTATTTGGATGACATCATAGTGCGCAGATACTCTACACCTGAAAAGACCACTCATCTAAAGTGAGCACTTGGGAAGCTACAAGATTCAGGTTTCTATCTGAACAAAGTCAAATGTAACTTCAGTGGAAGAAGTTTCATTTTCGGGGTAACAGTTGCAAAATGGTTTGCTCTTTGATGAGACTCGCATTACCACTATTTGCAATGCTCCTGTTCCTTTACATGCTATGGCTTTAATATCATTTGTGACCATAGCTACTTGATACAAAAACTTTTTCCCTAATTATGCTGCAGTTGTAAAGCCCATGTAGACTCTATTTTGAGAGTCTACCACTGAAGACACAACACAGTTTTCAGAAAGCCAAGGCATTCCTTACAAAACATTTGACTTCAGTGCCATTTGCACTATGCTTACACATGCTGACAAAACTCAATGTCTGTGTGGGTTTTATTCACGTACTCAAATTTCCTCCACTTCCAAAAAAAAACAATAGTGGTTGATTGGCTACACTAATTTCTCTATGTATCTACATGCCATATTTACTCCTGTTCTTATGGCCCAGATCACAGCTGAAAAGAGTTTGCATTTACCCATTTAACAAATGTTAAAAGAAAAATAAACTAAACTAACAAATGCAACTCATAGACATTAGCTTTTACTTCACATACATAGACAGTTACTCAACAGAAGTACTCAGTTTTAGAAAAAGACTGCCATAGTTGCATTTGGATCAGTGAGGTTTGGAGGACATGATGTACTCAATTCATGCTGAAGACTGACCAGTGCTTTAACTACATTTGTATTTTGTATGTTGGTCTATCACTCTGCTCTGCCATACTTCTGTGTTTTAATTATGATGCTATTTATAGGTGTGCAGCAGGCAATCACACAGCTGTTTGCATTTCAGAATTCCTACTCCCTAATAAAAGCAACATTAATTTGAAAGTAGAGCTGAACATGATAGCTGCAGTCTTCACAGTGTTTGCACTGCACCAGTGTCTGACTTTGAAGATACTTCTTCTTCTTCTGCATTGACTAAACTGAGCATCTACCTTAGGAATGATTGGAGTACTGCACTAAAACACTTAAGTTGTTTTTTTCTAGCTCCATACCATCTTTGATATATGACATTCTAGATAGTAGGGATATGAGGTCTATATCAGAATCTCAAAGTCTGACAATATCGAATATGATATTGTCAACACGAGATTACAGAAAGCAACCCAGCCACTGGGGATGCACAAGCCAGTGCATTTCTTTGTGCCGGTCCCAAGCCCGGTAAATGGGGAGCGTTGTGTCAGGAAGGGCATCCGGTGTAAAACTTCTGCCAAATTACTTATGTGGAGAACATTTCATATTTCCATACCAGATCAGTCAAGGCCTGGGTTAACAACGACCGCCACCAGCACTATTAGCCAACAGGGTGCTGGCGGAAATTGGGCTACTGTTGACCGAAGGAGAAGAGGAGGGGGAAGGCATGCCAGAAGGCAGGAAGAGAGGAGGAAGGTTAGGAGTGTAGTAGTGAGGGTAGCAACTTTGAATGTTGGCAGTATGACTGGTATAGGGAGAGAGCTAGCTAATATGATGGAGAGAAGGATGGTTGATATATTGTGCGTGCAAGAGACCAGATGGAAGGGAAGTAAGGCCAGGTGTATAGGAGGTGGGTTCAAATTGTTCTATCATGGTATGGATGGCAGGAGAAATGGGGTAGGGGTTATCCTAAAGGAACAGTATGCCAAGAGTGTTTTGGAGGTGAAGAAAGTGTCTGATAGAGTGATGTTTATGAAGCTTGAAATTGATGGTGTAATGATGAATGTTGTTAGTGCATATGCTCCACAAGTTGGGTGTGTGATGGATGAGAAAGAAAAATTTTGTAGTGAGTTGGATGAAGTGGTGGTGAGTGTACCCAAGGATGAGAAACTAGTGATTGGAGCGGACTTCAATGGGCATGTTGGTGAAATGAACAGAGGGGATGAGGAAGTGATGGGTAGGTATGGTGTTAAGGAGAGGAATGCAGAAGGTCAAATGATTGTGGATTTTGTGAAAAGGATGGACATGGCTATGGTTAATACATATTTTAAAAAGAGGGAAGAGCATAGGATGACATACAAGAGTGGAGGAAGATGCACACAGGTGGATTATATCCTATGTAGGAGGGCCAGTCTGAAGGAGATGGAGACTGTAAAGTGGTGACAGGGGAAAGTGTAGTTAAGCAGCATAGAACGGTGGTCTGTTGGATGAAGGTGGTGATCAAGAAGAGGAGGAGGAGTGTGAAAGCAGTGCCAAGGATTAAATGGCGGAAGTTAAAAAAGGGTGATTGTGAGGTGGAGTTCAGGGAAGAGTTAAGACAGGCACTGGGAGGCAATAAAGAGTTACCGAATAGCTGGGTAACTACAGCAGAGCTAGTAAGGGAGACTGCTAGAAAGGTGCTTGGTGTGACATCTGGACAGAGGAAGGAGGACAAGGAGACCTGGTGGTGGAATGAGGAAGTACAAGAGAGTATACAGAGGAAGAGGCTGGTGAAGAAGAAGTGGGATTGTCAAAGAGATGAAGAAAGTAGACATGAGTATAAGGAGATGAGGTGCATGGCAAAGAGAGAAGTGGTGAAGGCTAAGGATAAGGCATATGGAGAGTTGTATGAAAGGTTGGACACTAAGGAGGGAAAAAAGGACATGTACCAATTGGCTAGACAGGGGGACAGAGCTAGGAAAGATGTGCAGCACGTAAGAGTGATAAAGGATAGTGAGGAAAACGTACTCACAAGTGAGGAGAGTGTGTTGAGTAGATGGAAAGAGTACTTTGAAGGGCTGATGAATGAAGAGAATGAGAGAGAAGGTTGGATGATGTGGGGATAGTGAATCAGGAAGTGAAACAGATTAGCAAGGAGGAAGTAAGGACAGCTATGAAGAGGATGAAGAATGGAAAGGCTGTTGGCCCAGATGACATACCAGTGGAAGCATAGAGGTGCTTAGGTGAAATGGCAGTGGAATTTTTAACCAGATTGTTTAATAAAATTTTGGAAAGTCAGAGGATGCCTGAGGAGTGGAGAAAAAGTGTTTTGGTACCTATCTTTAAGAATAAGGGTGATGTGCAAAGCTGCAGTAACTACAGAGGGATACAATTGATCAGTCACAGCTTGAAGTTAGGGGGGGAAGAGTAGTGGAAGCTAGGTTAAGAAAGGAGGTCATGATTAGTGATCAGCAGTATGGTTTCATGCCAGGAAAGAACACTACAGATGCAATATTTGCTCTGAGAGTGTTGTTGGAGAAATACAGAGAAGGTCAGAAGGAGTTGCATTATGTCTTTGTGGACTTGGAGAAAGCATGAGACAGGGTGCCTAGAGATGAGTTGTGGTATTATATGAGGAAGTCGGGGGTGGCAGAGAAGAATGTAAGAGTGGTACTGGATATGTTCGAGGGTAGTGTGACATTGGTGAGGACTTTGGTGGGAGTGACAGATGTGACAGATACGTTTAAAGTGGAGGTGGGATTACATCAAGGATCAGCTCTGAGTCCTTTCTTATTTACAGTGGTGATGGACAGGTTGACAGATGAGATCAGACAGGAGGCCCCGTGGACTATGATGTTTGCAGATGACATTGTGATATGTAGTGAGAGTAGGGACCAGGTTGAGGAGACCCTGGAGAGGTGGAGATATGCTTTAGAGAGGAGAGGAATGAAGGTCAACAGGACTAAAACAGAATATATGTGTGTAAATGAGAGGGAGGGTAGAGGAATTGTGAGGATGCAGGGAGTAGAGTTGGTAAAGGTGGATGAGTTTAAGTACTTGGGATCAACAGTTCTGAGTAATGGTGAGTGTGGAAGAGAGGTGAAGAAGAGAGTACAGGCAGGGTGGAATGGGTGGAGAAGAGTGTCAGGAGTGATTTGTGACAGACGAGTACCAGTAAGAGTGAAAGGGAAGGTCTACAAGAGGGTAGTGAGACCAGTTATGTTATATGGGTTGGAGACGGTGGCATTGACGAAAAGGCAGGAGTCAGAGCTGGATGTTAAGATTTGCACTGGGTGTGACTAGGATGGACAGGATTAGGAATCAGTATATTAGAGGGTCAGCTCAGGCTGGACAGTTTGGAGACAAAGCAAGAGAGACGAGATTGCATTGGTATGGACATGTGCTGAGGAGGGATGCTGGGTATATTGGGAAAAGGATGCTAAGGGTGGAGCTGCCAGGTAAGAGGAAAAGAGGAATGCCTAAGATAAGGTTTATGGATGTGGTGAGAGAGGACATGCAGGCGGTTGGTGTGAAAGAGCATGATGCACAGGACAGGAAGAAATTGAAACAGATGATCCGCTGTGGTGACCCCTAACGGGAACAGCCGAAAGAAGAAGAAGAGATTACAGAAAGTGCACATTGAACATTTAAATGGAAATCTCTATAAGGGGAAATTTCCATTTACTTCAATGTTGTGCGATCCCGGAGTTGGTATATTTAAGTAGTGGGGGGTGCAGGGGGCTTGCCCCCCTGCGTAAATGCTTTAGTTTTATTTTTTTTTGTTTTAATAATTTTTTTATTAGGGTTTGATGGCTTCATACTAGAATGCGTAAAGTTCGATCTTTATGCATTCGAAGTATTAAACCTTTGAGGTTATAGCATGTTCAGTGTGTAATTACTGATAGCAATGTGCTGTATAAATCTAATAGAGTGTATATCAGTTTTGAGAAGCTTCTTTTTTTCCCAATTGATAGTGTCAAACTTTACATTCATGGAAGCGTTTGATAGCCTGTTAGAGTGGAACAAAGCTGAAATACAAATGCAGGTTAATGCTGCTAATGCATGAGGTTTCATTGACCATCTGAATAGTAAAAGTATTTTCAAGTTGAGACCTTTGAGATGATGGCCTTTTCCCCTCAGCTTTACTCATTCTACAGCTTTTACGTGCTCCAGCCTTAACAACATTTAGAAGCCATTTTTGATTGATTGTTTTTGTAGCATATGTTCTACTGATATGTACTTAAACTGGCTTATCTGATAGTCTTATTATTCTAGAGACATGAAAATGCTAAGCATGTTGTACTATTAACACATTTGTTCATTCTAAAAGTGTTTTTTTTTTCTTTATTTTAGACCTGTCTAAAGGAATTACTTTGCATTTCTGGGGTGTTTTTCTGATGCCTATACATTATGGAACTGTCTAACTCACTGAATATTTTTGTGTCATAGCATTCAGTTCTGGATGATTTTTTCAACATTATTATGAGGATTTTGAGTAATGCTATTAAATGCCTGCAATAGTCACATGAACTAATTAATTCACAAATTTGTAAAACTTCTGAAACCTACTCAGTTGTTCATCACAGCAAATACCACAAGGGGTATTAGGACTTTATCACAAAAGCAAATGTCTCCTTTTCTACAAACAATTATTAGTAGACCAAGCAGTACTGGAAATGTTACATTACTTCTCAAAGCACTTGCAGAAAAACCCATCAAATTATTTTCTTGTCTATGGCAATATATATTTTGACAAATGCTTAAAGATTAGAAAATTATTCAAGAGACTTCACTTACTGAAGTTTCCTAGTGATGTTAGTAGCAGTTATGAGCTTTATAAAGAACTCACTGTATATTTTTGATAAGGCTGGAACTGAAAATGTTATTATACCTGCAAGATACAACTGCAATTGCATTGCTGAGTTAAAAAAACGACATTGAAAATTTAATACTGCAGATTTGAATCATCTGAATTTGGTGCATACACTGATAAAATGATTTTTATTTCAAAGTGTTGACAGACATGAATATGCCATTAAGAATAAATACAACAAAGATGTTTATTAAGCATGTATGGTGAAGGGAGGAATGTCCTATACTATTGTTGTGAATAAAGCAAATGATAATAATGTGACTTTAATTTGGGCCAATCAAAATAATGAAGGAAACATTTTCTAGAAGGAGCATTTTCTCTCTCTCTCTGAGGTACTGAGTACTACTGTATGGTAAAGAAACCTGGGCAGTAAAGGCAGAACAGTTGAAGAAGCTAGAGGTGATGGAAATGAAGTGCCTAAGAAGGGTGGTAGGATGCACACTGTGGGACAGATGAAGAAATGACGACATAAGAGCAGAAGCCAAAGTAGTTCC
>NC_056730.1:45729937-45789937 GCF_019279795.1 Protopterus annectens | reverse complement strand
ATTACTATCTACCTGAGTAACCAGATCTCTTATTACCTCTTCTGTATTAAGGGGGCTGCCACCTATGTGGTAATTCGTGGGTGTTTTTTTTTCTCAAATGGGATGACTATGCATTTTTTGGCATTTAGTTGAAGCCATTACTTTGACACCAGGTGTCTGTCTCAGTAAGGCCCTTTTGGAGGATGTCCATGTCAGCTGGAGAGTCAGTTAGGGCTCCCAGTTTGCAGTCATCAGTGAACTTGGTTAGCCATTGTCCTCCTGTGTTTGCCTGTACTTCTGAGAAGTATATGCCAAACAGTAGGGATCCCAGGACCGAGCCTTGTGGGACACCACTTGTGACTGGTTTAGAGTCGGACCTGGAGCCCGCTAGTCTTACCATGTGGGTACTGTCTGTAAGCCAGTTGGCAACCCATCTTGTGACGTAGGGGTTTATGATCAGGCTGGTGAGTTTTTCTGTAATACCTGAGTGGGGAATGGTGTTGAAAGCCTTGGCGAGGTCAAGGTAGGCTATGTGAACCATCTTTCCCTCATCTATGGCCTTGGTGACTGTCTCGAAGAAGTCAACCAGGTTTAGTAGCATGATCTGCCCTTAGCAAAGCTGAACTGGGTCGGGCCAAGTGTTTGGAGGTTCCAATGTCTTTGTTAATGAGTTCTATGATGATGCGCTCCATAGTCATGCAGACCAGGCTAGTCAGGCTTATGAGGCGATAGTTACCAGGGTCAGTTGTGGCCCCTCCTTTGTGTTGCTGTGTGCCATTCTATGGGCACGTAGCCTGTGGAGAGGCTGAGGTTGAACAGCGTGTTTAGGTGGGGGGTTAGTTTGTTCTGTAGTTCATGCAAGACAGAGCCTGGGACACCATCTTGTCCCATTGACGCTGTGTTTTTGGCTTTTGAAAGGGCTGTTTTCACCTGTGCGTCTGTGATTTTTGGACTACACTTTTCTGGTATTGTTGTGGGCCCTTTTTGGGGTGAGAGGGGGTGAAGTTGCACTGACTCTATCTGCCAGGATGTTAGCAATATCAGTAGGTTCAGTATATTTTGTGCTATTTTGCACTAGTTCAGTGCATATCTGCAAGTTGCCACTTAGATTCTTAACATAGCTAAAGAAGGCTTTGTGGTTATCTTTTGAATCCTTGGCTATTAAGTCAATGTTTATGTTTTTAATGATTTAGATATATGTAATTATTGGTTTTACCTTTTTTAGGTATGTTTTGGTTTCCCTTACAGTACCTATTTTATATGTTATTTTAATCCAATATATACAGTCATTGACTGCCTTAGGATATATATATATATATATACATATATATTTTTTATACAATAGAATTTATGGAAGAAAATTGTTTTTCCTTGTTTTATTGTTGATTGACACACTGTTTTTTGAGGAAATGACATCATGACTTGCTGATTTAAAACAGCCTTGTTTCCTATTGTTAATGTTTCTGATGAAGCTTTCTGCAGTGCAGGGGCAAAAACGTTTTGTATTCAATAAAGAGCGTTAAAACTTCTCTTTTGGATCCTTTGGCGTGGAGGTTTTATCCTAGTTTGTGGTTTTACTACTCGTGTTTCCTTCCAGTATGTCGTTGAGTGACTCCACTAGCCCAAGGACGCCTAATGTATTCCGGACTGAAGATACACATCCGGATGAAGAAACTACTAATATTCAATCTCTTTTACTCTCTCTTAATCAACGGCTTGAGCGTTTGGATCAACGTCTCAATGCTATTGAAGTGAACAGTGTGTCAATACAACGAGGGGGTAATGGCCCCGTCCAGGGTCTTCAGGCTTCTTGTTTACTGTCGGCTGGCGTTTGTTCCAATACTGATCTCAATGGAGCTTTCTCTAACAATGCTAGCGGGGATATACCTGCAGGTCAACCTATGCAGGATAACCGCAATTGTGTAAAGGCACCAGCAGTAATGTTAAATGCTTCGACTTGGGTGGCACAAGCTGCTACCTCTGAAAGCAGATTCCCGTTGATGGAAACAACAGCTCTTCCGCAAAGGACAGGTTCCCAGCGTGGTGCCTCGGCTTCTTCCAACAGAGGCAATGGTATGGGAGCCGTGAATATTCCGCCGGCTTTACAATCTAATAGTGGCAATACACGGATTGAAAGGCAATTACCGGACGAAACCCGGGGCGAGGACACTGGCGCTTTTACTAGTGTCCCATCCTTTGCATCATGGGCTGGTAACATCGAGTGCCTTGGATTTGGTGTTCCAACGGGCTTTGGACAATCTGCACAAGTAAACCAAGTAGGTAATCTTATCGATGATTTACCGGAGAGATTAAAAACTCTTGATAACAACATGTTAAAAATTAAGAAACTTCAGCTTGAAGTTTCTTACTTTCGGCAGTGTTTGGATGAAAATACTGTTCCGAAGGGGTTAAGGAGTTCGTTCTCACCTACCACTATGCTTTCTGACCAAAGCTTTTTGGATGACTTAACTGGATTGTTTAACCGCCAAGGGGCAGAACTACTTAATCTTATGATTGAGCATTATAACAAGTATATTAATGCCCTTTTGACTGAGACTGAGCAGCTGGACAGCTCTATAAGGGTGGACTTAAACTTTGTGCGATATAAATATGACTATCAGCGTATATTTACTAGCATAGATGCGCTGATAGAGAAACTTAAACAAAACAAGTTTAAGAAGCTGGTTAGGGATAGAAAAGCATATCAACAAGGATTAGCCTACCCTAAAATTCATAGAAACATGGTTAAATTCAGGAACTCTAATGAGGACACTACTCAAAATATGGATAACACTACTTTTACTGATGATGTGGTTGTATCTGAAAATATTGATCAAAGTAATTCTGTCCCCTGTAATCCTAATGAGGGGTTAAGAAGGAGTAGTAGAATTATGGCTAATAATAATAATTCCAATAATAATTCGAACAACAGATCTCAACAGGGGCCTTTTTTAGGGGGTCGGAACAACAAGTTTCAACAACGACGGAAACACAACAATTGATGGGGCTTGACTGTTTGACTGAAACCCCCCTTGAAGCTTTGGATAAACCTGTCATCTTGTTGATTGGGAAGGGTGATTTTAAGGTGTACAATTTTTCAAGTGCTTTTATAGACCAAGAGTTGGTCGAATTACTGTCTAAGGGTATTACTTTTGTCCCAGACCAAAAGCCTTGTTTAGCTAAAATCTTGTTAGATCTTAAATGTTATGTGCGTAAATTGAATTTAAGAATTTTGTTTGATAATAACACTCTTGGTGAATGTCCTATGTTTAAATTACTCAGTACTTTCAATCCTCCTCTTCATCCTAATTTGAGCATTTTTGAAAATGTTTGTGAGTTAGACCTCAGACATCTGTTCGAAAAAGCACAAGGATCCAGACATCAAAGTAATATAACTTACCAACAAAGGTGTGCACTTACACAGGTCTCACAATTACCCGTTCGGGTAATGAAACCGGATAAAGGTGGAGGCCTTGTTATCTTTGATGCCTGTGACTACAATAGGAGAATGTTAACTGTTTTGGAGTCACCAGCATATGAACACTCATCTTTGAATGAGATGGTGGGGGCACATAAAAAGATTAGTGGCTATTTTAGGGATCTGTTCATCGATGGTCTTATAGATCTTGACACCTTTAATTTCATTAACATTTCCTCTCCCAAGGTACCTGTGATGTTTGGTGTCCCAAAAATACATAAAAATTTAGGGGACCCACCTTTTCGTGCCTTGGTTGATGGTAGATGTTCTATTACTCGCCCTTCATCTAGGGTTATCCATGGTATCCTCACAAAATATCTTAAGGATATTCCTGAAATTTGTAAAGATTCTTGGTCCTTTTTGCGATCTATCAACAATATTGTTTTTGACCCTTCATATAACTTTTTAACAATCGACGTAGTTGATTTATATACGTCTATTCCGCACCTAGAAGCGGTGGAATGGGTCGAACTTATGTTGTTGCAATTAGGGGCATCCAAGGAAGAAATATCCACTGTAACTCAATTATTGGAAATCACCCTCTCTTCGAACTTTTTCCTATTTGACAACCAATACTACCTGCAAAAACAGGGGATCGCTATGGGGTCCCCCTGTGGCGGTAGTGTGGCCAATATGGTAGTTGCTTATTGGGAAAAAGAGTTCTTTAGGGTCAACCCTAATTTTAAAGAGAGGGTGAAGTTGTATACACGGTTCTTGGACGACGTTTTCATCCTCTTTGAAGGTTCTGAGAATGAAGCCTCTGAGTTGGTACAGTCGATGAATGCATCTTCCACATTCTTGAAATTCACTGCACACTTCTCTCCATTTGAAATTGATTATCTAGATGTTAAATTGATGAAAGATTTATGTAACAACTGTTACCTATCTTGTATTTATAGGAAGGACACTTATTGCAATAGCTTTCTACATTACTCTAGTAATCACCCTCCAAAACAGAAAAGATCCATTGTTAAGGGTCAAATGGTTAGAGCGGTGCGGATGTGTAGCACACAGGAGACATTTGAAACTGAATGTAGTTTCTTAAAAGATCTTTTTTCTAACAGGGACTACCCGCTTTCTATGATCGATGAAATTATCGATGAGGTTGTTACGAAAAGAACCTCTGGTTTTTATAAACCTTTATTAAATTCTAATGTTCATAGGTTGTCCATTACTGAGCATTCACATGACCCAGGGACCGTAGATGTTTCTACTGTGGAAATCAATATTGATATGATTACCCAATCTACTCCTGACTTTAGTACCAGCTTTGTGTTAACTTTCTTCAAAGAAGTGGGCTCTATATGGGCAATTGTAAAAAAGAACTGGCACTTTATACATAATTGTGCTTTTTTACTTCAGAAGTTAGGCCCATCACCTTCGATTGTTTACAGAAGGGGTAAGAACTTGAAGGAATTACTTCAAAGGCCTGTTTGCCCTTCATATACCTCAAGACAAGTGGGTAGTGCTCCTTGTGGTTTTTGCAATAGATGTAAACACATTAAGGTTGGCAGTTCGTTTACGATCAGGAATATGAAATACAACATACACACTAGAATTAATTGCAACACAAAATCCGTTGTATATGTTGCTTTTTGTGTGTGCTGTCCCTGTTTTTACATAGGGAAAACTGACCGTAAACTTAGTGATCGAATCTACCAGCATTTGTATGCAATAAAAAATAAAAAACTTGACAATGCTTTATCTAAGCACATAATCAACAATGATGGCCACAGTTTTGAGTTCATGGGGATTGAACATGTTTCTATGGGGCCTAGAGGTGGACCCCAGGCACTATTCTTGGAGACGAGGGAATTAGAGTGGCAAATTGGGGTTGATGCCTACTCTTACCCTGGTCTTAATGAATCATGCAACATCTCCTCTCTACTCAGATATAAAAGTTATCAAAGATAAGTCAATGTTTATGTTTTTAATGATTTAGATATATGTAATTATTGGTTTTACCTTTTTTAGGTATGTTTTGGTTTTCCTTATAGTACCTATTTTATATGTTATTTTAATCCAATATATACAGTCATTGACTGCCTTAGGATATATATATATATATATACATATACATTTTTTATACAATAGAATTTATGGAAGAAAATTGTTTTTCCTTGTTTTATTGTTGATTGACACACTGTTTTTTGAGGAAATGACATCATGACTTGCTGACTTAAAACAGCCTTGTTTCCTATTGTTAATGTTTCTGATGAAGCTTTCTGCAGTGCAGGGGCGAAAACGTTTTGTATTCAATAAAGAGCGTTAAAACTTCTCTTTTGGATCCTTTGGCGTGGAGGTTTTATCCTAGTTTGTGGTTTTACTACTCGTGTTTCCTTCCAGTATGAGGCGATAGTTACCAGGGTCAGTTGTGGCCCCTCCTTTGTGTTGCTGTGTGCCATTCTATGGGCACGTAGCCTGTGGAGAGGCTGAGGTTGAACAGCGTGTTTAGGTGGGGGGTTAGTTTGTTCTGTAGTTCATGCAAGACAGAGCCTGGGACACCATCTTGTCCCATTGACGCTGTGTTTTTGGCTTTTGAAAGGGCTGTTTTCACCTGTGCGTCTGTGATTTTTGGACTACACTTTTCCGGTATTGTTGTGGGCCCTTTTTGGGGTGAGAGGGGGTGAAGTTGCACTGACTCTATCTGCCAGGATGTTAGCAATATCAGTAGGTTCAGTATATTTTGTGCTATTTTGCACTAGTTCAGTGCATATCTGCAAGTTGCCACTTAGATTCTTAACATAGCTAAAGAAGGCTTTGTGGTTATCTTTTGAATCCTTGGCTATTTTTCTTTTGAAGTTAGCCTTGGATGATTTCATGAGGGACCTTAGTTTCTTACTGATACTGATGAGGGATGTCTTTCCTTCTTGGGATTTGCTTTTTTTCTGAACTAGTTTCCTCCTTCTGTTGTATAGCCTGTTTATGGAAGGGGTCCACCAAACTGGTTTCCTTCTCTTAGAGGAGTGAGTCTTGGTTTTGCGAGGGATGGCATGATCCATGCATCCTTGTAGGTGCTCATAGAGTGCATTTGTAAAGGTTTCCTCATCTTGGGCAGCATTATCCTTTAGCGTGGGGGCTGTGAAGCTTACCACCTCTGTCTTAAGTAAGGTGAAGTTTGCTTTAGAAAAGTTTTTTACTGTGGTTTCCTTAGTTGGGGGTGGTGGGGGGTCACATCCAGAGTGATTAGTTTATGGTCTGATCTAACCAGTGATGGGTTGACCTCTGGTGTGGAACACCTGTCACCCATGTTGGTGATGACTAGGTCCAATATGTTTTCACCTCTGGTAGGGGAGTTTACCAGCTGATCCAGGGCATTTGAGTTGATGAATTCCAGGAAGCGCTGGGCCTGGGAGTTTGTACTCGAGTAGTTTTCCCATTGAATGGTAGAGTAATTGAAATCACCCAATATCAGGGTGTTCGGTAGGATCTTGATGTTTTCCAGTGTCTCCAGAAAGGTGGAGTGGTGGTCCTTGGTCATGGAGGGTGATCTGTAGCAGGCCACAATTTGCATTGCAGATTTGCCCAATGTTAGTTGCACATGGATGATCTCAGAGGTATCATGCTGCGCCACTAAACTAGAGCTGTAGGTATCCTTGATGAATATGGATGCATCCCCTCCTTTTTTGTTTCAGTCTGTGTTCTGTGGCCAAAACATGTGGTATGAGTTGCAGCCTGGTAGTGCTGGGGTGCTCTCTGGAGCCTTGAACCAGGTTTGAGTTATTGCACAGATGTTGACGTTCTCCATACTGAAGAGTGCTTCGAGCGTGTGCATTTTGAGATTTAAACTCCTGGCATTGAGTAGCATAACCCTCAGTTTTTTGTTAACTGTGATGTTTACGGAGGTAGGTTTGACTTTTGAGCCTTGCCTAAAAAAGGCATTATGGGGGCAGCAGGAACCTTGGCCAGTATTCAAAAGCCTAGGGTTGACAGGTGCAAGCCATCTCTTGTGAAGCAATGCGGCTTGTCGAGCATGTCGTTCCAGGCTGACAGACACTGGATCCCCTTTGAATGACACCAGAAGCTTAGCCAATTGTTGAAATTGATCATTCTGTCTTTATACTGAGGTATCATTCTTTCTGAGGGCAGAATGCTACTCAGGATCAGGATCATACCAGCCTGGGCTACATGATCAGAGAGCTCTTCCATGTCTATTTTCATGTAGGCCAAGGAGGTATGTCTCAGGTCATTCACACCAACATGAACAATGACAGAGTCATATTTGTACTTGTTCTGGAATGACCTGAGTGTTTGTGTTATGTGGCGGATTCTGGCTTCTGACAGGCAGCTAGCAGTAACCTTCTCCTTATTCAGCCTAGTGAGTGGGACATCAGTGTGCCTGACTATAGTGTCACCTATTAGTAGTGTGTTAGGCATGTTATTTTGCCTTAAGGACTGTGAGTGTGTGGCACACTGACTTTGTATTTTATGTGTTGCCTGGTTTGTGAGGGGAGGTGCAGGTTGTTTGGGTGTCTGCTTTGGAGGTCTCTGATGCTTTTGCAGGCTTTTATTTAGAGCCTCTGAGTATGATTTTGTGTATTTATGTGTATTTTTTGCCAGTGCTGTTTTAGTAGATCTATGTGTGGCTGGAGGTGTGGTGCAAGTGTTAACCTTCTCCTCTTGACTGTCTGTTCCAGTCTTGGGTGGAGACAGCTTAGCTTCCAGTTTGGCTGTATAATTGCATCTCTCGCATATATTAGTGTTTTGTGGTAGGAGGAGAGGGTTGTCTGTGTACATGAGGCAGTTGTAACATTGCCTCAGGATACCCAGATTCACCAGCTGGACTGGAGAGTACACCTGAAATTGCCCTTTGGTCATGCCTGAATAGTAGGGTGAGCTGCTTAGTCGCTTGGTTGGTGAGGGGTGAATAAAGAGCCTTGCCCTGCTGTGCAATCAGTGTCAGGGTATATTAGTGCTTGCTATTAGGTCTGAGCAAGTGCTGGGCTGTAGGATGCTTTTTGAGTTCTTAAGTTGAGAGTTAGACTAGTTTCAAGGGAAAAACTGAAGAGGAGACTTAGTGGAGCTGGGAATAATTTAACCGTAGCTAACCAGTGCTTCCCAGTGCACAAAACCGTGCAAACACTGTTTTTATATTAGGGAAATGAAAGAGATAGAAATTAGCCCAAAACAGCCAATAAACTATTAACTTCTGGGCTGGAACCACTCCTCTAGGGACAGATAGGTTGCTCAAAGCTCCCCTATCTCACAGGTGAACAGAGAAACTTCCTTCTATCCAAGTAAGGTATGGGCAACTCAGAAACTTCTATTATAGCCCTGAATTCAGCACTAGCCTGAAAACTGGACTATACTAGCTTAGAAAGGCAGGAAACAATGATTTTTTTTTAAAAGGTAAGGCAAAACAGTAAAAATACATTTAAAACAGCTTTAAACGACTACAAATTATCAGAATTAACTTCATGAATTACTTCAAGTCATTATACTTGGAAGTTATTATTGATGCTCTAAATGTAACTTTAACAAATGATGATATATAAATCCTTATCATTAAATAGTAATGGCTTAAATAACAATGTCAAAAGAGCTGGTTTAATTAAATTCATTAAAATGCACAGAGCTCAGATAATCTTCTTGCAGGAAACCCACTTGCTGGAGAAGGATTTGCAAAAATTATCATTTAATGGTTTTACAGTTCTCATGGATTCCTGCTTTAGAGCCAAAAGGAGAGGTACTCTTATGCTATGGAATAATACTTATACAATACCTAAAATTTTAAACACCTTTTCAGATAGTAGGAATATTAGGAATGTTAAGCTTAGTAGAGCTAGAAGTTAATAAGAAATACTTCACACTGGTAAATTCATACTGGATTCCTGTTCTAGGAACTACATATGTAAAGAAATACTTGGATCTCATAACTTTACATGCAAAGGGAGAAATTATTCTGGCGTGAAATTTCAATTGCTTGTTATCAGATGAAGACACCTCTAAAAATAGCAAGGTTAAACTAACAACACAAGCTAAAAAGGTAAACAGTTTTATAGCTTCAATGAATTTTTGAGACATACATAATTTAAGAGTTCAAAATTCACTTCAATACACTCATTATTCTTTCTGATTTGGCACACAAACTAATATTGATAAGATTTTTGTGTCTAACACTCTTTACTCTAAAATAAGTGATGTTGCAATACAGCCATGTCCATTCTCTGACCACAATGCCTTTTTGTTCAGCTTGACTGTGAAAAAAGATGATATGATAATTTTTCAAAGAATCCCAGCCAATGTTACTAAGTTAAAAGGTTTTAAGGAGTGGTTATTAAAATAAATAAATGCATTTATGGAAAACAACAGCAATGGTGACATAACAGATATCATACTCTGGGAAGCATTAAAAGTTTACATCTTTAGTGGAGTTAAAGCTTGGTATTTTCAAAGGAGAAAGGAATGATACAAGGAGCTTTCTGATTTACAAGCCAAAATAGATAAGTTGAAACTAAATTTAAAATCAAATGATAAAGCAGTACTTACTGAAATTTCTAAGCTAAACCACAAATATTTAGAAATATTGAATCATAAGGTTGCTATAAGCTTAGAAAAGATTAAACTACAGTTCTATTCAGTAAACCCCAGACATTTACATAAACTAGCTATCAGATCCAAACAAATTAATAAACAAAATCACATTAATGAAATTAAATACAAAAATAATAACACAGCAAAAAGAACAACTGATTTAGGTGGTATATTAGAAGCCTTTAGAAATCATTATCGGTCAATCAATGACATGCAATCACCACTAGATTCAGATGATGTAATAGATACATTTCTACATGAAAATAATAAGACTAAACTATCAAAACAACAAAATAGTACCCTAAATAAACAAATAATCTTCGGAGAAGTGAAAGAACAAGTTAAAAATCTGAAGGATAATAAAGCCCCAGAGTTAGATGGGATAATCCCAGAAATATACAACATTCTTCCAGAGCACAAAATAAAGTTATTATTAAACACATTCTTCATGGTTAAACAAGACTTAATTTTCCCTCCCTCATGGAAGTACTCAATAATTTCCCCCATTCTGAAACAAGGTAAGGACCCCCAACTATGTGCATCCTAAAGACCCATATCATTGTTAAATATTGATTATAAAATGTTCATGTCTATCTTGGCCAAAAGACTAAAGAATATATTACCCAGTCTAATACACTTTGATCAAACTGGCTTTATCTTACATAGAAAAAGTACACTACAATATTATTAAGCTACTATCTGTAATAGACATTGCAAACAAAACCAAGAAACAATTAACTATTATTAGTCTGGATATTGATAAGGCATTCGATTCCCTTAGTTGGTCACACTTACAAAAAATCTTTAAAGAATTTAACTTTACTTCAGATTTCACTAAACTGATATTAAATATTTATAGTAATTCTAAAGCATTTGTTAAGATTGGTTCGTGTTGGTTGCCCTCTATTCCCATTATTTTTCACTTTATCGGTGGAACCTTCTGCTTCATTTATTAGAAATAACCCAAATATCAAAGGATTTCAAGTTAATGAGGGATACTGTCCAAAAGTTCAGCTTTTTGCTGATGATATTCTACAAACATCCAGTGCCATAGAAGGCTCTTTACAACATATCATGAATGCCATAACTCTATTTGGAAAAATCTCAGGGCTCAATTTTAATCAAAATAAAACCAAAACACTTTTAATCAATAAGAAAATAAATAGCAATTTGCAAAAATACAATGCATTCAACTGGGAAAATGATGATAGATTATCTAGGAGTAAGTATTAAGAATAAAAGGAATGAGACTATTAAATCTAACTTCACAAAACTGGTAGCTATAATCAGTGACTTGACTAAAAAGTGGAACAAAATGTTTTTCACCATGGAAGAAAGACTTACCTTAATAAAAATGATTATTTTGCCCAAGATTTTATTTTACATACAATCATTGATTTTACCTCCTCCAACGAAATTCTTTAAACAAATAGATTCCCTATTACTAACTTTTTTATGGTGCTCAAAGAAACCAAGAATAGCCTATAAATGGCATGTTAGAGTCTGGGACAGTAATGGGATTGGCTTTCCCAACATAGAATTATATTCCAAATCTGTTATTATTAACATAATACTACACTGGATTTCATCCATATACACCTCTAGCTGGAAACAACTACATGAAATACATATAACTTCCTCTGAGAACTCAGAAATCCAGTTTAAGGAAACCTTTAGAATTAAAATATTTTGGCTACTCCGTGAATATTGCTTATATAATAAGAAATGTTGCCACTTCTCACATGGTATAAACCAAATATTTTATATTTTCAAAAATATAATCAACAACAATTATAGTCTAAAGAACACCTTTTTCATTACATTCCCCATAGCTTATACATCAGATTACCTAGATACCTTCAATATCAATAAGATGCGGAATCTTAAAGAGAATAATCTGAAGTTTTGGCACCAGTTTATAGACAATAAGAACATCCAACCAATTAACTTTCTCTTAGCCAAATATAATGTCTGTCAAGATAATTGGCTCTGCATTCAATCTTTAAGACAGTTTGTTGAAAATAAAGTGAGATCGTCAATAAATCTGGAAAATGATATTATACCAAGATTGATACAACTATTCATATGGTGTAGTTCGATGAACATTGAACATAAATTAAGCATATCACCTGTATATAAAATCCTATGAGAAGACTTGATTACTTTTGACCAAGCTTTTTGGAATTACTCCATAAAGATTAATGGTGAACCTTTATCTAACAATAATAAGAAACAGTTATTAAATTCAATAAAAAACACTTCATCATCTTTATATTGGAGACTATGTACCTGGAGATTTATTCATAGAAGCTTTTACACTCCACACAGAATTGACCTTATAACCAAGAGTAATGAAAGCAAATGCTGGAGGTGTGGTGATATTCTTGAAGCCAACTGGGTTCATATGTTCATCGAATGTAGAACTCTCACACAATACTGGAATGATTTTAGACATTTCACAAAAGCACTGGGGTCTGATAATTGTCAAATTACTAGCTCTTTGATATTATTCAATGTCCCTACCCCAAGTGTAATTCCTAGACATCAGTTACCTGTTCTTTGGTTAATTCTAGCTATTGCTCAAAAAATAATTATATTGAACTGGAAAAATAAGCAAGATCTTATGTTTACTGAGTTTATTTCAATAGCAAAATCTGTATGTAAAAAAGAAATGCAAACTATTTATCAGAGATCATCAAATGTAACACACAAAGACTAGCTTGCCAAAAATTGGAGAGATTGTTAGATAAATATTGATTACCTTTTTTGGATAAAACAAATGTTTATCATGGATGTTTGTATATAGTGTAAATAGTTATTATGTTTTATATTATTTTTAATACTTTATGTCCATGTTTATTAACACAATTTAATAAAAATGTTTTTGGAAAAAAAAATAATTTAATTTTGCTATAGTTGATATGCTTTCCTCAGGTATTAATATGATGATTAAGTATTTAAATCATTACAGTAAAAAACTGCCAAAGTGGATCCAACAAAAAGCCGCTGTTTGTGAGCACTTTCATGCATAAGATACATGCACTTCTTCAGACAAACTAATAGCAAATGCTTCAGTACTATTATAGTCCCTCTATCTTTTGCACTACTATGAATAAAAAAACATGACCCAACTCATGGTTTTTTATTCATAGTAGTGCAAAAGATAGAGTTGAATCCTAGAGGTGGTCCTTGGCACTTCAAATTAGAAGAATCTGAGCTATTGTGGCAGCTCAAAACTAGTGCCTATATTCATCCAGGCATAAACGAAATGTGTTCCATCAAATGTCTGTTAAAATTAAAATCTCTTATGAGATGAAGGTAATAAATGTATAATGTATATTGTTTTTAATGTAATGTATTTTTATTTTATCAAAAATAGTTTGTAAAGTTTTCTTCCTTGTACAATATTTATACATAACAAAATAATAATTCATTTAGTATTTTAGCGGGTGTGTTTTAGATGAAAATCCATTGTTAATGTTTATAAATTAAAATAAAGTTAAGGGTACGAAGTATATACTTTGTTTAGGAAAAATTTCCTGATTTTTTAATGTTCTGTCAAGGTCAAGATTGAATATATATACTTAGTATTTTTCCATTGAGAAATGTTCAACTGCAGTAGTTTTTTTAAAGGGATGGTTAATTAACTAATTAAATCAATGATTCAATTATGTGAAAAGTTAGAGGGACTATAATAGTACTGAAGCATTCGCTATTAGTTTGTCTGAAGAAGTGCATGTATCTTATGCATGAAAGCGCTCACAAACAGTAAAGTATTTGGGGATTTTTACTTCGACTGGCGTCTTTTTGTTGGATCCACTTTGGCAGTTTTTTTCTTGGTTATTTGAGCTTTGCTTGTCTGTGTTTTAAATCATTACAGTAGTCTGAGAGAGATGAAATTTACTAGATTAGTACTTTGACGCAGGCGATAATTGAAAATGATTGCTTCTAACAATATTTGCTATCACATAAGTGGAAGAGTGATGGATATTATGCTTGTCTGTGCTTTTCCAGACATTCTTTATTGCAATAGAAGGTATCTTTTGCATGTCAGAATGTTCAGAATTACACCTGTTTACATATGATTTATTGTTGATATTACTTATTTTGGTTGCGTTAAATGCACAAACTTAATTGTTTTAATGCCTTGAAATCAAATATACATTGTTTTGTGATATTCTTCATAAAATGAAGTTCATTTTTGATTATCATGTTAACACATAATACTACAGTCAGTAAATTTGAATCTAAGGAATTTAGGAAGATTATGAATTTATTGTTATGTTATAAAAGAAATCATTCCAAACATACCACACTGAATGTGTGCATGGGACAATTTATAAAACTATCAATACTATTAACTAATGACTTGATTTAAAAAAAATGAATGCTACTTCTGGAAAATATGTAGTAATGTAGCTAGGATGGGGCAAAGGGGACAGCCGTGTTTGGGGATCTGATCATCAGCTACATTTTTTTTTATTTATTTATGTATTTACCCTTTTTTTTATTATTTATTTATTTTTTTTGAGTGTCAGGGTAGGAATGAGTTTAGGACCTGGTTTGCCTCTAGTGATGGGAAGTGCTCTATCAAAGAGAGTATGAGGGGCATGGGATCCGGTACTCTCTTACTGTGGAGAAGCACCAGATTGAAGGGACCTGGGGTTTTGTTGGCTCTCGCATTGAGTGAGTGAGAGGGTGCTATACCAGGCAGAATAGCCAATTACAGATATATATATATATATATATATATATATGTATATATATATATATATATATATATATATATATGTGTGTGTGTGTGTGTGTGTGCATAAAACTTTAAACAGGAATGTACACAATAATCAAGAAGGAGGCACTGGACCCACAAAGGAAAGACAATGATGAAAGAAAGGAGTGTATTACCAATTGTGGTGGACATAGGTACAAAATGGAGGGGAACATTGTGATGGGGGATAAGACGGGGTGCATGAAAGGTCATGAAACAACAACAGCCATGTAACAATGATGTACCTAGATGCAACCCATAAGGGACTTGAACCCCCAACCTTCATCACCTTTAAAGTCAAGTGCACTTCAATTATATCCTCTGGTATAACAGCAGTCAGAGGGAAGTCTCCAGGGAAACACATACAGTAATTGTGTGCACACACTTGAAGTATGAAAGAATAAAAGAGAGAACGACATTCAACCCTTACAAAGCCTAAGCCTAAAACCTTCCTCATGTGTAATATCAAGGGTGCTTCATTTATATGCTGACCTACAGCAGCAGCAGTCAGACAGAAGCCTCCAAGGAAACACACAGTAATTACCACATGCTTCCAGAATAAAGGAATAAAATAGGTGACAACATGCAACCCCTAGGGATCTTGAGCCTGTAACCATCATCACCTCTGACATTAGAGGCACTTCATTTATGTGCTGAGCTATAGCAGCAGTTATAGAAATGCTTTCAGGGAAATACATAGTAATTGAGTGTGATACGTTTATACGTTTACAGAGTGAGACAATAAAAGAGGCAAGGATTACTAATGATACAGCCTTTGGGATCTAAAGTCTTTCTTCAAAGCTATAGCCAGTAATGTAATACTTTGCAAACAGAAATGCTTGAAAATTCATCACCACACCTGTAAACAGTGATATGCCCTGAAAAGCGATGTTTTACAACAATCTTCAGCTCATTTGCACAGCCATTAGCAGAAAAGGCCAATATAAGTCTATGGTAATAGTTGTACATAACATCTGGGGATGTGAATTATGGCAGCCTAGCCTGTTAGTAAATGATAAGCAATAGTAGTCTTCCTTGGTTTCCTCTGTACTTCGAAAGTGATCTATGCAATACCACAGGCACAGTGCCAGGAAGAAGACAGCATGCTTTAAAAGTCTTAAAAGGGCATAAAGGAGGTGTGTTTATCTACTTCTGACCAGATTAAAACTGGAAATGGGAGCATAGGAAACAGATGAAAAGGGGAAGCAAGAAGAGGGAAGAACATAAGGCAAATGACTAAGGAATCAGCAGGATGGAGGTGGGGAAGGTGGGGTAAATATTTTTTGGGAAGAACATATGCCTGTTTCCATACATAAAGAGAAATGAAGTCAGTGAAGGAGGTAAGGGAAGTAAAAGTGGTAATAAGAGGGTTAGGGTAGGTACCAGGGGAAGACAGTGAAGATGGATAGTGGGTGTAGGAACACAGTGATGAAGAGGGAACACAATGGTGAAGTAGACATCAGACAGACACAGGGTAGACAATGGAGAGGGGCAGATTGTACAACCAACAAGGGTGGGAAATGACACAGAATGGAGAACAATACCAGGATTTTACGTTCCTAGGATCCTAGGTAAATACTATGCTATCAGTCCACAAACTGTTACAATCTTAGCCAATAATTAGAGGCCGGAATCAAACACTGTACATTGCATCTGTAAGGTTAAGACCTTAGCCATTATGCCAATCTCTCCTGCTGGGATGGAGGATAAGATGGGGTTTCACAGCGGTAGTCCATGCCAGCTACAATCTAGAAGGAGATTACTGACCACCAAGACTACTGTCCCCACAGGACCCTGTCTCAGATTGAGGAGGCAATGCTAGAAAGGGATGTGACTCAATGAGTATTCATGGGATGTTCTCCATCTGGCAGATGCAGGTATCGAACATCTTGTTGGTTATCTCCCCCACAACGTGTGCCAGCTGTCATTGGGAGACAATGATGTCACTTCCACTGGCACTGCTACCGGTGGTTACAACAGTCACTGTATCTGGTCCAGGCCTGTCTATAGTGGGTGGTGCAGGTAATGAAAGAGATGTGGAGGTGACTGTGACAGGACCCAGATATTGTGGGTGCTTGCGGTGGTGGTGGTGATGGAGGTGGTAGTGTTGGGGCTGATGCTGCCACCTGTGGGGGTTCAGTAGGCCTATCTGGAGGGATGGGTGCAGGAATTGGTGCTGCTGCCACCTGTGGGGGTCCAGTAGGCCTATCTGGAGGGATGGGTGCAGGAATTGGTGCTGCTGCCACCTGTGGGGGTTCAGTAGGCCTATCTGGAGGGATGGGTGCAGGAATTGGTGCTGCTGCCACCTGTAGGGTTCAGTAGGCCTATCTGGAGGGATGGGTGCAGGAACTGGTGCTGCTGCCACCTGTGGGGGTTCAGTAGGCCTATCTGGAGGGATAGGTGCAGGAACTGGTGCTGCTGCCACCTGTAGGGGTTCAGTAGGCCTATCTGGAGGGATGGGTGCCGGAATTGGTGCTGCTGCATACAACAGTAAAATAAATGGAGAGAAACAAAAGAATGTATGCAGGGTGGGGGAGTGAGAAGTACAAATACAATAAAAAAACTGAAGCTGGTGTGTATTTTTTGTGTGCTTAAATTACATCCAAGATATGTGAAAGAACAACAAGGACACTTCTCAGTTTAAGAAGGCTGTTAGCATAGAGAACTAAGAGGGGGACATCAACACACTGCCATTATCACCTGTATTCTGAAAGGGAAAAGATTAATGTGATGAACTACTGGGGCAAACCAAGAGGACAGTATGTAGTCCAAGATTCAATACTGGGATATCTAAGACAAATGTGCATGCACAAATAAAAAGTGCTGCTCAGACATATATTCCCCTCACGTACCATAAGTGAAGGAAGCAGGCATACTGACAAAGAGTTTCTGTTACACAAATGTGCACACACAAGAAATGCCACTCATACATATTTCTCACTTCTGTCTTGTAGTTACTACAATAAGACAGACCCCCTCAAGTTAAAAATTATCAGAACATAGTTGGAAAGAGGGACATGAAGCCACAGGTGCCATGATAATGTAGTAGCACCACCTTACATCTTGAACCAGTCGTTCAAGTATATGGTAGGATGCAGTTAGACACATACCAATAACATTCAACAGACATACTGCTACCTTTGAACTGTCAGTGTTAGCACAGAGGTGGAAGTTACAAATAAAACCTTTGCAGTATGAAACTGCATCTAGACCATCTAAGCAGAAACGTAATATTAAGAGCAGCACACTCTGAATTAAGTATATTCACACAAACACTCTCTTAGGTCCTATAATTTCCTCTTGTGTGGGTGCCTTTCCTCTGCAGACTCTTCATGAGCTAAAACATCAATGTATAAGATCTGTGGTTGGCATGGACTGTCAGGTTATATGTGTAGCTGACATCACTTCTGCTTACAGTACATAGTAGGTGCCTGCTGTATACCGTATTCCTTCCAATGGCTTAGAACATCAGGATTGCAGCACCGCGTGTCACTATAATGATGATGGCATTGTTTATAAGTGTTTGGAATGCCAATGTCATAGATTACAGCATGGGCTACATTATTCCAGACTTATACTAAGACACTTGTCAGTCCTCCTGTAGGAGTCTGTGGCTGTAATCCTAATGGAGGAGGTAGAGAAAATATTTCTCTCCTCCTCACACCACATCTGTGCTTTAAAAGGAGCCCTACCATCCAGTCAAGATGTCTCACCATGAAGAATCACAGGGAAAATGGCATAAAATGAGTGCCCAAAACAAATCTTGCATGTACCATCTGCTGTAGAATGGCAAGCATTGATGGGCAGCTTATTTGTGTGGCAGATGGCAGGACAGACTAATATAGGCACAATGGCTGACATTGGCACTTTTAACGTATTTATTATGGAAGCCCTATATCTGCTGTTATGACATCAGACACTACATTCACTCCACTTCCATAAGACAATATGTGGAATTACAAATATCCCCTTAGAGGCATGGCATGGACTGAGCATGTGCAGTGCTGTATACATAGATCCATTCATATATACAGCATTGAAGACAATTAAGCACAATGCTTAGCAGGTTATCTCATTGGCAAATTGAGAAATTCAGAAACAGTAATGAGTTGAGCCCTAACTAGCATAATCAGCATGCCTAGCCAATATAAACTTGAGGGTAGACACACAGCCTCATCGCACTACAGAAAAACTCATAGAGCAGCAACTTCTGAACCAACAACTGCTATACCTGAGAAGAATTGTCAAGGCAATGTAAAACTGTGTGTACAAGCTAAGTGTTGCCTTTCACAACAACATTTTGTCAAGTACAGCTGCTTTTAACTGCTATTGTCCTTGTTGACATATTTTGAAATAAGTTGGTCACTACTTGTAAGTGTTTTGGGAAGTTGTATTGGGAGGGCACTGGAAATTTAAGGTAATTGTTGGGTTGAAAGACTGTTAAGAATAACGGAGACATATCCATCAGCACATACTCAGAGCACAGTTCAACACTTTTTGTTTTTGTGGTCCTGTGATACTACTTTCACTAAAATGTCCCCATTATATACATTACACATTACACATGATGCATTATTCATCACACATTATACATTACACATTGCACATGATACATTATACACTACACATATACATCACACATTATATAATATATATTATACATTATACATATATGTCATCTGCAAAAATTTTTTTAGGCCTGATAGTAAACAGTCATGTCACCTTGGTCAGTTGCAGTGTTATAGGTATTGTTTTGTGTAAAACATTTGCTCAAAAAACGTATGTGCATGACATTACTTAAAGAGCGTGGATACAAATATATAACCGTCAGGCACACAAACAGCATGTTACATGGGAAGGATGAAACTATTGGTGTGTGTATTTTGCAGGAACATTCAAAAAAGGGCTGTTAATTCCTATAGAGAAATGTCTCTGATACAGAGAGTGAGGTGCTGCTCCTGGCCCTTTGCCCTCATGGAGGATGACTCTTAGTCCTGCATGCTGCTGGCCAGGCATACTGAGATGTGGTGGCAGAAGTTAATGCAGTTGGTGGCCACAACCATAGTTATGAGATGGTATGCCACAGAGCCACTGACATAACACATGCCACTGAACAAAAAGCTGAACACCTGGCATGGGAAACTAAGTCAGTGGGTAGGGGGCCATTAAATGAGTCACATTTTCATAGAAGCTGTGGAACCTTATTATGGATCCAGAGTGCAGCCCAGTGCTGGATGTTAGCATAGAGCTTGACTGGCCAACAAAAAAATTTACGGGAGATGCCCCAGGTATGTAGACCACTTTCTGTCTAAGACTACCTGTAAATCCTCTGAGCCACTTAGTCATTGTTCACATTATTAGATTTAAAATATGTAGAAGCATCAGGGATTCCTCCTCCACAACCATTTAAAAAAGTTATGCAATTAAAATATTTACTTTTTTAATCTTAATATTTGTACACCACAGCTTCACCTATTCTCCTGGTGCAGGGTCATAATTACATGAGATATTGTATTTTGGTAATTTCACAGGTGATTTTCTATCTGAAACCTGCACTGTAGAACTGCCCTTACCTGATGTTGGAGGATATGCATCCTCTAGTAATGATGTCATGGATGAGACATCATGATGTGAAAAAGTCAGGGAGTATAGACTGTATGTTGGACACAAGGAATGTGACCACTGTACACCTTTCACAAATCATGGACACAGATTCTATGCCTGTGGCTACCCAGGAGACATACACCACACAGAGAAAACAGGATAATAGGGGCACTAGCAGTCAGGGAAGTTTGGTACCCTTTATTAGGCACAACGGAATATGCCCCTAGCACCCATGAGCAAGGAGGTATACACAGGAGGGTGGGTAATGATGCTCACTAGAGATACGGCTACCATCATGCCCATGAGGTTAATGTGTCAGTGGCAGCAATCCAGTCTATGTGCAGGTTCATTGTGGAGGCACAGTATAATACCACAACAGCTGTGGTAGAGTATATGTTGATGCAAGGAGTACGTGTTCCATATGTGTGATCATTTGGATAACGTCAATCACATACTGGTCCGTGGCATGCCATCTCAATCTTACCTTCCAAGGGTGAAGTGCCATCCATGAAGTGACTTTGCCACTGCCTTCACAGATGGTAGCCACCATGGCCATGGATGACCAAGAACAAGATCCCTCAATGTTAGCACTGTCATGGCTACATCTGTTGTGGAGGTATCCTGACCCAGAAGAAGACATCCACATAGTCATGGCAGTAGCACATCTCATAGCTGACATCGCTCACAGTCATGCAGAATACTAATGTCTTGCCAGGGTTTTGGTACACCCAGGACACTTCCTGGTAGTGCCAGCTCTCATGGGTGGGTGCATGCATCAGATTCTCATACCTTTGCCATGCATGCCCTGGACCTGTCCAGTATATCAAGCTACAGTGTTGCAGCAACTGCTGAGGCTGTGTCCAAGCAGACCCACACTCACACTATCACAGCCCCTAGTACATCACATAGACAAATTTTCACTGGTACAACCTTTTTGTTGTCTGATAGAGCTGAATATCTGTTACTGTTTGTGACCCTTCCAGCTTGTTGTGAAATATTTTGTCTAGAGAGGCCTAGCTGTTTTCTTTGTGACAGGAAGTAAATCAGTCTGGTTTAATCTAGCTAAAAGCATTCCTGCAAAACTGTTTTTTTTTTGATTGGATAATTGAGCTTGTTTCTGTTTCTCTGCTTTTAATAGCCATTGTTTTAAACCATAAATATTTGTTTGCTCAAGCTGTTCAAAGCTGCAGAGAAACTGGCCTTCTGCCCTGCTGTGATATTAGAAAAAGGTAAGTGTTTGTTTTCTGCACTTCTGTTTTACTACACATCTTTGTAATCTCTACAACTGTTTTTCCCACCCACCTGCCGAGTTGCTGTGGTGGTCTTAAATCTTGGTGGCTTTGAGCTGCCTGCCTCTCGTATAAAATTGATACTGGACACTTCCCCAGTCACATTACATCAGCTCATTCTACTGTTTATAGTGAGAACTTAGTAAAGGCCCACCCCTTTAGCTTCTGAACCTTGAATTATCAACCTTGAATAATCTCATTATCTTTTGTCTCTTCACTTTCTTAAAAAAAACTGTATCTCTCTTACTTCATTTTGCTTTTTGCCATATTTATTACTGCTTGTTGGTAGCCTCACTAAATTGATGTCAGTATTCTACTGAATCACTGCTTTATTAGTGCTGTCTGTTACTGTTGTGATTTGTGAGCTGTTCTTTCAAAGCAATCTACTGATTAACTATATTTCATTGCTATCTACTGCAATTCATTACTGTTTAACTGCATTTTACTGCATTTCATTGCAATTTAACTGTATTATTTTACTGCAATTGCTATTATTCTCAGAAGTAAATGCCAAAAAGGAGCGGTCTAAGGACTGATCCGAGAGGGACTCCACTTGTGCCTGGCCTCTTTATAGAGGTGGACTCCCCAATTTTAACTTCCTGGGTCCTGTCTCCATGAAGGAGTGAAGAGGTCAGCATTTAGAAGGAACATAGAAAATGGCCCTGATTCTCCAGGTTGACAGGGATCAGTTGAGATGTGCTGGAACCAAGAGAGCCCATTTTGTGTCCTCCATCCTTTCAGTCTTTCAGTCCATACAAATAACTTGAGTGACCATTACCAGGTATTTCAAACTAGACCTTTAAAATAAAATCTTTTCCACCCCAGTATGTCCTCAGTTTCTCCTTTTCTGAAAAAATGGCATTGGTACAATTTTACTGTTTGGAAAGAGGAGAATGATTCCCTGTCTTAAATAAAGATTATTATGGTGGTAACACTTACTCATAGCAACCAATAATCCAGCATATAGGCACAATGTTTTCCTGCCAGGCTAAGAAGACAATGTGGTGAAAAATGCCCTTGAGTCATCACTGAAATAAAGGCCTTATTGGAAATCAAACCCCTTGACAAAAATAAAGCTTGCATCTTACCTATTTCCAACTACAGTAGCTGTGAGAAATAAATCCTATTGTTGCCTTCCTCTTTAGGAATAATGATGAAGACATAGCTACATGCACATGACTGTTTTTTTTTTGAAAACAGCAAAAGAATTAACAAGCCTTGCAACTAGCAATAATAAGTCCCATCCCATTCCATCTGTATAGCCTGTGACACTTTCAAAGGCTATTTTCTCCCAAAAGCAACATATATAAACATCAATTAGTAGCACTTACCAAGCTAATTCAAATGCATAAATTCTACTTCAACCTAAATTTATTCTAAAAAAACAAGAAATAAATATGTTGCCATGTCTATGGAAAAATATTCAAAACTACATCTTGCATTCCTAAATATGGTGACACTCCATATCAGCAAACTTTTAGTGTGTATCGTTAACCTTTACCCCTTCTCTGACTCTGTTCCCTCTGAAGTAAAGCATGCCCATATATACCACTGTCTAAACTACCCAAAATCAAAATACCCTTTCAGGACTTCATACTAATATCATATCTGTTGCCAAAAGCTAAAGTTTTTGAAGAACTAATCTGCATCCAGTTCACTGACCATATCAACAACTGGCTGATACACAATATAGCTACTGGTCTAGCTTTACTACCTGGACAGTGACATATAACAGTACAAATAATGGCTTACTAAATGTCAGAGTCTATAGAGATAATGACATGAGCTTTGGACATAGTTGGTCATAACTTCTCAATGAAAAAGAGTCATTAAATTTTGCTTGTGGTATAGTATTCTTGCTTTTGAAACATCACAGCAAAAGAACCACTTCAAGCAACCTTTGGGAACTCTCTTTGATTTAGGAGAACTAACTAGATGATGTAGGACAACTAACTAGATGAGTTTTACAAGTTCTGAATAAGTTCCTTGCATTAAGAGAACAAAGAATTCCCTGTGCATAGCTAAATCTTCATCCGTGTGTTTTTAGTTTACACCTACATAACTAAAACTGCACCGCACCTTTGTTAAATCATTTTATTGTAATGTTATTTCCCCGTGCTATTTCTACATTAACTTTTTGTAATATTAGGTTCCTTAGTAATGTTGTACATGAAAGTTCTTCACATGAAGTCCACATTCCTGATAAACAAATAAATAAACATTGCAATTGTCTTTCTTTTGTCCAGTACTATTATTTCTGTCTTTAAATGATCTCCCTAAAGATCTCGTTAAGCACGAGCTGACATTGTAAGGAGATGATGTACTACTCCTCAGGTCATAATAGTCGACAGCTAGAACGGCATACAGACTATAACTTTCTGAGGAAATGGATGTCGCAAAATGATAATAATGAAGAAGAAGCATGGAGGAACTTATAAAAACAAACAGAAGTCCACACAGGCCAAAAGACTTTAATAATTTAAAAACTGTAGAATATAAAAAACAGTAAACGCTTTCATGGATGTCCTGCTTCTTCAGACCACCAACTGAACTAAAATAATTCAGCACAGTATTTAAATACATGCTCATCCAATAGAAAGCATGAAACAAAACACAAGGGACTAAAAACCAGTAAAACTAATGATTTAAACCTCTCTTCTTCAAGACGGGTTTTAAAGAAACATGATTATTTAAGACCTGGAAAAAGAATTGCTCTAAAATCTACAATCCCCCACAATTCACAGCATTCAGTTCTGTCACTCTGAAAAAACAATCAGTAAAAACTAAATGAAAACTCCAACAAAGCTAGAACTTGCATTGAGTGACCTCCCAAACCTTGTGTGACAGAGGCACATAGGATATATATGCAAATGACCTTTATGAACATCAGGTGTTTCTGCTATATGGTGATTCTGATTACCCATGACTTTTACATTTGAAGTAATTTTTTTTTTTTGGCCTTGTTATGACCTCATCAGCATAGCACAAGCAGAGTGTTTGACTAAGCATAAGAAACACAGGGTTGTTATACCCAGCTGATGTCCATTATCATTAAGGTGACTGCAAAATATCCCAACTAACAAATTAAAACAAAGAGTGAGAAGGTCACATTGAAAAAACAATTAATAAAAACTAAATGAAAACTCCAGCCAAGCTAGAACTTTTATTGAGTGACCACCCAAACCTCCTGTGACAGAGGCACATGGGATATATGCAAATGACCCTTATGAAGATCAGGTGTTTCAGCTATATGGCGATTCTGATCCCCATAACTTTTACATTTGAAGTTGTTTTAATGGACAATTTCCGGCAATAAAGCCAAGCCACACTAGCTATGGATATACATATTTTGACCTTATTATGACCTCATCAACATAGCACAAGCAGAGTGTTTGACTAAGCATACGAAACACAGGATTGTTATACCCAGCTTATGTCCATTATCATTAGGGTGACTGCAAAATATCCCAACTAACAAATTAAAACAAAGAGTGAGAAGGTTACACTGAAAAAACAATCGGTAAAAACTAAATGAAAACTCCAGCCAAGCTAGACCTTCTATTGAGTGACCTCCCAAACCTCCTGTGACAGAGGCACATGGGATATATGCAAATGACCCTTATGAACATCAGGTTTTATTGGCCTGAAATTGTCCATTAAAATGACTTCAAACATAAAAGTCATGGGCAATCAAAATAGCCATATAGCTGAAACACCTGATGTTCATAAGGGTCATTTGCATATATCCCATGTGCCTCTGTCACAGGAGGTTTGGGAGGTCACTCAATGGAAGTTCTAGCTTGGCTGGAGTTTTCATTTAGTTTTTACTAAATGCAAATATAGGAAGTGGTCCTAGAGTCTTCTTCAGATCAGCATCTGTCATAAGGACAGGCTAGCTCTTCTTAATAATATGACACATTAAACCCACATCATTAGAAAAAGTAAGTAGTACTCCTCTATCGTGCGCTCTATCTCAGTAAAGATATAACTTCTATTCAGAAAATCTTGTTTCAATCTACTAATAGCTCCATCTAACATTCTGTTATCATTATGCAGCCTCATAACTCTAAGTATCTGGCTTTTCAAATTGTTTTTTGGGAGTGTGTCTAGAGTGCATACTAGTCTTATACATCAAATTATTTTTCTTACAAGGTTTCTTATAAATACTTGTGTTCAACTTCCCAAAAAAATTCCTATGAATGGTCACATCTAAAAAATAAATCTTAATCTGCAAATTTAGCAGCTGGAGACCACTGACATTGGCCTTGACTTCAGAGAAATAAATGCCAAAAAGAAGCGGTCCAAGGAATGATCCTTGTGGGACTCCACTTGTGACTGGCCCCTTTGTAGAGGTGGACTCCCCATTTCTAACTTCCTGGGTCCTGTCTGTGAGCCAGTTGACTATCTACCAAGTGGCATACGAGTTTGTACCTAACCTCTTGAGTTTGTCAACAATGCCCAAGTCGGGTATTGTGTCAAATGCTTTGGCCAGGTCAAGGTAGGCGGAGTGAACCATTTTCCCTCATCCATTGCTTTGGTTACCTTCTCAAAGAAGTTCATCAAGTTGAGTAGGCATGATCTGCCCTTGATGAAACCAAACTGGGCTGGGTCCATTGTCTGGAGTTTAATATATCTCTTTTGATCATTTCCATGATAATTCTTTCCATGGCTTTACATATAAGATTAGTGAGACTTATGGGTCTGTAGTTTCCAGGGTCTGTAGATGGCCCACCTTTGTGCAGAAGGATGACTATTGCTGTTCTCCATTCATGAGGCATGAAGCCTCTTTGACGGCTACAGTTATGTAGTAATTCCAGAGGCCCTGATAGGTCATGTTTCATGCTATTTAGACGGCATCCTGGGATATTGTCTGGGACCATTGATGCAGTGTTCTTGGTCTTAACGAGAGCATTAAGGACCTGTTCCCTAGTGATAGTAGAGGAGTTATATTTGATGGTATTTCCTGAGGGAAGGTTGAAGGGGAGAGAGGGGTAAAGCTGAAGCTGAATTTATCAGTCAGGAGGTTTGCTATATCTTCTGACTCAGTGTAGGTGGCTCCATTTTCAATTAGCTCTGCACACAATTGTGTATTGCCTTTGAGGTTGTAGACATAGCTAAATAATGCTTTGTGGTTGTCCTTGGCCTGGGAGGCCAAGCTTACCTCAAATTTGGCTTTGGTTGACATTTTTGTCCTCTGTGTTGTTTGCTTAGTTTGATGAGAATGCTTTTATCCTGCTAGGTACTGTACCTCCTAATTTTTGCCATGATTTTCTTCGTTCTGTTATACAGCCTATTGATTTTCTGATTCCTCCAGGGTGGCTTGTTTTTTTTTGAGTTAGTTCTGTACTTCTTCCTGGTGGGTACAGCTGCCTCTGTGCAGTTATTACATGCTTGTACAGGGTTTCCGTGAACAGTTCTGCATAGGTAGCAGTGTTCTCAGGGTTTATAGGGGCTTGACATTTTGCCAGGTTATCAATTAATAGCAGGAGATTAACCTTAAACTGCTTCCTGAATATTCCAGGTTTGGCTGGGGCTCTAGGTTTTATTTTTACTTCAAAGGAGACCATTTTGTGGTCGGACCTTACCAGGGAAGACATTACAATAGGGAGTGTACAGCACTCTCCCATATTAGCGAGGATCAGATCCAGTATGGTTGCACACCTGGCTGGTGTATTGACCATCTGGTCCAGGGAGTTTGTGTTTACAAAATCAAGGAATCTTTGTGCATGTACATTTGGTACCATATAGGATTCCCAGTTAAGGGTGGAGTAATTAAAGTTGCCCATGACTATGGTATTAGGCTGGATGGTTAGTGTTTCTAATAAGTTTAAATACATGGTATGGGTTTCCTGGGTCATAGAGGGGGACCTATAGCTTGCAAAGAAGTGGTATTGGATTTTGCATATGTTGATTTGAACATGGAGCAGCTCAAGTGCATTGTCCTGTTTAACAGCTTTGAAGTATATTTATTTTTTTATGTAAATAGTGACACCTCCACCTTTAGTCCTTGCCTGTGAAGTAGCCGGCCTAAATGTATGGAAGGCATTATAACCTTGCACTGTTAATGTGCTCTCTTCAGCTTTAAAGCATGTCTCAGTGACTGCACAAATGTCAGCATTCTCTAGGTTAAAGAGAGCTTCTAGGGAGTGGAATTTTTATGTAGACTCCAAGTATTGAGCAGTAATACCTTTATATTTTCTTAGTTTTGATTTGCTATGTTGGAAGTACTTTCAGTTTGGCATTGCCTATAAAAGGCAATATGGGGGAAGACAGTGTTTTAGCTAATATTCAAAAGCTTAGAGGGGAGAGGTACAGACCATCCCTGGCAAAGCAGCGTGGTCTGTTGACCATCTCCTTCCATGCTGATAAATATTGCACCCTGTTAGTATGGCACCAGAAACTAAGTCAATTATTAAAATCAATCACCTTTTGTTCGTATTGTGGCATCATCCTTGGAGAAGGTAAAATGCTGCTCAATGCTAGGCTCATACCAGCCTGAGACACATATTCTGAGAGCTCCATTATGTCTCTCTTCATATAGTCTAGGGAGATATGTCTCAGGTCATTTACTCCCATATGGACTATGACTGCACTCATTGCAAGCATTCATAACCCTGGAAGATGCTGACATTTGTGCAGTTACAGAAACCTGGTTCAAAGCTGCGGAGAGCACCCCAGCCTTAACTGGCTACTCATCTTATCACGCATTCAGACCCCAAACTGTGGAAAGCAAAGCCAAAGGAGGTGGAGTTTCATTATATATTAAAGAACAAGTGGTCTCCGTGGTATCCCCGAAGTCTCAAAACAAGACGTGGGTCCAAAAACAAAACAGTGTAAGAAACTTCTGTGTGTGGAAGATTTTCAGTCCATATATTTTTGGTTAATCACTGTATATTAATCAGATCAGACAGTAGTAGTAGAAGTAGCGAACTTAAACTCGTCTTAAGTCAAAACAAAACAAAAAATAATAATAGAAAATATATACTTGTGAATTTAACATGTGTACCAATAACACTTTGTTTTACAGCACAATAAACCATTATCATGCCTGATAAAAAGTATATATATATTTGGAAAGCTTGTGAGGAAATTATTACTCTATTTTTGTTTTTCTTGGATCGCTTGTCTGTGTACTTAATAAAGGATTTTCGACTGGAAACAGACTGCCTGCCTTGCTTGGATTACTTTTGAATACTTAGTAATGCTGTACAAGTTTATATTTTCTATTATTATTTTTTGTTTTGTTTTGACTTAAGACGAGTTTAAGTTCGCTACTTCTACTACTATTGTCTGATCTGATTAATATACAGTGATTAACTAGAAAAATATGGACTGAAAATCTTCCATACAGAGAAATATATATTAAAGACACACACACCTTCAGGCTGGTCAGGCAGCATGACAACCAGGAGGCACTCCAGGTACAGTTAACCATTGACAAGAACCCTATTCAAATCATAGCTAGGTACAGACCCCCAAATTTGACTCAAGATGCCCACTCCACCTATCTGGACCTCTTCAAATCTATTAAGATTCAACCTTTTACTCTGATCCTGTGTAACTTTAACTATCCAACCATAGATTGGAAAAGGTACTCATGACGGAATGCAAATTCCCAGAGATGCCTCGATTTTATCAATGCAAATGCCTTGGAACAGCTAGTCAATACCCCCACAAGAGGTAATAATATCTTGGATTGGATATTAACTAACATGGGTAACCAATGCAGCACCCCTACAGTATCATCCTCCCTGGTAAGATCCGACCATAAAGCGGACACTTTTGAAGTCAGCATCGCCCCTGACCCCCCCCCCCCTCTAGCTAGGGCCAAGCAAAAAAACTTCTCCAAAGCTGATTACAACCTCCTGAGAGATGGTATAAACAGCTTCACAGCCCCATCACCTCACAGCCCCCTCCCCCTCTGTTGGAACTGGCAGCAATGTCCAAATCTACACAAAAGTACTGTATGAGCACTTATATAGATGCATGAAATCAGGAATACCTGACAGGACAAAATCATCCTCTGCAAGGAAGAGTAAACCTGTCTGGTGGACATCTACACTAAATAAACTATATAAAAAAAGAAAAAAGTTGCTGTCCAGGACCAAGAAGAAGCAGGTGCCCAACTGGAAGCAATCTCTCCTTAGCCTGAAAAAGCATATAAGAGCACTATTGAAATCCTCTAAAGCCAACTTCGAGTCCAAATTGGCCACATCTACTAGAGACAGTCATAAGGCCTTCTTCACATATGTCCACAATCTCAAAGAAACCCCCCCAAATCTGTTCAGAACTGGTGGTCAAGGACACCACATACACAAATGCTGTATATATAGCCAATCTACTGGCTGACAGATTCAGTGAAAACGTGACCCCTCTGCCCCCCAAAAGTAAATTAGGAAATGTCCAGTACCTGCCCCCCTCCCCTTATCTCTAGGGAATAGGTCATCACTGCCCTCTCAAAGGCAAAAGGTACAGCCTCCAAGGGACCCGAAAACATCCCAGGCTGCATCCTACATGAACTCAGGCATGACCTTGCAGCAACATTAGACACCCTACTTAACCAAAGCATAAGTACCATCTTTGTCCCAGCCAAGTGGAGGACAGCCACTGTCATCTCTTTACACAAAGGTGGAGCATCCACTGATCTGGGAAATTATAGACCCATCAGCCTAACTAGCCTGACCTTCAAGGCCATAGAATGGATTATCATGGACCTTATTAGCAGGGACATTGGCAACCTCCAAACACTCGACCCCACACAGTTTGTTTTTCGTCAAGGGGAGGTCATGTCTGTTAAATCTGGCCGACTTCTTTGAGACAGTCACCAAAGCCATGGATGAGGGAAGATGGTGCACACTGCCTACCTTGACCTGGGCATAGCCTTCACCACTATTCCCCACTTGGGCATAATAGAAAAACCCTCTCAACTAGGCATCAATCCATATGTTATCAGATGCGTAGCAAACTGGATTACTAATAGAAGCCACCTAATCAAAATAGGGAAAGCCACCTCAAGCAGTAGACCTGTAACGAGAGGCATACCCCAGGGATTGGTCTTGGGGCCTCTGTTATTCAGGATACATTTCTCTGATGTGCAGGCCAAAATCAGTGGGCTATGGCTAACCAAGTTTGAAGATGACTGCAAGCTGGGTGCAGTCATCATTTCCCCAAGTGATGTGGACGTCCTCCAAAAAGGTCTCACCCAAACAAATTACTGGTGGCAGAAACATGGCCTCAAGCTGAATGCCAAAAATTGTATTATCATCCCCTTTGGGGAGTGTGACATCCCCACATATTATCACATTAATAACAACATTTTAAGCACGCAATCAGTCGTGAGGGATTTGGGCACCCAGAGTGATAGCCTGACTTTTGACCACCATGTTGCTTCCACTGTACAGAAAGCTTTCTACATGGCCCAACTCATAAATAAAGATATCTCATCCAGGGACAAGGAGGTCATAACATCCCTGTATTCTTCCATTACAAGGCCAGTTATTGAGTACAATGCCCCCTTCAGCATGTACCTCACAAAGCACATGCAGAAGCTGGAGAGACCACAGAGTTTCCTCACCAAAAGAATCCAGCACCTCAAACAACTACCCCACACAGATAGGCTAAAAGCCCTGTCCCTCTACACAGTTTCATACAGACTCCTCAGAGGTGACCTCTGTCTGGCATACAAAGCAATCTCAGACCCCGCTTTCATGGAACTGCTGCATATCTGCAAGTCAATCTTCACTCAAGTAACCTGCACGTGCAACCTCAACCTGGTCTGTGACATCAATAGGACTTGTTGGCAAAACAGATTTGTGTCCCAGAGACTCCCCCATCTGTGGAATAGACTCCCTCTCAACGTCAAGCAGAGTACCTCATTATCCCTTTTTAAGTGCAACCTGGATAACTGGATGGGAAACAGAAAATACACCACTGTGGTTCCACCTATGTCCCTGCTGGACAGGGGCTTTGGGTGCTGACTTGTCTAAACATGGGCTAAACTCTTTGCTAGGCTTATAAGGGCCTCAGGGCCAATAGCCTATAAACTTCCTATGATCCTATGACTGAGTCATATTGGTACTTGTGGTCCAATGACCTGAGTGCATGCATAATGTGGTGGATCCTAGCCCCTGATAAGTAACTGACCATGAATTTCTCCTTGCTTAGCCTGGTGAGAGGGGCATCAGTGTGTCTCATGATGGAGCCTCCAATGACTAGAATGTTGGATTGTGTGGTGGCTTGCCTTATGGGATAAGAGGTAGAGGCTCCATGAGATGTAACTCTATGTGTTGATGTGGATATTGTTTTGAAAGAATGCATATGGGGCCACTGAGGGTATTTGTTATGTGTACTTCATCTAGGATGTCTTTGTGGTTTAACAAGACTACATTTAAATGCCTCAGCATATGTGAGTCGATGTGTCTGCTTCGAATTGCATGTGATGGGTGCAGCATGTGTACTCTGACAACCTTATTGACATTAGGATTACTTTTATGTGGGAACTTTGCCTCCAATGACATTGTGTAAATACATCTGTTACATACCATATCAAGTTTGTTTGAGAATTAATTGGTTGTCAGTAAACATGAAGCCATTTCTAAATTGCCTCAGGATGGCCATATCCAACAAGCTGGTAACGGAGACAGTGGGAATGTTCATATCCATGCCAGCAGACCATTTTTTATTGATTAGACAGTTGGGGTGAGAATATCAGTCAAATCAATGTCATGAGTATCCGGGTTGCAACTATGGGAGCAGTGCTTGTCACTGCAAACTAGTCGTCCTGTCTGCAACTAGGTATGGGAAAAATTGAAATCATGTTTTGACAGCAAAAATGTCACTCAAGGTGTCTGAGTCTGTACAGAAAAACTGCCAAATACTTGAGGGGAAACTAATACGAAGACCCTGAAAATGTAAGGATGAAGTATTTAGGTAGATATTCTGAAGTTAGAAACAAATCAAGCAGTACTTACTAAAAAACACAGAATTAGCTTGTCAAGAAAGATGAAATGAGGGGAGTCACAGGAATAGCTACTGCCTGGCTACTCCTAGTGCTGGTCTCACCACAGCTTCAATCTGCTGGGATACAATGCTCCTTTGCTTATTCTCTCACCAGAAGCAAAACTTTACCACAAATCCCAAGCGAAGTAGGCGACAGCCTCTTTGGTGATCCACAGTCTTGTCCCAGATTATGCAAGGGTCTGTAGGCTTGTTGTAGCCTTTTCCTGGTAGATGCCTTGAATAGCAACCAGACCAACCAGGAATGTTAATCACAGACACTCACTGTCCAACCAGACCAATCAGGAATGTTAATCACAGACACTCACTGTCCAACCAGACCAATCAGGAATGTTAATCACAGACACTCACTGTCCAACCAGAAGCAGTCAGGAATCAATGCACTTTGCTCCTTCTATCACCAGGAGCAGAATATAAGCTCATATTCCAAGCTGTCACCTATAAAGCAGTTATTAGACTTTCTGATGATCAGCAGTCTCCAGTAAATAATGTCCCTGTGCTCCTTCTCACATCAGAAGAAAACAGAAGCACTACTCCCAGGATGACTACTGAGAGACAGAATGTGGGATTTCCAAAAATTGGTGGTCTTGCAATAGATGTTTAAAGGTAAGATGAAAAAAAATGGGGTAATATCCTAAACACTGTAGTATGCACTAAGCAGTTAGATATGAAAGGAGGTACCTGGAAATGCTGTATAAGTATCTTTTAAATAGATTTGATTATACTGCAATCCTTTTCTTTTGCTTTCATTTATATAACTCAAATATTATTTTGTTTGAGAAAGCAGCTTTTCCTGATTTCAACTTACTGAAACACTTTTTAATTAACTCCCCATTATAATAAATGCATTAGCTTTGGTATTCTAGTGACCTCTATTTATGTTGTTCCTACCTCAGTCTTCTTGTAATATCTGTCATAACAAAACTGCCTTCAGACTTCACCATCAATATGCCATTCACCAGCTCCATAATTAATAATACATTTCTTATATCTGTCAACAAGCTCTGCTATTCATTGTAATAATTTCTAAATGTTTATACTACTTACTTATTCCAAAATGTCTTTTTATAAGGGATTATATGTTTTCTAAAATATTCCCTTAGCCATCATTTGCATAGTTTTATTCTCTCTTAGGATAATTTGTCTTTCAATCCTGGGGATGCTTTTTTAGCCATAATTTTAATACTGGTACCACTCCTTTGTTATCCTTCCCCACGCAGTTTTACTCCCCTCCATTTTATATAATTTATCACTTGAAACCTTGTCCAACAACGCATCGTTCATTACATTAGCTCTTTCCTACATTGCCTTCATTGTCACGGGTTTACTTTATCAACCCCCCCCCCCCACCTCATTTTTCTATTTTTCTTCTCTTTTATGTTCTTCCTTGCATAATAACATCCTGACAGTTTGGGCATGTGGAAGGTGTCCTGAAGCTTTGGAAGCTGGCCAGCTGTTATATCCTTTGCAGAATATAACCCATACAACTAAGTCTACTGCAGCAATGATCATTTGTACATCTACTGTTACATTAAATTTTACAGGCAGTCCACGGGTTAAGGATGAGATCCATTTTTTAGTCTGTTCTTAAGTCAAATTTGTATGTAAGTTGAAACACGTACATATGTTTCTTATTAAATGTCACTTAGTCAAATGTTTGCCTTAGTCTAGTATTTATTTCTTTGCATATAAAACACTTTAGAAACACGTCCAAATAAAACAAAATCTTGAACATAATACTGTATACAGTAATAATAACAATAATACTGTAAGTGTAATAACACTGCATAATAGTGCATAAAAAATGCAATACAGTACAGTAGAACCTAACATACAAAAAAATATATATTAAACTTACCTCTTTTTAAGCTTCACGTCACATTTCTGTACTACAATCATCATCCACAAATGTTTTCCACCCTTTCCTGAACTTTCAGATCTTTGCCAGACCTCCTACTGTCACCTAGACACTAGTGAGCCACAATGTTATTTGCCCATTTTAGTGTATAGTACAATAACTGCTTCAATACTGTACTCTACAAGACAGCAGTCTTGACCAATCAGATTGCCAACACAGCAATCTCTTGACCAATCGGATCTCTTGTTCTCTGTGAAGGCAGAAGTAACTGCTCTAACAAGATGTGTGAGCAGGTTTACGGATGGGGAAAATGGGAAATGGAAAGTACAACATAATTCTTCATTTTCAAGGTAAGATTTGGGCAACTTTAAGGAGTTTTATTTATTTTCATGTTATTTCTGACATTGCGGCAGCCCGTTCTTATCTATAGGTTATCCGCATGTCAGATGTCTGTAACCCAGGGACTGCCTATACTTACAAAACTGTACTTTACTTCTTCCCTCTCAAAATTCTTATTTGCCATTCAGTACAGACAGAGCATGCTTCTGCCTAATCTTCAATGACAAAGAAGAAAGAGAGGGAGCAATGACCTAGGCAAAATAACTCTCAAAATTAACTGAGACTGAGAGCAGTCATGGTTGTGGAGCCATGAATGTTGCCAGAAAACAGAGATGAAAATCAGGGACATTGTGTCAATGGTAGTAACTATAATAGTAACTGTTGTCTGCTCAGAATGTCTGCTTTCAGTTCCTTCCAAGTCACCCAAAAACTCATTCATCAGCATGTCATTAAACTTCTACTCTTGGATGTCCAAACTGACTATAAATGCACCTGACATTCCAGAAATATGAAAAGTAGATGATTACGCACAACTGAAAACTATTTTGTAGATGCTGGTGACTTACAGTAGTTGCATGATAACTGCATAATGCTACAACAACTTCATGAAAATGTACTTAATTTTAATTTTCAGCCTAGCTTTGATTCCATTTGTCTCAGCCCAGTTCTCTTCTCTCCAGCTGCATCTCAGATACAAAGGCTCCAAAAGACAACATATGTGCTTAGCAAGCCAACAGGACCATAAAAATTGAAAGACTAGAAGTGGCAGAAAATTTAGGAGCCTCCTTATGCAATCTTAAGGCTGAACACCACAACAGTTAAATGCAAAAAAACACTATGCTGTACAATAGAAAAAGATATAGAAAAAAAATAAGTAAGCTAATTCATCCAGGCTAATGCTGTCAGGCATTAGTCAACAGAAAAAATTGCATCACCACAAAAGGCTTACAGTTGGCCTTCACAGATTTTATTAGGTACATTTTCTCAACTGACCATTTGTCTGTTGGAAGATGAATTCTCCTGAAAAGTTAAAACAGACTGGATCAGTGCTGTGCTGCTGTTTGCTAGAATTTCCACAAACATCTCCATTTTGGGAATGCACAGGAAGGCTTAAAGTGACATTGTTTCATTCACCAGAGGGCATTTTAGTTAGTCACTTTTTTTTGAGCCGGTAAATTCACCTGCTTGTCAAGCATCTAGCAGTGCCATATATAGATGCAAGCAATTAGAAACTAAGCTTTCCCTATAAAACTTCCCGTTGTAACTTTACCAAGTACTCATTTGTACAAAGAGCAACTTGCTTTTTGAAGCACTCTGTGATTTAACATAGACCCATTTTCCACACCTACGTCTAAGTATATAAAAGCTGATATGTTTAACATTGTTAAAATATTTCTGATTTTTTGTTACTGAGGATATCGCTTGTAGTGTTCCAAAGGAACAAGCCTTTATCCATTACAGACAAGCGATATCCTCAGTAACAAAAAATCAGAAATATTTTAACAATGTTAAACATATCAGCTTTTATATACTTTAGAAGTAGGTGTGGAAAATGGGTCTATGTTAAATCACAGAGTGCTTCAAAAAGCAAACGGTGATTAATTGACCCTATGTAAGCGAAAGCTTACAATTTCAAACTGTCAGAACAGTGATTTTTTTTCCTAGGGAAAAAAAATCGCTGTTCCAACAACAACCAAAAACAAAAAAAACATGCTTTAAACGTTACATTAAGTGGGGGGCTGTGCCCCCCACACACCCCCTACTTAAATATACCAACTCTAAGACTGCACTACAGTGCCGAAAATGGCAAAGTAACAAAGCGGCCTGGGAAAGAATTCATTTAGAAGCCGCTTCAATATTTTGCCATTTCAGGCTTTTGAGTTTGACCAAGACGCATTCGAAAGAATGCGTCTTCGGTCTTCTAATAGGGAACCGTGGAAAATATATATATTATAAACCAGCCTATTCATGGCAAACAACGCAAACGGGGCTGTGAAAGTGCATTTTAGAACAGCAAGTACCCATCCCCACGCACTACTACTGATTAGATCAAACTAAATCCTAGTTAAGGAAAACATTACGTATTTGCAACCCACATTCGAAGATTGGGTATTAGGAAAAGCATAACATATACATAAAAAGATATACACAAAAAGACTTTTAACTAAAATCACTTTCGACTAACTGATGGAATAAAGTCTTCATTAGGTCTGTGACAAGAACTAAAAATCAAGAAAAAACACGTAACTGTCTAATCATAAATATAATCAAACTAAAACACTATAAATATAAAAATACATCTGTCTAATAATATTGAGTAAATATCCATCCATGTGTATCAGTGTGCATAAAAAACTAAGTTATTAACAGCTCAGAAAAAAATGTCAGTGCTTTGCAAAAAAAAAAAAAAAAACTGTCGACAGTTTTCATGTTTACAGCTCCAAAAACATGTTTATACAATGAAAACTAGTAGAAAAAACATACAAAAATAAAGAAAACAGTGGATGAAGTAAACTTGTAATGTATAAAAGTGTGCAGGTATGTGCATGAGTGCGCATGAATGTCCACCAGTATGGTAAATGGGGGAATTATATCAATATACTCATGGTAATAGCTACATGAAAAAAAATGTGTTTTGAATTTACCATTTAAATCTCTGGTGTGATGCAATAAATCAAATCAAAGCAGAATTGAGGTTAAAGTAACTAAATATATATATATATATATATATATATATATATATATATATATATATATATATATACATATATACATATATATATAGATTTAAACATATTCTACACATCATTTTATTATTATTTAGTCCTTTTTATATTGTTTACCACAAATAGGCTGGTTTAAAATTAAACAATACATATACTTTCCACACCTAGTTCTAAGTATATAAAATCTGATATGCTTAACATTGTTAATTTTTTTCTGATATTTATGTTACTGAGGATCACTTATCTGTGACAAATAAAGGCTTGCTACTTTGAAACACTATTTGGATTTCATGATTTTTGGAAATTATTGTGACTGAGCTTATCAACAAAGTTTTAAGACCACTTGTTTCTCTGTTTTTTATTCTCACAAAAAGCACTCAAAATAACAATCAGGTTGTTTTTAATATAGGGACTGCACCCACCATACATGGGGCTGGCCCAAGACATAGACCAACAAATGCTGAGCTACTTCCTAACCCAGAAGACCTGCTAATCTTTTTCCTACAAAAAGAATCCTCAACAACCCCAAAAGCACTCCACCAAAACACGACCCAGTACAACAGATACAGTCACAGCCTTTGGAACCACAACTAGAAAGCCCATAAGACAAGCCCAATACACTACCCAATATTTTAATCATACGAGACATCATTGCGAGACATACAGATGACTCACTCACCAGGCTGAATGAGGAAAAAATCATGCCCAGTTGTCTGAGGCCAGGATTTGCCATCCACCCAAGCTCTTAAGTCATTAGACCACAAGTAGCAGTAGGACTCAGTCATAGTCCATGTGGATGTAAATGACCTGAGGCTTACCTTCCTGGATTATATGAAGAGAGACATTATAGAGCTCTCAGACTATGAATCCCAAACTGTTATTTGCCTATCATTGAACAGTGTTCTATCTCCACCAAAGATAATGACACAGTATGAACAATAGATGACTGATTTCAATAATTGGTTTAGTTTCTGCTGTCATTCTATTCAAAGAAGGTACAATGTTTGTCAGCATGAAAGGATATGGTCAACAAACAGTGCTGCTTTACCAAGGATGGTCTGCATCTGTTTCGTTTAGGCTTTCAAATATTGACTAAAACATTGTCTTCCCCCATAATCCATTTTTAGGCAATGCCAAAGACAAACCTTCCAACATAACAAAACCAATTCAATGGAATCTAAAGGTATTACTACTCAATGCCAGGAGCCTAAACAGGAAACTATACTTCCTCCAGGCTCTACTCACCCTGGATAATGTGGACATCTCTGCAGTTACTGAGGCAGGGTTTAAAGCCACAGAGAGCACTCCAGCAGTGTAGAGAGAGCTGCAATACCTTCCACACACTCAGACTAGCTACTGCACAGGCACCGTATTAATTGGTGACTTGAACTACCCCACTATAAATTATACATTAAACATACTTATGCTACCCAAAACTTAGAAGCCCAGGGATTCCTGGACTTTGTAAACACGAATAACTTGGACCCAGACAGTTCATATGCCCACTAGAGGAGCAAACATATTCAACCTCGTACACACAAATGTGGAAGAATGATTTAACACCCCCCCATCTAGTGTCCTCTCTAGTAAAGTTAGACCACAAAGATGTTTCTTTTGTAACAAAAAATCAGTTATTTCACCCTGGCTAACCCCTTTACATTTAGGAAGGTAGACTTCCTACTACTAAGTGATAACCTGTCAAAATTTCAAGCACTCTCACAAACTCTGAGAACATTGCTACCTATGTGGAGTTGTTCACAGAAATCCTGCACAGTCATGTCAATAAATGCATAGAGACTGTTTTCCCTACCAGAAATAAACATAGAACTAACTCAAAAAAAAAACAAACAGATAATCCAACCTGGTGGAATCCAAACATAAAAAGGTTGTACAAGTAAAGTAAAAGCATCCTGGAAAAGATTAAAGTGCTACACTCACCATGATAAAAACACTCTGATCAATCTAAACAAACAAATAAGAGGGTAAATTAAGTCCACTGCAGCCAAATTTGAGGTAAAGAACAGCAAGGCTTTCTTTGCCTACATCTGAAACGTCAAAGGCAATACACAGCAATGTGCAGAACTGATTGTTAATGAAGCTCCTTACATGGAATGGAAGATATAGCAAATCTGCTGGCTAACAATTTCAGCTCCAGTTTTACTCTCCTCTTGCCACCTCTCCAGGAAATACCATCAAATAACCCCCCAGCCATCACTAGGGAGCATGTCCTACATTTGGTCTCTAAGACCAAAAACAATACATCAATGGGCCCCAATAATATTCCAGGATGCCTTTTAAATAGCTTGAAACATAATCTATTGGGACTCCTGGTGTCACTGTTTAACCATAGCCGCCAGATAGGCTTTGTGCCACGTGAATCTAAGAACTGCAATAGTCATCCATCTGCAGATGGGTGGTCCATCAGTAGACCTCAGGAACTACTACAGACCCATACATCTGACTAGTCTCATATGCAAAGCCATGGAAAATGGTACATACTACCTACCTTGACCTGAGTAAAGCATTTGAAACAATACTCCAGTAGGCCTTTGCCAACAGATTCATGTATATAGGATAAACCATTATGTTGCACTCTGGATAACCAGCTGTCTCTCTGATAGGACCCAGAAAGTTAGAATACTGGAGGCCACCTCCAAAAAGAGGCCAGTCAGTAGCTGAGTCCCTCATAGCTCTGTGCTGAGTCCGCTCCTTTTGACATCTACTTTTTGGAAGTCAGGACCAATGCCAAGGGCCTCTGGCTCACAAAGTTTATAGATGATTGCAAACTATGAGCAGTCATAAGATCCCCCAAGACACTAACATCCTACAGGAAGGATTAACACAGAGAAATGACTGGTGGCAAAACCATGTCTTAAAGCTCAATGTCAAGAAATGCATAATAGTACCTTTTCGGAAGTTAGCCACCCTAGGAAATTCCCTCATTAATATCATAGCCCTAAGAGTAGTACCAGTAGTCAGGAATTTTGGTATGTATGTAGATAGTAAGCTGACCTTCAACCATCATGTGTTTAAGGTAGTAAAGAAATCATTCAACTTATTAGTAAGGGCATGGCATCCAGGTCTGAGGAAGTCATTGTTCCACGGTATTTGGCCTTCATCAGGTCCATCATTGAGTACAATGCCCCCTACTGTTTGTATCTGACCAGGCTCATGCAACAACTGGAATATCCACACAAGTTCCTCACCCTCACAAAAAGAATACAGTGCAGAAACAGCATGTGCTGTGCAGATCACCTCAAAGCCTTATCTGTATAATCTGTTTCCTATCGACTCTTGAAGGTCAATCTGTGCCTGGCATACAAGGCATACTTGGATCCAGCTCTGATGGACCTTCTGCCTATCCACAAGATGAACAGTTGCAAAATTATTAAATCTATGGATTTAATCTTTGCTTGTGACATAAATAGGACACAATGTATAGATAAGTATGTGTCTCAAAGAATTTCTCTTCTCTGTAACATGCTTCCCATCTGTGATGATGTGAGGTATTGCCAACCATGCCAGAAGAGGTAGAGCAGTAAATGTGTAACATATGCCAGCACAACTGGCTGAAATTTAGTAAAGAATTATGTGTTATTTGAATATCAAACTGATTTGTACAGATGCTTGTGTTGAAAATGGATTTGTAAAGTTGCTTGTGATAAAAATGTACCAACAGTGAGTCCTGACTGCACTATATCTAAATTAAATATATATGTTATTGGTTCATAGGTTCATTGGTAGGTACTAGGCTATCGGCCCAAGGGCCTAAGTAAGCCTAGCCAACAAAGTTCCCTGGCTTATGCCAACCCAAGAACGTTAATTTCCTGTGCCTCTGTCAAGCAGAGCCGCAGAATGATCCCCAGGGTGTATTTCCTATTTCCTATCCACTCATCAAGATTTTTCTTGAAGAGTGCTAATGAGGAATTTTGCTTAACATAGATGGGTAGCTTGTTCCAGAGTATGGGAAGTATCTGGGACAGGAATCTATCCCTCCAGCAAATCCTGTTTATTGTGGTGACAAGGTTTAGGTCCCTAGAGCATGTAGCTCGGAGGGATTAGGATTTCTTTAGGTTTAGCTTGTCCAACAGCTCTGGGTTTGACATAGCTTTATATGTTAGGGAGAAATCACCTCAGAGTAGGCAATATGCTACAGAGTAAAGCTAGAGTTTTTTTGAGACAATCAGTGTAGAGCATCTGTTTGAGGCCAGTAATTTTCTTTGTGAGGTACTTCTGTGGCCTTTCCAGTTGCTGCAGATGTCTTGTAAGGTGCATTCCAAAATGGGCATTGTAATCTATAATGGGTCTAATGAGTGTTGAGTAGAGAGAAGCAATGACCTCTTTTTTCCTGGATGAGAACCCTTTTGTGATGAGGTGTGCCATGTAGAAGGATTTCCTGACTACTGTAGCAATGTGATTATCAAAGGAGAGACTACTGTCCACCTGGGTCCCAAGGTCTCTTATCACACATTTGGTGTTAAGAAGACTGCCGCCTATGTGGTAGTTCATGGGTACAGAGGTTTTATCAAAGGGGATAACAATGCACTTTTTGGCATTAAGCTTGAGGCCATGGCTCTGACAACAGGCATTTGTCTCAGTGAGGCCCTTCTGTAGGATGTCCACATCAGTTGAGGACTCGACTATAGCTCCTAGTTTGCAGGCATCTGTGAACTTCATTAGCCAGAGGCCTTCTGTGTTAGCCTGTACTTCAGAGAAGTAGATACCAAACAGGAGAGGTCCCAGGATTGAACCCTGTGGTACTCCACATTTTTTGCATATGGAGTCTGCAACTTTTACAGTGTGGGTTCTGTAAGTGAGCCAGTTGGCAACCCATCTTGTGACATAGGGATTTATACCTAGTTTAGTGAGTTTAGCTATAATTCCAGAATGAGGGATGGTGTCAGAAGCCTTGGTGAGGTCAAGATAGGCTGTGTGAACCACCTTACCCTCGTCTACAGCTTTGGTGACTGCCTCATATATATATATATATATATATATATATATATATATATATATATATATATATATATATATATGTTATGTATGAATTAAATATATAAGTTAACAGAGGATACTGGAAGAGAAGATGTTAAGCTCAGATCCAGATAACTTTGGAAAATAGTAAGAAATTAAATTACTGATTCTAGGTCAAAAAGACATTATCCCACAGTTTTGAACAAAGCCAGAGACACAATGTCTGTAAGAACATGGTTTGTTAGTCTCTGTAGGAGGAGTAGAAGTTTGCAATTGTTTTATGACTTCTAGAAGCTGCACCAGATCTGAGCAATGCTGGTGTGTGTGTATTATTGACATGTAGATGCTAAATCCTGGCAGTTTCTAGCAATGGGGGGGGGGGGGTTGCGTGGAAACCAGATGTCAGATGACCAGATATATGAGATGTCATTCTGTACAGATATAATGTTTTAATATTAGGTGACACAGACATCTCAGGGCAGTCTGTTTCTTGGAACCTGACATAGAAGGATCCCACAACTACTTAATTTTCCCTTGCTCTATAAAGTAAGTAGGAACAGTAATTCTCTAAATCAGTCAGGAAAATATAGTGAGAATATTTAAGCATTGTTTTTCTGTAACTGTGTGAATCTTTCCAGCTGGGTTATTTTTAATATTTCCTGTGACTGAAACTGTGGTGTTTACTGTAAATAGATGTTTTGTATTTTCATGTTTTTTTTTATTATTATTAAATATATTTAAAGTTTTCATTGTGGCTGGTCCTTTAGAAAATATTTTAACCTTTGAGAGTACTTATATCTAATGGTAACACTGTGGCCACTCAAGAAGCCTGGCTGTTTGGTCAACATTACCATCTGTATTACTATTAATTTTACGCAGTATAATTGGGTACCTTTGCAAGAGGCTTAAGTGGCTGGCTTTGTAGTGTCATGTGGCAGTGATAATTACCTTGAAGTTTGAGCAGAAGGGGGCACAACAGGTAAATCTGTGCCAGCCTTTCCCAGTTGTGTGTGAAGATCAAATGTCACAGTATGTGTGCATGTGCGTGTGTGCATGTGTGTGTGTGTGTGTGTGTGTGTATGTGCGCACGAGTGCGTGCATGTGTGTTTGTTTGTGTGTGTGTGTGTGTGTGTGTGTGTGTGTGTGTGTGTGTGTGTGTGTGTGTGTGTGTGTGTGGTGTGAGTTACTTGGAGCAGGGATATGAAGCACTGGATTCACAGAGAGGATGCTGAAGGACTTGGCTTGGACACTCAGCTGAGGACTTAACCTTATAGCTATGCTAGTGAGGAGCCTTACTGGGGCCCTGGAGGGAGACAGATTTAAAGAAATTCAGACCCCAGGCTGACTTTGTTTCCTGTGTGTTCTTAAGGGAAATTGTGCTTGATGCAGAGAGGTCTGCATTTGGAAATACTGAGTGTTTCCATTTGTATTCCAAGTGACCGTCCCTCTCCAGTGTCAGTGGTGAGGAATCAGGCTCCTTGATTACTGGCACAGACTGGAAATATCTCTTAGTGGTAGCTTTGTCCTTGGGCTTAGGTATGTCTACAGTCCTGACACCAATCTCCCTAGAAGAAAGAGCCACCAGTGCAGGCTGACTCTGAAAAAAAGCATCACCAGTAAAAGAGCAGACAACGGAAGCCTAGGTCTGCCAAATGCTAAGACCTGTGTAGAAGCTGAGGGACTGGATGGTATGTAGGTTTATAGGTTCATAGGTTCATAGGTTCATACTAGGCTATCTGCCCTAGGGCATTTATAAGCCTAGCCAGAGTGTGTTTGGCTTTCGCCACCCATTTTAAATTAATTTTGCTATGCCCTTTTTCGAGATAAATATACTGTGCCTCCCTCTAACAGTGACACAGAAGTGATACCCGGGGTAAACCTACGATCTCCCAACCACTCATCAAGATTCCTCTTGAAGAGAGTCAATGAGGAACTCTGCCTAACCTGGACTGGGATTTTATTCCAGAGTGAAGGGAGCCTCTGGGTTATGAATCTGTCCCTCCAGCATGTCCTATTTATTTCATTGCTGAGGTCCAAGTCTCTCGAGTGTGTAGCTTGATGGGATTTGGATTTTCTGAGGTGCAGCATGTCCATTAATTCCGGGTTGGACATGGCTTTATACGTCAGGCACAGATCGCCTCTGAGCAGGCGGTATGCCACTGAGTAGAGCTGGAGTTTCTTTAACCGGGCAGCATATGGCATCTGTTTGAGCCCTTTGATCCTCTTGGTGAGGTACTTTTGGGGTCTTCCCAGTTGCTGCAGGTGTCTGGTAAGGTACATCCCAAAAAGGGGCATTACTTAATTATGGGCCTGATGAGGGATGAGTAAAGAGGAATGATGACCTCCCCTGATCTAGATGTGAATCCTTTCATGATTAGGTGGGCTATATAAAATGTTTTTCTAACCACTTTGGCCATGTGGTTGTCAAATGAGAGATTGCTATCAACTTGGGTCCCCTGGTCTCTAATTACTTCTTTTGTACTTAATGGATTACCACCTATGTGGTAATTTGTGGGCACTTTGTTTTTGCCAAAGGTGATGACTATACACTTTTTGGCATTTAGCTTGAGGTCATGGATCTGGCACCAGTTGTCTGTTTCTATGAGGCCCTTTTGGAGGATGCTTGTGTCGGCTGGAGAGTCGATTATGGTGCCCAGTTTGCAGTCATCTGCGAACTTGGTCAGCCACAGTCCTTCCGTGTTGGCCTGTACCTCCGAGAAATATATACCGAACAAGAGAGGTCCCAGGACTGAGCCTTGTGGGATGCCACTTGTAACTGATTTGGAGTCTGACATGGCTCCAGCAGTTCTAACCATGTGGGCTCTGTCCTTGAGCCAGTTTGCAACCCATCTAGTGACATAGGGGTTTATATTTAAGCTGGTGAGCTTATCTATAATGCTCGAGTGGGGTATTGTATCAAAGGCTTTTATGAGGTCCAGGTAGGCTGTGTGGACCACCTTCCCCTCGTCAATGGCCTTGGTGACTGTTTCAAAGAAATCAACCAGGTTTAAGAGGCAGGATCTGCCCTTAACAAAGCCGGACTAGGTAGAATCCAGTGTCTGTAGGTCCCCAATATCTTTATTTATGAGGTCCATGATGATCCTTTCCATAGCTTTGCAGACCAAGCTAGTCAGGCTTATGGGGCGATAGTTTCCAGGATTCGTTGAGGCACCACCTTTGTGGAGAGGGACCACTCTTGTTGTACGCCACTCTTTGGGTACATATCCTGTAGTAAGGATGAGATTGAATAGTAGTTTTATGTTTGGGCTTAGCTCTTTTTGGAGGTCATGTAGGATGCAGCCCAGGACACCGTCTGGTCCCATTGATGCTGTGATTTTTGCTTTGGAGAGGGCAGCTCTTGCCTGAGCATCTGAGATGTCGAGGGGGCAGCACTCTGCTGCGATAGATATTTGCCCTTTTGGTGGGGAGGGGGGGGAGACGTTTGCACTGAACCTGTCAGCTAGGATGTTGGCAATGTCTGTGAGTTCGGTGTATTTTTTGTCATTTTGTACTAATTCTGAGCATATCTGGGAATTCCCACCCAGGTTCCTAACATAACTAAAGAAAGCCTTGTGATTATCCTTAGTGTCCTGTGCAATTTTTCTCTCGAAGCTGGCCTTAGACGATTTTATGAGTTCCCGTAGTTTTTTGCTAATACTGATCAGAGATGCCTTCCCTTTTTGGGATTTTGCTCTATCATGTAGTAGCTTCCTCCTTCTATTGTATAGTTTGTTTATGGCTGGGGCCCACCAGACAGGACGTCTGCCTTTGGAGGATTGGGTCTTAGTTTTATTTGGGATTGCATGATCCATGCATTCCTGAAGGTGTTCATAGAATGTGTTTATAAAGGATTCTGCGGTCTGGGCCGTATTTTCCATAGGCCCGGGGGCTTTGAAGGATTCCACCTCGGTTTTGAGGAGTGTGAAATTTGCTTTAGAGAAGTTTTTCACTGTGGTTTTCAGGGCAGGGGGTGGAGTCGGGATGTAAATATCCAGTGAGATTAGTTTATGGTCTGATCTTACCAATGAGGGATACACTTCTGGTCTGGAGCATAGAGTCCGCATGTTGGTGATGATCAGGTCCAGTATGTTTTCCCCTCTTGTGGGAGTGGTAACAAGTTGTTCCATATCATTTGAGTTTATAAATTCTAGGAACCTTTGGGCTAGGGTGTTGGAGCTAGAGTAATGCTCCCAGTCTATGTTTGGGTAGTTGAAGTCACCCAATATAATGGTGTTTGGAGAGACCTTCATATTTTCCAGTGTTCTCCGGAATGACGAGTGGGGTTCCTGAGTTTGGGATGGTGGTCTGTAGCAGGCTATAAACTGGAAGGCAGTTTTACCCACTGTTAGTTGCACATGGATAGTCTCTGATGCTTCGTGCTGTGTCACCAACCTGGAGGTGTGGGTATCTTTGACGAATATTGATACTCCCCCTCCTTTTGTGGTTCGGTCCAAGTTTTGGGGCCGAAAGGCATGGTATGAGGTATAACCTGGTAGTGCTGGGGTGCTCTTGGGAGCCTTGAACCAGGTTTCTGTTACTGCACAGATATCGATGTTCTCCATGCTAAGGAGAGTTTCGAGTGCGTGCATCTTGAGGTTTAGACTTCTGGCGTTGAGTAGCATTACTCTTAGTTTCTTATCCCTTGTGATACCTATGGAGGTGGGTTTGTCTTTTGAGCCTTGCCTAAAAAAGGCACTATGGGGGTAGCAAGAGCCTTTGCCAATATCCAAAAGCCCAGGGGTGACAGGTGCAAGCCATCCCTAGTGAAACATCGTGGCTTGTCGAGCATGCCATCCCAGGCTGACAGGCATTGGATCCCCTTTGAATGACATCAATACTTAAGCCAATTGTTGAAATTGATCATCTTGTCTTCATATTGTGGCATCATTCTTGGTGAGGGCAAGATGCTACTCAAGGTCAGGGTCATACCAGCCTGGGCTACATACTCAGAGAGCTCCTCTATGTCTCTTTTCATGTAGTCCAGGGAGGTATGTCTCAGGTCATTCACACCAGCATGGACAATGACTGAGTCATATTTGTACTTGCCTTGGAGTGACCTGAGTGCTTGTGTTATGTGGCGGATCCTAGCGCCCCAGGCAGCTCACCATGACCTTCTCCTTGTTCAGCCTGGTGAGCGGGACGTCAGTGTGCCTGATGATAGAGTCACCTATTACAAGTGTATCAGGTGTGTTGTTTAGCCTTAAGGGCTGTGACTGTTCGGCACACTGGCTTTGTGAACTATGTGTTGCACGTGTTTTGTTTTGGGGTAGTGGTTGTTTGGGTGTCTGCTTTGGAGGTCTCTGCTGCTTAGGCAGATTTTTATTTAGAGCCTCCGAGTATGTTTTTGTGTGTTTATGTGTTTGGTTTGCTGTCGTAGTAGGTCTATGTGAGACTGGAATTGTAGTGAGTATGGTTTCCTTCTCCTCCTGACTGGTTTCACCAGTACTGAGTTGAGAGAGCTTAGCCTCCAGTATGGCTATATGGTTGCATCTCCCACATGTGTTGGAATTTGTTGGAAGGACGAGAGGGTTGTCTGTGTACATGAGACAGTTGTAACATTGCCCCAAGATTCCCAGATTCACCAGCTTAACCGGAGAGGAGACTGATAACTGACCTTTGGACATGCTAGAATAGTATTGGGAATTCCTTTATAATTGAAAAAAAGGCTAATGGGGAACAAGGTACTCAAGGGGAGTTTGTGAGGGTGTAGTGCTTTTAATTTTTTAGTGCTGACTTATATAATTGCTTTAGTGAGCAAGTGCCAGGTAACTTAAATGCAATGTGTTACAGGTAACTTAAATGCAAAAATGACAAACAGTAACTTTCTTTCAAGTGAAACAAGGAGATAAGTGCAGTAAGCAATGCAGATATCACTAGGGATCCACAGAAGCGCTGAAAAGCTGTGTTTTAGGTGGAATTAGCGTTTCAGGGAAATAACAAGCAAACAAACAGCAAGCATGCAAACAAAGCTAGATTCAGCAGGCCTGGATCTAGTCTATGCTACAGCAAACAAGGTGTACCAATTTCAGTAAGAAACAGTTCAAATATGCAGGCACTATAAGCCTTTAACCAGAAATTCCCAGCTCAGAAGGGCAGAGTCCAGCCTCTCCTCCCACAAGAGTGCAGACCACGAACCTTCTTAATGTAAAATAACTGGCCTGAAGCCCAAGTGCTTAAACCAGAACTAATACACTTTTAGAATAACAGACACTGAGCCCTCAATCAGCAGTTCCCAACTTATAAGAATGTAAGCTACCTGTCCTGCCACCACAGTGCAGGCCACAAACCTTCCTAATGTAAAACAACTGGTCTGAAGCCCAAGTGCTTAATCCAAAAGACTTAGAATAATAGCTACACTTTAATCAAGTTACTACCAAGCAGTAATAAATACAATTGAATACTTTAAAGAATGCCTGGATTAGTGCTCAAGTTATACAAACAAAGCTAGATTCAGCAGGCCTGGATCTAGTCTATGCTAATACAGCAAACAAGGTGTACCAATTTCAGTAAGAAGCAGTTCAAATATGCAGGCACTATAAGCTTTTAACCAGAAATTCCCAGCTCAGAAGGGCAGAGTCCAGCCTCTCCTCCCACAAGAGTGCAGACCACGAACCATTCTAATGTAAAATAACTGGCCTGAAGCCCAAGTGCTTAAACCAGAATTAATACACTTTTAGAATAACAGACACTGAGCCCTCAATCAGCAGTTCCCAACTTAGAAGGATGTAAGCTACCTGTTCTGCCACCACAGTGCAGACCACAAGCCTTCTTAATGTAAATCAACTGGTTTGAAGCCCAAGTACTTAAACTAAAAGGCTTAGAATGAGATACACCAAGCAGTAATAAATACAACTGAGTACTTTTAAGATGACGCAAAAGCAAAATAAAGTAGGAAGAAACACAAATACAGTAAAAGCAGATCATTTTTTTTTCAGAAAAGTAGTAAAAACAGTAGTAAAAACAATTCACATGCAGTGCAAGCTGGCACACTTGAGTATGTAGCAATATTAGTCCACACACAGTTTGAAAAAAGGTAATTAAATTAAAAAGGACTAAAAGCAAGTACAGAATGGGTTTATTAGGTAGAACGCGGTAAAGAGATGGGACTGGGGAAGTGTCCTAGATCAAATCTACAGTGGGGCGGGCACTGCAAAAGCCACCAAATTTAAACTACAACCAAGAACAGGGAGGGTGGGGAAACCAGTTTCAACAGAGATGTGAGGAATCAGAGTGCAAATTATAAAACCAAAAAATATATATATACTGATCTCTGTATATTTGCAGAACAGTAAGACAACAGCTATCTAAGCAACAATTTAGCTTTATAATACAGAATAATACAGAAAAATATACTCAGTTCTATATATTTGCAGATAGTCTTGTAAGGCTGTCTCTCAACACACAGGTTCCACTTTAAAATGTTAAAAGAGGCAAAAGCAAAATAAGGTAATAAAGTAGGAAGAAACACAAATACATTAAGGCAGATAAAGTGCACATTTTTTTTTTTTGAGATGGAGGAAACAGAGCAGATTAAGATACTATAGGGGAATGCCCTTCCCAGGTGCTCTCTCTGTACACTTCAGAGGAGATGGGACAGGTAAGAGTATCCAAAATCAAAATATAATCTCACTGTACTCAGTTGAGTGAGCGAATGAGATGGGTCCAGGAGGAGTGTGCAAAAAGAGATTTACAGCAGGGGCAGGCAATTCCAAAATCACCCAAGATTAACACCACAACAAGAAACTGGGGTGGGGAACTACTGCAGAGATTCAGAGACACACACAATATTTACTGAATCCAAGACACACAGTATTTACTCATTCAAATTTTAAATAAGTGCAGAAAATATACTTAAATCAGCTTATGTCCAGTTGATGTATGCAGACAAGTCTCAGTAGCCAGCAACTCGATTTAAAATGATTACTAGAAATGTAACCAACACAGATTTTAATGCTAGCAGAAACCCCCAAGCTAATTAACACTTAACAAAGGAATTTCAAAGCAGTCTAACAACTACTGCAGAGATTCAGAGACACACGCAATATTTACTGAATCCAAGACACATAATATTTACTCACTCAAATCTTAAGTGCAGAAAATATACTTAAATCAGCTTATGTCCAGTTGATGTATGCAGACAAGTCTCAGTAGCCAGCAACTCGATTTAAAATGATTACTAGAAATGTAACCAACGCAGATTTTAATGCTAGCAGAAACCCCCAAGCTAATTAACACTTAACAAAGGAATTTCAAAGCAGTCTAACAACTACTACAGAGATTCAGAGACACACACAATATTTACTGAATCCAAGACACACAATATTTACTCACTCAAATCTTAAATAAGTGCAGAAAATATACTTAAATCAGCTTATGTCCAGTTGATGTATGCAGACAAGTCTCAGTAGCCAGCAACTTGATTTAAAATGATTACTAGAAATGTAACCAACACAGATTTTAATGCTAGCAGAAACCCCCAAGCTAATTAACACTTAACAAAGGAATTTCAAAGCAGTCTAACAACTACTGCAGAGATTCAGAGACACACACAATATTTACTGAATCCAAGACACACGATATTTACTCACTCAAATCTTAAATAAGTGCAGAAAATATACTTAAATCAGCTTATGTCCAGTTGATGTATGCAGACAAGTCTCGGTAGCCAGCAACTTGATTTAAAATGATTACTAGAAATGACTAGAAATGTAGAACTCTAGACAGGCCTTGAGAGAGACCTGCACCACCACCTCAATTGTAGAAGGGGGCTGTGAAAATGTGTTGCCTTTTTCAGCAATCACGAGCCTTGAGGGACTGGCAGATGATGAAAGGTTGTCATTCAAAGGCCCTAAGCTTAGATATTTTTTCGTTATCCTTCTTACGCTTAGGGAGCTCAAACTCAGGACAACCGGCAGATAACATCGGACATTGGGAAGAAGATTGATAAGTAAGGTGCCTAGCTAAGATCACAGCCCTACGCCTAATAGTTCTAGAACTGAATCTCATACAGAAAGGACAATTTGGAGCATCATTATCTGGGCCTATAGGTGACACACAGTGAATGGAAGTCTTGGTGTGGGATTTGCTTACCACAGTGGAGACAATTGTTAACCTTATCTGACATAGGTTAAAGTAAAAAAAAAAAGAGTTATCCAATAGGGTACTTAGCTTTTAGATGACTTCTTTCTTGTACAGACCAACTAATGCACTGAAATACTGCTTCAGGCTCTGACAGAAAGAAAAGACTGATATCATGATGTTGGTTGGCTCCCTTTATACCCAAGAGTACTGATGTCAAATAGGATGGTGAGATTTTTTTTCTGGTAGTCAGGCCAGCCAAGGGCTTTCATAGCAGGAAATCCCACAAGTCAGTACTGCAACAGTAAATAACAGATAAAAACCATTTGGTAGAGGCAACCATGCAATAGTATAAACTGTTCAATGATGTTCGGAACCAGTCAGCGTTAAAAAGTAAAATACTTTAATGGTGTACACAGGTGAACGCTTTCACATTTGCTTCATCAGACCAAAAAGCACTATGTTGTTAACCACTCCTTATATAGTCATTAATCAATTATGACGTAAAGATTATATTAAAGTTAAAAATACACAACAATATCAGATACAATTAATTAACAACAAGTCTAAGACTTATTAAAGCATAACAAATGGTATTCATGTATACACTAAATGAGTTGGCACTCCTTCATACAATTCAAAGATAAATTGGTATGTACTGTTAGATAAAAACCTACAAAATACTAAATTTCTATACAGATGTTATGTATAATTGTTTTACTATAAGGAAGTATATAAAAAGTGCAACAATAAATTAATCTAAGCTGTATGGTGAAAACCTAAAATACTATGTTCCTATACGTTTTTATTTTTCTCTCAAATATTGCATGTAGTTGTTCTTCTACAAAAAAGTATATATAAACAGTGCATCTAGCAACTGAAACTAAATATAACATTTCTCCTTTATATGATGTTTAATAAACTATAGAAAAGGCATTCTACAGGGGAGCATGTTCAAAGAAAGGAAATCTAAAAATCAAAACATGACAGTAGATATACATTCATCACACGGTACACTAATAGTGTAGTGATAAAATGCTTTAAATATGGTACCTCATCCATGAACTTATAAGGTTCAATAAAGTGAAAAGTTGTAAAACTGTCATGTCTACTAAAGTGGGCTTGGACCAGTAGCACACTAAAATGTATATGATGAAGCCTGTTATCTAAACATGGTTGATATATATATATATATATATATATATATATATATATATATATATATATATATATATATATAACAAATACCTTTATCTACGAGATTTTAATAAAGGGCTTAAGGGAAGCCCTCTCATTTAGCCCCCTGCCCCTATCAGCTCTAAATTTTAATATCCAGGTAACTTCTCTTCTCTCAGTATTGTTTCTAATATCACCTTGCCTTATAATAGGTAGCACTACATCTATAGCCATAAAGGTAAATGTGTGTTGTTCTCCTGACATCATAACATGTTTAGCTAAAGCATTGTTGGCATAATGCACCCTGATGGCATGTAGATGTTCCCTTATTCTAGTACGAAACATTCTATTAGTCTTCCCAATATAGAACAAGGAACATAAATTACACTCAGCCAGATAAACAATGTGTGCAGTATTGCAATTCATGTTTACTCTAAATCTATACAGTTTCCCAGTATCAGGATGGGTAAAACACCCACTGGTATTAATAAAACTACAATAATTACAATGTCCACATGGGGTGGTTCTTGTTGTACTACTAGAAACATTATTGCGTGTAGCCTGACATAGTATTCTTTTAAGGTTGGGTTTGTTTTTATATCTGAAAGAAGGTTTCTCACCAACAATATTCCATAAATCTATATTAGTAGTAAGGATCTTTCAATGATTGTTAATAATATAAAAAAATTGCTCCATTGTCAACAGTGTAATACATAGGTATTTTGACATCCTGAGGTTCTAGTCTTATTAATTTACTGGATGTAGTTTTGTTGGAAAAGTAAGGTGTAGCTCTATCTTCTCTAATTAAACCAAGATCCACTAAGCCTCTTTCTATTTCTGTTTCGTTATAACCTCTAACTAATAATCTATTCTTAAAGTCAGTTAATCCATGCTGATAGCCTACATCTGTAGCATTCAAACGTGATATTCTCATTCCTTGTCCCCTTATAATGTTTCTAAATATGTAAGGGGGGCGCATGCTACTTCTATGTAACAGGGTGTTCCTATGACAGGACTTCCTATAGACTCCAGTATTGACAAAGGTGTCCATAACTTTTTTCTATATATACATCTAAGTATTCTATATATGTACTGGAGTAGTTATGTGTGAACTTCAAGAAATCTGCCAATCTTTTTATATTAAACACAAATGACTCTAAGTCCTCTGCTACACCATTCCAAATGAGGAAAACGTCATCAACAAAACGACGATAGAGTAAAACGTGTCTCTTAAACTGATCAACATTGAAAAGACAGTCTTCCTCCCATAGAGCAAGGACCATGTTGGTGTAGCTATTGGAACAAGAAGTGCCCATAGCTATGCCATCACAGTGGATGTAAAATTCCTGCTCAAAAATAAATATATTGTTTTCTAGGATGACTTCCAGGAAAAAGCACAATAAATCTATTTGTCTACTGGCATGACTGCTATGTTTATTTAAATATTTTTTACTGAATCTATACCTAAGTCATTAGGAATGACAGTAAACAATGATTGCGCATCAAGGGTGACAAATAATATGTCAGAATTCAACATATGCATACTGGTGAAACTATATAAATCTATCAAAAACTGTTTAGTGTCTTTATGGACAGTAATGTTCTTATCTAATACTGGTCTCAAAATCTTCTCAACATATATTGAGAAGGGTTCGGTACTCCACCCCCTGCCAGAAACTATAGGTCGCATTGGTGGATTTGCACTGTCTTTATGTATCTTGGGCAGATCTTGTATAATAAGGATCACTGGGTATTCCACTACTAAGAAACTGCCAAGTTCTTGTGTGATGTCAAAACTTCTAACCAGATCTTCTATTAACATAGATATTTTATGTTTAATTACTTCCACTACATCATTACTAATCATTTTATAATATTTATCATCACTAAGCAAGTCTTGTCATAGGAACACCCTGTTACATAGAAGTAGCATGCGCCCCCCTTACATATTTAGAAACATTATAAGGGGACAAGGAATGAGAATATCACGTTTGAATGCTACAGATGTAGGCTATCAGCATGGATTAACTGACTTTAAGAATAGATTATTAGTTAGAGGTTATAATGAAACAGAAATAGAAAGAGGGTTAGTGGATCTTGGTTTAATTAAGAGAAGATAGAGCTGCACCTTACTTTTCCAACAAAACTACATCCAGTAAATTAATAAGGCTAGAGCCTCAGGATGTCAAAATACCTATGTATTACACTGTTGACAATGGAGCAATTTTTTATATTATTAACAATCATTGAAAGATCCTTACTACTAATGTAGATTTACGGAATATTGTTGGTGAGAAACCTTCTTTCAGATATAAAAACAAACCCAACCTTAAAAGAATACTATGTCAGACTACATGCAATAATGTTTCTAGTAGTACAACAAGAACCACCGCATGTGGACATTGTAATTATTGTAGTTTTATTAATGCCAGTGGGTGTTTTGCCCATCCTGATACTGGGAAACTGTATAGATTCACATTAAACGTGAATTGCAATACTGCACACATTGTTTATCTGGCTGAGTGTAATTTATGTTCCTCGTTCTACATTGGGAAGACTAATAGAATGTTTCGTACTAGAATAAGGGAACATCTACATGCCATCAGTGTGCATTATGCCAACAATGCTTTAGCTAAACATGTTATGATATTAGGAGAACAACACACATTTACCTTTATGGCTATAGATGTAGTGCTACCTATTATAAGGCAAGGTGATATTAGAAACAATACTGAGAGAAGAGAAGTTACCTGGATATTAAAATTTAGAGCTGATAGGGGCAGGGGGCTAAATGAGAGGGCTTCCCTTAAGCCCTTTATTAAAATCTCGTAGATAAAGGTATTTGTTATATATATATATATATATATATATATATATATATATATATATATATATATATATATATATATATATATCAACCATGTTTAGATAACAGGCTTCATCATATACATTTTAGTGTGCTACTGGTCCAAGCCCACTTTAGTAGACATGACAGTTTTACAACTTTTCACTTTATTGAACCTTATAAGTTCATGGATGAGGTACCATATTTAAAGCATTTTATCACTACACTATTAGTGTACCGTGTGATGAATGTATATCTACTGTCATGTTTTGATTTTTAGATTTCCTTTCTTTGAACATGCTCCCCTGTAGAATGCCTTTTCTATAGTTTATTAAACATCATATAAAGGAGAAATGTTATATTTAGTTTCAGTTGCTAGATGCACTGTTTATATATACTTTTTTGTAGAAGAACAACTACATGCAATATTTGAAAGAAAAATAAAAACATATAGGAACATAGTATTTTAGGCTTTCACCATACAGCTTACATTAATTTATTGTTGCACTTTTTATATACTTCCTTATAGCAAAACAATTATACAAAACATCTGTATAGAAATGTTGTTTTTTGTAGGTTTCTATCTACCAGTACATGCCAATTTATCTTTGAATTGTATGAGAGAGTGCCAACTCATTTAGTGTATACATGAATACCATTTGTTATGCTTTAATAAGTCTTAGGCTTGTTTTTAATTCATTGTATCTGATATTGTTGTGCATTTTTAACTTTAATATAATCTTTACGTCATAACTGATTAATGACTATATAAGGAGTGATTAACAACATGGTGCTTTTTGGTCTGATGAAGCAAATGTGAAACGGTCACCTGTGTACACCATTAAAGTATTTTACTTTTTAACGCTGGCTGGTTCCGAACATCATTGAACAGTTTATACTATTGCATGGTTGCCTCTGCCAAATGGTTTTTATCTGTTATCTTCTTCATATTTTTTATTTGGCGAGAGGCATTTGCTCCATCGAGTGTTTCATTTTATCACTTACTGCAACAGTAAAACACAAATAAAATCTACCAAGCCCCCTGACACATTGTAAACTTCTTCCCCCTCTGTGAGAGACAATTACCTCTGTTTCCTGGGTTACAGTCCTTCCTTTTAAGATCATCCCAGTTGTTCCATCTTTTTCTGTTGTCTGCACTTTTCTACTGCAATATCTGTAATAGGCATTCCCGCTCAAAATTTACTTTATGCTTTGTTACATTTCCTGAGGTAATTAATACATGCTATAGAAAACAGTACATTTCAACCAAATTCAGTAGTTTTACAGCAAAAACATTTTGTGCGCGTGTGTGTGTGTGTGTGTGTGTGTGTGTGTGTGTGTGTGTGTGTGTGTGTGTGTGCGCGTGTGCACGTGTGCTTGTGTGCGTGCGTGCGTGCGTGTGTGTGTGTGTGTGTGTGTGTGTGTGTGTGTGTCTGCTTTTACTCACTGAAATTACACTTGTTCGAATTCCAAACAGCCGACTTTACTTCAGGGAACTTCCATTCAACCGAAAGCACAGACTACCAAACTCCTTTCCCTTGGAAATGAACTACTTGGCCACCAATGAAAAAACTGAACAGAAATAAATTTAACCCATCCCCTCTAACTAAATATAACAACTCCAAGATCACACTACACTGGGAAAAAGGGCAAAGTTTACCCTGGTGGCCAAGTGGTTAATTTCCCAGGGAACAAAGTTCACTAGTCCGTGCTTTCAATAGATGTTCGCTGAAGTGGAGTCAGCTGTTTGAGATTCAAAGAACTGTTATTTTAGTGAGAAGAAGTAGACCCGTGTGTGTGTATACACATGATCTACATTCAAACCCATTGACAAGTCAACTTGCTGAACCCAAAACAAGCTGGTACAGTTAATCAAAAATCAACATATACCAGCTTTTTTCAGTGCAAGATTGCAGTACAACAGTGACCAGGGGATTTACACTTTCCTTACTGTGTTGTGATCTCCGAGTTGGGATGGATAATTAGCAGAGGGCATAGGAGTGTAGGGGGATGTGCCACTCTGAAAAAACATGTTTAAACTTGTTTTGTTTGTTTTTCTGTCAGCTAGTAATCAAGTCAGTTGTGTTTGGTCACTTGCTATTCGATATTTTAGTTTTTGATGTATCGTGACACAATCATGTCTATGTACACATGTATGTAGGTATATATCAATATATCTGTATATCGATATATATAAAGTTTTAGTCGTTCCTTCTTTTACTGCTTTGTGGCCTTCCATTTTGTTAGGACAAGTTTCCTAATGATTTGTACTTTTTCCTGAAGAAAATATGCTTATATTATATCATTATTATTCATCTTGTAGCAGGTGTTAGCCTGGTCTATCTGAGTTGAAAAATACAAAAAGGACTCATGGTATTGTTTTTTTTTTTATTAGCCAGGAGGCTCATTACTTAGTTTTATTTTTATTCTTTTTTTTTTGCTGCTATAAATTTTGTGTGTCTGCATGGGTTAGTACTGCCTTGTACAATAAAAAAAGCAAATTTTCCCTGTAGAATATATCATAAAGCTGTACCGCGTAAAGCAGCAATGTAGAGCAAATAACTTGTGTGCCAACAAGCTTAGAGCAGCTAGTTGGGCATTTAGTGGCAATACCTACAGATTTAGTAGAATTCAGTATTGTGTAAGCATTAAAGTTAGTAGAATTTAGTACTGTTTAGCATAATCTGCCCTAATAAAGCATCCTTATTAGTATGAACCATCAAAGTACCCTTAATAGCCTTCTAAACCCAATACTCCACCCCCTTGTAGCTCACCAATCAAAGGACTGGACGGTATGGATATACAATTTCCTAACTTGTCTAAAGCCAGCTTGGTGGATATGGGCTCCTTGAGACAATGTAGCAATTGTCTCATGTTTATTGGCAATCATTTTATCCTTAAGGAAGTAGACACAGTATATGAGAAGTGTAGTTACAAAATGACACTGGAGGCAAAACTCTTGTGTACAAGCTCATATCAGTTTGTCAAATCCATGCACACAACGCCCACTTCACATAGCACACAGCACACACACAGAGGCACTTAAAAGCAGTCTTCCTAAACAACAAAAATTGCCTAGACTGCCCATTGTCAAACCTATGCCTCAGTAATCCCAAAGACTCTCAGAAAAAACAATACCTAACACCACATATACTGTCACTGTCAGTGAAGCCCCTAAGGCAAGCAAACAAATTGCCTAGAACCCTCAACATAGGGTACGCCACTGTAAGATATATTGATGCCCCCCCTACTGGACTGAACAAGAAGACATCTGTTAGTTGCTTGTCTTGATCCAGGATCCACCAGATCACACATGCACTCAAGTCATTACGCCACAGATACCAGGCCATGTTGGTGCACAAGACTATATGAAGAGAGGCATTATGGGTCTTTCAAAGTATGTGTCTCAGGCTTATGTTTTCAACAACTGTCTGTCTTTCTTGTGTCATGCTAAAGGGATCCAAAATTTGTCAGCTTGGGAGGACATGGATAACAGACCACATGACTTTGCCACAGATGGTCTGCACCTTTCCCCACTAGGCTTTCAAATACTGGATAAAACATTATCCACTGCTATAGTGCCTTTTTTAGGCAATGCCGATTTGACAAATCTACAGACATAGTTAAATCAACTCAGCTGAACCTCAATATCAGAGGGTCCAACTAAAAAAATACCCTCCCTCCAAGCCCTCTTCACACTTGAGAATATAGACATCCATGCAGTTACCAAGACATGGTTTAAAACGGTACAGAGCACCATGGCAGTACAAGGTTTCAGTGCCTTCCACACTTAGATCAATAACAAGCATACCTCAAACAGGATGACACACTGGAGTTCCTCCATCTGCAGATAACTATAGACTAAAATCATAAACCAGTTCCATTTCTCAAAAGCTCACAATGCGTACTTGGGCCTACTGAAGATACTTACCATTCAACCTAACACCCTACTCATGGAGACATTAATTACTCTTCTCTAGACTGGGAATCCTACATGGCTTCAAATTTACAGGTACAGAGATTCCTGTACTTCATAAATATAAACACACTTGGCCAAATAGTGAATATGCCCACTAAAGGCTCCAGCATACTGGCCCTCATGCTCATAAATATGGAAAAATCCTGCACCCCCCATCTGTCTTGTCCCCCCTTGTAAGGCCCAACCATAAAACTGTCTCCTTGGAAAACATAATCTCTCCAACTATAATTAGGGAGCATGTACTGGCTGCACACACTAAAGCCAAGACATGGCCTCAATGGGCCCCAGTAACATCCCAGGATACCTACTGAATAGTCTAAAATATGACTGATCAGGACACCTGGAGTCATTATTTAG
>NC_056730.1:45707437-45724937 GCF_019279795.1 Protopterus annectens | reverse complement strand
TTTAGTGTAGTGTTGGAAGTAGGGTTTTGCTATATGTATGTGTATTTATTTTTTGGGGTGTATGTCTGTATGGGACTTGTGTGGTAGTTACGGACCTTAGGGTTAGGGAGGGGTTAAGGATAGTGCATAGTTAGTTGTGTTTGTGGGGTTTAGTGGTGGGTTAGAAGTAGGGTTTTGGTGTTTTACTTTAGGTTAGAAGTAGGGTTTGGTTAGTGTATGTATGTGGTTTATTTATTTTGTTTGGGTAGGTAGTATGTAGCGGGTGGTGGGGTTGGCCGACTATGACATTTCGTTATTTTATTATTCACTGTTTAGTGCATTCGGGATTTTTTGTGGTTCGCGTTATAGGTGTCAACATTTAGGTATTCGGTTAAAGGGTTTTTTGATTTGCTAATATAGACCCGTTATTAACCACTCAGTGGTTCCTGTTATGTAGGGTCTGTATTACTTTTCCGTCTGCCTGGTTTACCTTTGCCTCTTTTTTAATGTGATACTTATTGCTCAGCTAAAATGCATCAATGATTAAAGATGAGACAAATGGACACAGGACAATTGCTTATTGCTTAATTTGTCATCTTTTACACTTAATGAAGAGATCTGCCTTGTTTTATACAGAGGATGCAATTCTGTGCCTAGTAAAAGAGCCAACACGTGTGATACAATTAATTATTTCTGGGATTATGTTAGAAAACTGAATTTTATGTTGTCATTTGATAATAGTGCATACAATGTAAATTATTTAAAAAAAAACAGTACTTTCAACTCTCCCTAAAAAAGGAACTGGAAGTCTTTTTAATGACTTCTGAACTACAGTTGATAGAGTTGTTCGAAAGAAAGCCTGGTTTTAACTATTATAATTTAAGTTCACAAGAAAATGTGATTTTTAAAAGTTTATTGAACAACTGCGACATTTTAATAACAAAGGCTGATAGGGAGTGCTTGGGTCTTGCTCAGTAGAGAAGTCTATGATTCTTAGATATATGATATGTTATCAGACGTAAAGTTTTATAAGAAGGCTTCTTTCACTGATGTTAAAAAATATTTTTCTGTTATTGATTCTCAGATTGAAGAATTGTTTTATACCAATAGAATCACTGAATCAATCCGGAAGTATTTAAGGACAGATAGCCCAAAATTGTGTTGTATTTTTGGTTTACCCAAAATACATAAAAGCATGGACGATCCACCGCTCAGACCTATAGTGTCTAGTATGAAAAGTAAAACTGAAGCTTTAGCTATTTATGTAGACAGACACTTGCAAAAAGTAGTTGAACTAGGGGAAACTGTTATTAAAGATGCATTTTATTTCAAAAATAAAACTGAAGCATTGGAAATTCTTCCGAATGATCTAATGGTCACTTTAGATATCCAATCCTTATATATTATGATACCAAATGAAGAAGGACTTGCTGTAGTAAGGTTTGAGATGTTGAATTCTAAAATCTATTCTAAGAATATGGCTGATCTATTGGTGGAGATTTTAGACATAATATTGAGATATAATTACTTTAGCCGCGGTGGTGCAGCGGTAGCGTTGTCGCCTCACAGCAAGAGGTTCTCTCATTTGATTCTCGGCTGGAGCACCTTCTGTGTGGAGTCTGCATGTCCTCCCTGTGGTCGAGTGTCGTTCAAAAGACATGCGTGAATGGGCGTGCCCTTCATTGAAGGTTGGGTGTCAGGCTGCCACCTCTGCACCGTAAAAATCTATTGCCAATCATTAGCAGACCGGAGTTCTGCTGTGGCGAGCCCTAACTAGGAAAAGCCGAAAGAAGAACATTGAGATATAATTACTTTGTATTTAATGACAATATATATCATCAAGTCAATGGTGTGGCATTGAGAGCTGCTATGGCTCCCAGTTACACCAATTTATTTATGCAAGGCTGGGAAAGGGTCAATATTTTGTGCAGTAATTATTTTGAAAAGATTATATTTTTCACCTGTTTTACTGACAATGTTTTTTTCCTGTGAAGAGGAGCTGTAAATAGTCTTAAAGGATTCATCACATATATAAACAGTGTGAATACGTATTTATAATTTACAGCTGAGTTTAATATAATGAATATTAAATATTTGGATGTAATGGTTATGAAAGTTGAAAATAGATTATTTACTAAGATTTATAGAAAGGAGGTTCAAAATAATTCTTATTTACATTAGAGTAGAGGATAAAAGACAACATAGTCAGTAGTCAATTGATGCATGTCAATAGACTAACAGAAAGATATTGTGATTTTCTGGCTGGAAGTAAACTTCTCTGTGATAAATTTCAGTCTAGAGGTTATCCAGCAGAAGCAGTAAATTCTTCGCTTGATGAAGTGGAAAAACTTAGGCATAATAAAACAAGGTTGGACAAAACCAAAGGAAATTCTAATGACTGCAGAATTTCCATGCAAGTTAACAATTGTGTTGATGTTATCACTATTAGGAACAATTGGAAAATATTGTAAAGGTCCAATGATTTAAAAGATAAGATAGGTGATCAACCTAATTTTATATATAAGAGAGGTAAGAGTTTTAAGAATTATTTTCAAAGCAAACTTAATAAGCCTAAGTTGGCTAACAGTATCAAAATAGGGATGTTACAATGTTTTAACTGTAGATTATGTAATTATTTATTAACTGATGTACAAGAAATTAATATCAATGGTTTTGTATATAAATTTAATAATTATTATACATGCAAAAGTAAATTTGTTGTTTATTTATTGATGTGCCAATCTTGCCCTTCTTTTTATGTAGGGCATACAAGTAGAGCACTGTACAAATGTATGTATGAGCACAAACATGCTGTAGAGACAGGGGATGTAAAAATGCTGTAGCAAAGCATTATAAAACCTGTAAATGTTTGGTGCAGTTTAAGTTTTTGGTTTTGGAAGAAATACCAAACTATTATAGAATTTTTGATGCTGAAAATGAGCTAAGTTGGCGAGGGTATATATGGCAAGTCAGGCTGAATGCCTGCTTTCCACCAGGACTCAATAATAGAGATGATTTTGTAGCCTATTTAAAAAGGAAAGGCCTTAAGTATTAATGTAGTCAGTGCACATGAGCAATGTTTTACATGTGATTGGTGCACACACTATTTAAATTGTTTGTATGTAACATTATTCAGTCTGAGGAAGTCATAGTAAATGACGAAAGTGTTTACTGTTTAATGTGTTATTAAATAAACACTTTTTGGTGTAATCCATACGTTCTTTCTTATTTTATTCAAGTCATGTATGTTTAAGAACGGTAATATTTTTAATTTTATTCTTCGATTTATTTAACTATTTTATGGATACCCAGATCAGATCTAGTTTTTTGGTCCTCCCGTCTGGCTTTACTTTAAATGATACTTCGAACAGGGCTGTTATTTGCAGTCAAGAAGGCAACAGCAGTAGGAACACTAATGTCAACATTATAACCAAATGCAACAGCCCTGTGGCATCTAATATTAATTCCAACATTAGTACGACTGTCAATACAGCCAGCAGGAAGGATGATGTTTTAGCTGGTTGCCTAGCCCCTCCAGTCGATCCTTTTTGCAATGCAAGAGGGTCTAATGCTGGCAATAACAAAGGTGCCAGTTGCCTCAAATTGTTTAATAGTTTAGAGAAAGACTTATTGAACCTTAAGAGGCTACAGTGGGATAATTTATATTTTGAGAACTGTCTGCAGAATGAAAGAGTACTGAAAGGTTTAAGAATCACCATCATGCCCACTGTGGATGCTATGGACAGTGATTTTATTAAAAGATGGATAGACCTAAACCAAAAAGTCGGTCTTCAGTATGTGGAGATGCTTACAATGTACAATCAGCAAAGAATGGAAGCTCTCAGTAGTAAGATTCAAAGTGCTTTTTTTCATTTAAAAGACATTGTCTCTAATGATAATTTTGAGACTAAATTTTGTCTAATTCAAGACAAAATTATCAAAGAGAACGAAGTTCTTAAAAAAAAGAAAAGCAAAAAAATTCCTACTGGACTGTGATGAATATGAGAGGGGTATGGCGTATCCTGTTCCAGGAACCAAGCAACAAGCAACTCCAACCAAAAAGATAAGTCCCAACAGCCAGGAAGTCAGCGTGGACGTCAATTCAAATGAAGAGAACACACTAAGACGTTCAGAACGTTAGGCAGCCAAAAGTGGTGTTAATAATCGTATTAACACTAAACCCAATACGCAAAATAGTCAGCAGGACAATTCCAATACGGCAAAGCAAGCCAACATTCAAAATTTTCAGATCGGTCCTTCACAATAACTGATACATCTTTATCAACAAGCAGAACAAGGAATGAGAATGTGGGCCAAAATTACAGCTGCCAACCGCAGGCCACGGGACAGCAGGAACAACAGGAAAAATTTTCGGCAGAAGAACTGGAGAAAAGGGAGAAACCAGCAGCCGAGATTTTAGGTACTGTAGACTGCAGTTTTAAAATTGTTAATTTGTTATCTTTTACACTTAATGAAGAGATGTGCCTTGTTTTAGCCAGAGGATGGAATTTTGTGCCTAGTAAAAGAGCCGACAAATGTGATACAATTAATTATTTGCGGGATTATGTTAGTAAACTGAATATTATGTTGTCATTTGATAATAGTGCACACAATGTAAATGATTTTAAAAAACCCAGTACTTTCAATCCTCCCTTAAAAAAGGAACTGGAAGTCTTTTTAATGACTTCTGAACTACAGTTGATAGAGTTGTTCGAAAGAAAGCCTGGTTTTAACTATTATAATTTAAATTCACAAGAAAATGTGATTTTTAAAAGTTTATTGAACAACTGTGACATTTTAATAACAAAGGCTGATAAGGGGGGTGTTTTGGTCTTGCTCAATAGAGAAGTCTATGATTCTAAGATGTACGATATGTTATCAGACACAAAGTCTTATAAGAAGGCTTCTTTCACTGATATTAAAAAATCTTTTTCAATTATTGATTCTCAAGTTGAAGAATGGTTTTATACCAATAGAATCACTGAATCAATCAGGAAGTATTTAAGGACAGATAGTCCAAAATTGTATCGTATTTTTGGTTTACCTAAAATACATAAAAGCATGGACAATCCACCACTCAGACTTATTTTGTTTAAACTGTTTTCCATGCCAATGGCCATATATTTGGCCATTGGCATGCTTTACATGTTATATACACCCTTTATTTGGAGCTGTCATGGCTCCGTTTTGTAGTTTGCGGAAATATACTTGGTTACTAACCGAGTAAATTTCTGCAGAGTAAATTTCTGCAGATTACACTAGTCCTGCACGGCCGGCTGCCAGCTTCCTGGATCGCAAATTCACCTCATTTGCATGTTTTTCACCTGCAAATGGGGTAATTTGCATACAGAAGCTGTATCCGTGCAGGAATAGTGCAGGTGTAAAGCATGCCAATGGCCAAATATATGGTTGTTGGCATGGAAAACAGTTTTTAAAAAAAAATTACTTTTATTTTTTTTTTTAGCCGATGTCAGCTGTTTAAGTGTAGGGCAGCAGCGTGCAAATGGGATCGGGTGAAAAATAAAGAAAATAACCTGAAATAAGCATTCTAACTAAAATCACTATTTTTCCATTATAATCAATGGCAGGCAGAAGACAACATGGCCAGTGAATAGTGGTTGCTAATGGGGGAGGCTCAGTGTGGGACCTGTAACTATGAGTCAGCAATCAATCCTATGCAAATGAGGGGAATGATACTGAATCCCAGATTCCCCCTCAGTGCTAGTCAGCATCCAACAGTGTAAGTGCAAGAATAGCTTGGTGCAAGCCTAGGAGTTAGCTGACATCACAGGGGTGTGTGTCAGGCATACTGTAAGCGGACTGGAGCCCTGTGGCTCAGGTTTGCCCTTAGCTTAGCAGAGCTAAGCAAGGGGATGTGTCTGAGGCTGCCTACCACTCTTTACATTGCATATGCAGGTGTGCACGCCACGCACCGGGTTTTAAAGGAAAAAAAAAATAAACCAGGAAATAGCAGCTCTATGCACATCTGAGCACTGTGTTTGCGCGGCACTCCCCTGGGATTAAACAGGAAGGCAATGGGAAGGGAAAACAGAAATAGGAAGGTAATCAAGGAGAACTAGCATAGCTGGCAGGTGAAATATATCAGAATCAGCCAATTACACAGGCAGCAGATCAGCCCAGCCCAGAACACTACTATAAACTATGCAAACACTTTCCCTCTGTTTTTTCCCACATACTCTACACCACCGGTGTATACAAGCGGGGAAATTTTAACAAACAAAAACAACAAAATGATAGGACATAGAACATGTGGAAGAGGTTGAGGGTGGTGAGGATGAGAATGCTGTTGACCAACCCACAGTGAGGATACGGAGAAAAGTCTACAGACCCAGGGTAACCTACCAGGTGCTACATGAGCTGGAGATAGTGGAGCGCTATAGGGTGGACAGGGACCTCTTTTAGCAAATTGTTGAGCTGTGCCAGCCACACCTGACACACAGAACCAACAGAGGGGAACCCATCCTAGTGGATACCAAGGTATGTGTAGGCCTAAGAATACTAGCCACAGGCACCTTCCAAAGGCCAACTGGGGACATCATGGGATCTCACAGGCATTAGCATCCAGGGTACTCCACCAGTTCCTGGATGCCATGTCAGCACATGCGGGTGAGCACGTATATTTCCCCGACACCTACGAGGCATTGGCCAGCAATATGCTTCTCTTCCATCAAATAGCAGAATACCCTGAGGTAGTGAGTGCTATTGACTGCATGCACATATGCATTAAAGCACCACCTGGTGAGCAGGGTAGGGTCTACATCAACCGCAAGGGCTTCCCCTCCATCAACTGCAGGTCATGTGTGATGAATGTGTGTGCTGGCTGCCCTGGAAGCTATCACAATTACCACAGCTGGCATCTGATGCAGCTGTATCAGAGATTTGCCAATGGGGACATCCCTTATGATCACCTAGTGGGGGATGCTGGGTATGTACTGGAGCCATGGTTGATGACACCCATCAGAAATGCACACACACCCGAATAAGAACTCCATAATGAGGCACACACATAGACCAGAATTATAATAGAGAGTGTGTTTGGGATGCTCAAATCACGGTTCTGGTGCCTGGACACATCCGGTGGAGCATTGCAGTACTCACCAGCTACATGTACTCAAATTGTCATCGTATGCGCCATGCTACACATATGATCCTGCGCAAACAGCTGCAGCTGGGACAGCATAGGGCAGGGCCACACAGCCCCCCACCATTGTCAAGGCCTGCACAGGCACAGAGTGACTCAGAGGAGGAACAACCTGAGTCTGCCCCTGTAGGCAGAAGGAGGCATACCCAGTATGCCCTGGCCTTGGCAAAGATGCAATGCATAGCATATACACTGACACAGTAGGGACCAAGGGAAAGACACCTCTCTCTGACTCGCACATACAGTAAAAGGGATGCCAAACATGACACTACCTGTGCTCAACCATGTATAGGGAGTGTACTATGTGCATCTGACATAGGCAGATATCCAGCACCATCCTCAATACTGGCACACCCACAAGGTAAGTCGCTGTTCTTAACAATTGCCAGATGGAGTAGTATGTGTTGTTACTAGTATCTATTGTATGGATGTGAGCATGCAAGGGAATCAGGTAGCTGAATAGTATGCCAGCAGATAGTAGACACCTACAGTGGCAGCATGAGATCTGTAACAAATACTGGTGTCACCATAGTAACCAGTACTACACATGGTGACAAAACTCACTGCAGGAAATGTGCTGGGCCACATGTGTGCCCATATGACACACACATGCCAGTCAGGGAGGTTCACATAGCCAACAACAGTCTCAGCCAGCAGGACAGGTGTAGGCAAACATAAACAAAGGCTGTGCTAAGGCCTCTGAATGATGGCTATGAGTAACCACCCCCCAGGCCTACACAGACAGACTACATCAGGTCAGGCAGTGGGATGTTAGTTCTGAAGGGTAAGAAGTCAGAAACTGATATGTAGGTCAATCATACCTAAGACCTGAAGTACACTGATATGCTTCTAGTCAGCATGATAGGTTAGAATGCAGAATGAAATGGAGTACCTGACATACCAGTACAGTCATAGCAAATGTGTACAAGAGTCAGGTGTGCCCCCCCAATCCTATGTAGAAATGTAGTAACAGTCAGGTGTGCCCCTCCCCAATCCTATGTAGAAATGTAGAAACAGTCAGATGTGCCCCCCAATCCTATGTAGAAATGTAGTAACAGTCAGGTGTGCCCCTCCCCAATCCTATGTAGAAATGTAGAAACAGTCAGATGTGCCCCCCAATCCTATGTAGAAATGTAGAAACAGTCAGGTGTGCCTCCCCAATCCGATGTAGAAATGTAGTAACATGTATGTGTAGTTATAATACCAGTGGACCACAGATGACCTGAGGTGGCCAAGGTAGCAGGATAGATTGTAGCAGTTGTACAATATGTAGGTATGCGAGTGTTACATTGGTGTGTGTTTCATATTGTGTGAGAGTGGTCAGTATGAATGCATGGTGAGGTTTGACGTGGTGGCCATTGCCCAGTACTGCTGATGATAGGGCCAAGTTCTCATAACTGCAGTGCCAAACACAATGCTGTCCAGTATAACATATTCTAGCAGTAAGCCATTGTAAATGTATGGAGTTAATATGTGTCACCATCTGAAAGATGGACATGGCATGACTTCTGGGCCAGATATATAAGCAGTAGACAGGGGAAAGTACCCCAGACAGGCAGTGCATAATGTGTAACCGTGAAATGGACACACCCTTGGAATTGTACATACAGGTTTGCATCACATTATCTGGGCTTGTAATAGGGAATACCGATGTTGTGTGGCCAAACACTCGCAGATCACAAAGGTCATAGGAATGATGTATTGAGAAACAGCTGATGTCCCTGCACAAGCCAGCATAAGTGGAATACCCCATGTGTATCTGTGAGTCAGATGCAAGTATTGTCCATAGCACACATGCACCCAGCTCACCCAACCACTACCCACAGGTACCTCTCCGGTCTTATCCCTGCTGTTGGGAATAGGTACAATATGACCTTCACCTGTGTATGGCAATAGCAAAAGAATACAGCATGCAGTGCAGGTGTCCCATGCAGGTGTGTCCCTAGCTGAAAGCAGCACCCTGCCAGCATCCACACCACCTGATCAATACTGACATAAAGTATTAGCATGAACACCTAGCAGACCTACCCTGTCACCCCAGGGGAATATACTGTATGGCAGTCTGGTACTGTAGGACTGACAGAATGCAATGTCCTGCTACAGCTGGCCTACATCACTACCAAATGGCCTACAGTCCTCTGCCAAAGGCCTGCATCTCACCTGACTGTTAATGTATGTTATGTCATGGATTCCTAAATAACAACATAACACAGTCCGCATAACCCATATGCAAGGCCATGTGGACAAACTACAGTAACATGTCCACCATGTCCCACTGCATGAACTGTGGACCAACACCAATATACTGCTGTGATGAGGTGATAACTATATGAAAAGTATCAGAGAATGTTTGCATAATGTATGGAAGAGGCTAGAATAATAGAGGGGAGGTGGAAGCATGGGCAGCATGGAATGTGCAAGGTCCAACACGCAGCTGTATGCGCACACTATCCCTGGCTGCAAACACATAAATAGGTGGCTACAAACATGCCCGTACACCACAATGGGGTAATGTCCTGACTTATGACCCCTGCCTCTGGGTAACCTGTGTGAATCTGTACAGCTGTGAGGTATTGCCACAGCAAGATAAGGCCATACTGTCACGTTGATGGATTTACAAGTATAGGATCCTCTGCCACCACTGTACCAAGGTGCTGAACTAGTTACACAGACCCAGCAGCAAGTGTCTGCAGCTCCCCCTCCAGAATGGAATTACTTTGCAGGAATATGTAGGTGTTTGACCACAGTACTGGACACAGCTGCATTCACCCTGTGTTCCCCAGGACATCATTGCAAGCAAAGATGTCTATCTGACAGTACTTGAGGACATAAAACATCACAGTGTATAACAGTACACATGTCTGAATATCTCTGCTAACACCAGGACCATGTAGCAGAAGCAGCACAGATACAATTACCTACAGTACCCACTATCCCTTGCCCAGTTTGTCCCCATATTGCCAACTGACTTCCAGATTCTCTGCAGAAACAGTTTGCTAGCTGTAGGTGTAGAACACAAACGTCTGCACTGGTGTACAATCTACCTGGAATGGATCCACACATTCAATACAGAAGGGCATACTGGACATGCTCCCACACTTAGAGAAGGCAATGTCAGACAACAACATACTGAAAGGTCATACTGGGCATGCTCACACACTTAAATGAAGCCCATGTCTGGCAGCAACAGTGGACCATACATATCTGACAGTTGCAGCTGTTAGTGCATACACTCCTCAGTATGCACCAGTCATGCTTTGCACACACATTGGATAGGAATACACACATATATCCAAGGACAACACACTATAATATGCCAAAAGTACACATACATAGATATGTGGAAGAGAGTGACAGTGACAAAGAGCCTTACATCATGAGGCATGTCCCACCCAGCACACAGCTAAATGGCTAAAACTATATGATGTGTAAATGTCACTCACCATAGAAATTAGCCACTGGTATCCCTCAGCATTATAGACTCTGTGGTGCTAGTGCTAACTGTGCAACATGACTGCACAAGGCAGTAGTCATCTAGAAGTTGTATACATGTACGTGTGGAATATAAACCTGTGTGTGCCTGAGTGTGTTGTGTCTACCTCTAGATGAATAGGTTATGGCCCATGCACACACACTGCCCTCCCCATAGTCCTACTATGGCAAGCCTGCTGATGCCAGTCACTGTAAAATCCACCTTTGGGGAAGGGGTAGCCCAGTAATCTCTGTGGTGTGTCCTATAACAGCGTAATGCTGTAGTGTGATAAACTAGTTCGGTAGAAGTTTTAATCCCAGACATAGCAGCTGTGTGTGCATGTCTGTCCGTCTGTGTAGGGAGCAATGCTTTTTAGGCTAGTCACACCCACTACAACTCAAATGCCCTACTTTGGCAAGCCTGCTGATGTCATTCACTTTGAAATACACCTTTGGAGAAGGAACATCCTCTAACTGTGTAATGATGCAGTATGATAAACTAGTTCAGGAGGAGTTCTAATCCCAGACATGGCAACTGTCTGTACATGTCTGTCTGTCTGTGTAGGGAGCAATGCTTTTTAGGCTAGTCACATCCACTACAACTCAAATGCCCTACTTTGGCAAGCCTGCTGATGTCATTCACTTTGAAATACACCTTTGGGGAAAAAGTACCCCAGTAGTCTCTGTGGTGTGTCCTCTAACAGGGTAATGCTGTAGTGTGATAAACGAGTTAGGTAGGAGTTTTAATCCCAGACATGGCAAGTGTGTGTGTGTGTGTGTGTGTGTGTGTGTGTGTGTGTGTGTGTGTGTGTGTGTGTGTGTGTGTGTGTGCCTGTCTGTGTAGGGAGCAATGCTTTTTAAGCTAGTCACACCCATTACAATTCAAATGCCCTACTTTGGCAAGCCTGGTGATGTCATTCACTTTGAAATACACCTTTGGGGAAAAAGTACCCCAGTAGTCTCTGTGGCGTGTCATCTAACTGGGTAATGCTGTAGTGTGATAAACGAGTTAGGTAGGAGTTCTAATCCTAGACATGGCAACTGTGTGTGTGTGTGTGTGTGTGTGTGTGTGTGTGTGTGTGTGTGTGTGTGTGTGTGTGTGTGTGTGTGTGTGTGTGTGTGTGTGTGTGTGTGTGCATGCCTGTCTGTGTAGGGAGCAATGTTTTTTAGGCTAGTCACACCCACTACAATTCAAATGCCCTACTTTGGTAAGCCTGGTGATGTCATTCACTTTGAAATACACCTTTGGGGTAAAAGGTCCCCAGTAATCTCTGTGGTGCATCCTCTTACTGGGTAATGCTGCAGTGTGATAAATGAGTTAGGTATGAGTTCTAATCCCAGACATGGCAAGTGTGTGTGTGTGTGTGTGTGTGTGTGTGTGTGTGTGTGTGTGTGTGTGTGTGTGTGTGTGTGTGTGTGTGTGTGTGTTTGTGTGTGTGTGTCTGTCTGTCTGTGTAGGAAGCAATGCTTTGTTCGCTAGTCACACCCACTACAATTCAAATGCCCTACTTTGGCAAGCCTGCTGATCTCATTCACTTTGAAATATACCTTTGGAAAAGGAGTAGTCCAATAATCTCTGTGGAGCATCCTATAACTATGTAATGCTGTAGTGTGCTAAACTAGTTAGGTAGGAGTTTTGTTCCCAGACGTGGCACGTGTGGATGTTTGTGTGTTTGTTTGCCTGTGTAGGAAGCAATGTTTTTGAGGCCATTCACAGTCAACACAACCTCCATTTCCTTTCTTTGGCAAGCCTGCTGATGTTTTTCCCAGTAAAATACCCTTTGGGGAAGAAATAGTCCAGTAATCTCCATGGTGCGTCCTATAACAGCTTAATGCTGTAGTGTGATATAGTAGCTTGGTAGGAGTTCAATTCCCAGACATGGCAAGTGTGGATGTGTGTGTGTTTGTTTGTCTGTGTAGGGAGCAATGCTTTTGAGGCCATTCACAGTCACTACAACCTCCATTTCCCTTCTTTGGCAAGCCTGCTGATGTCATTCCCAGTGAAATGCACCCTTGGGGAAGGAGTAGTCCAGTAATCTCCATGGTGCATCCTATAACAGTGTAATGTTGTAGTGTGATATCATAGTTTGGTAGGGATTCAATTCCTAGATATGGCAAGTGTGTTTGTTTGCCTGTGTAGGGAGCCATGCTTTTGAGGCCATTCACAGTCACTGCAACCTCCATTGCCCTTCTTTGGTAAGCCTGCTGATGTCATTCCCAGTGAAATACACCTTTGGGGAATGTGTAGTCCAGTAATCTCCATGGTGTGTCCTATAACAGCGTAATGCTGTAGTGTGATGTAGGGGTTCTATTCCCAGATATGGCAAGTGTGGGTGTGTGTTTGTTTGTCGGTGCACAGAGTAATGCTTTTGAGGCCATTCACAGTCACTACAACCTCCACTGCCCTTCTTTGGCAAGCCTGCTGATGTCATTCACAGTGAAATACACCTTTGGGGAAAGAGTAGTCCAGTAATCTCTGTAGCGTTTCCCATAACTGCATAATGCTGTAGTGTGATCAACTAGTTAGGTAGGAGTTCTAATCCTGTACATGGCAACTGTGTGTGTCTGTGTTTGTCATTCATATCCTGTGTGGAGGTGGCTGTGAGTGTTTAACAACTGGACTCATTGTGGAGTGGATTTTGAAAATTTCTTGTATGGTGGGCCTATTATATGTCACAATGTCCACCTTACAAAGATAACAGATGTCAAATAACCGAGAGGCTGGGGTGCCAATCCATACCCCTACATGTGACATCAAGGTCTGGTGAACAAAGTAAGCAACCCTTGTATTACCCAGAGAACACTCTCAACCCATGTCCATACACAAACACATTTGCCTAGGCAACAACCGCTTTGGTGGTACTAACCTGCAAATTGCCCACAGATAGTAACCATGGTGTGATTGCAGTGGACTACACAGGGCATGGAGCCCTGTCTCATCACAACAATAGGCAGATAATTGCAGACAGTTTGCCTTCACTATATTCCCCACTGGATGCCTGCAGCAACTGTGGTGCTGGCAAATGTAACCCACAAAGGAAATACCATGCCTTAAACACATGCCCTGTATGGACAGATGCCACTGACATCAGGGAATACCCATATCATGCTATCAATGTAGGTGCAGGGACAACCTGGTGTCCATTACCAGTTCCCGCCACATGAGGCCAGGACTGGCACATCTGACAATAACAATCTGTGCACACAACATGGGACAGACACCCCAGGTACAGTTCCACATGCCACTGAACATGCATGTGTGACATGTCCACATCCCAGACACCATCCATGTCATGGACTATAGAACACATACATGGCAAGCATTGCACTGGCCACACACAAGAGTAACCCAGGTGACTGGATAGTGAATACAATACCCTCCTGTGTGGACCAATCCAGAAACTACACCCCTGAGCCACACTGCAGACCATTGTCACATGGCCTGATGCCAAGGTATACCCTTCACCTAGCCTTGTACAGCCTTCTGGCACAGTCAACCACTATACACCCTTGAAGCAATGCACCCATGCATGTCATTACTGGCACCCTGTGTCTGTGTGTGTGGAGTATGATGCTTTTGACCACATTCACACTCACTACAACTCCCATTGGCCTACTGAAACATGCTGTCTGATGTCAGACACCTTCGCATACCCTTTGCCCATATAACATCCGGATGACCCCCGTGGTGCATGTGATACCTGCACATTACTGTATTGTGGCAAACTAGTTAGTTAGGAAGTGTATTCCTGACCCTGCCAACTATGTCAATGTGTATGAGTCCCTGAGGGAGTGTGGCTGTGTTGACGTTAACACCTGTTCTTGTGGACAGGCACGTGTACTACACCTACCTTATCGCTACTATATCACTGTTGCAGATGTCACTCACCATCAGATATACCTTTGGACAGCTCCCCAACATATAATCTATGTGGTGCATACAATAACTGCATAGACATGTGATAGCAATACATAATCAGTCAGGGGTTTGAAACCCCATACTGGTAGGTGTGTGACACAAAAATGCTTAGGTTTTACTCTCCCACCCCCTCACTGACTTGCTTTGTCTCTGTCTGTCTCTCTCACCCCCTCTCTGGTGGATGTGGAGATGTACACCTGCTTTGCTTAGACAGCATCTTGTGTTTTGTAAGTGATGCTCATGATCAGCTAATGGCCTCTGCACAAATTGCAGTCCCCCTCTAGCTAATTGCATATGGAACAGCTGTGGTAACATTCCCATAGCCAATTACATGGAAACACGCTCCAATATCTAGGAACATCATGTTAGTGTTGGGAATTTTCATTCACTGTGAGCAGGATCTAAATTTGGTGTTTGGCAAACAGCATCACAGATGGTATTGGGATTTACCTCTAACAACATACACTGTGGAAACAGGCCATCAGACAGGAGGGGGACGTGCCAGACATGACTACAGAATGTAAGTGTTGCTCTTCTGCATTTGAAGTAATGTCAGTTTAACAGGGTGTGTGTGGATATGGCTGGTCTACATGATTCAATACCTGTCATGACAGTGTTATGTGTTTGAGGAAACCCCCATATGTAGGGTTATCTGCAGACTGGGCAGTGTGTGGAGCCTTTTGTTTCTTGCGTTACTCACAGAACACCTATCTGAGAATTGCAGAAGCATAGTATGAGGATTGCAGTCAGTACATGGTGACAGCCATGAGAGTTACTGACTTCATATCCCTCATAGGACATATGTCACAACAAACCCTGGTACGATAGTAAATATATGAGGTTATCACAGCAACATGCCAATATTGGACCAGTGTTTGTAGCTCCATCCACAAGTCTGTCAACCTTTGTATATATGTCATGCAGTAAGAGGTGCATATGTTCTGTACACCATTATTTATTGACATCATACCTGATAACAAGCCAGTCAGATATCAGACTGCTAGACATGTTATGTATAGTAGGTGTTGTTTCTGAGGACATAACTAGGGCATTCTGTGGTTGTGCATACAGTACTGGGGTTTGTGTACTTTTGGTGATTGTCAATGGTATGTGTATTGGGCATACGTACCTTGGGCTGTGCACAGAGTGTGGTAGATGCCATTGTTCTTGGGCCTGTTCTATCTGATGTTACATGCTGCTTCAGTGTATGGCACCCTATTGGCTCACATGTCTGTAGGGCTAGACACACACATGTCCCATACCACAGACAGGTATCGGACCACATTGTGTCATGACCCAGTGTATGTAGGGTTAATGTGTGAGTAGCACATATGAGGATGGTGTTCATCAGACAGCCCATATAGTGTCATATTAAGCTTGCATACCATATCTGGCTGTGGGTATACACTTTCTCACAGGTGTATGTTACTCTGTGCTGTGACATGCGTGTAGAGCCTGCTATAATTGCAGGTACATGTGTATCCCCCCATACAAAATGTAGTCCAGTGTTGTGGCAGTCTGCCTGTAGTTTGCACAGTGCTTTGTGACATGCCTAGCAGCCTAGTGTAATTACCCAGTGTGCTGTTATTTTCAGTTATTTGTAAGACATACTGCTGCCAGACCACCATAACTGTTGTGTATTTCTGACAAAGCAGTGGGATTCTGTACAGATGTATGTCAGTAACTACTGGGTAGTAAGTGACCAGGTGACCTCTGCACCACCAGGTATTATGTGTCAGGACAGACTGGCGTGTGTGAATGCATAAACTGTGTGAACATATGTAGTCCAGTATTTATGTGATATACCCATGTACATGGCTATTAACATCCACATTGTGAGATGTGGTCCACATGTCTCGCATGAAGGGGATTTGTGTGCACCTCTGGACTGACCACAGAGTGCCAGACTCTCCACATATATTGGTCATATCTCTACTGTAGTCCACAGGACCATTACTGTGCTAGCAGTGGTACTGTATTATGATGTCCTTAGGATGTCTGTCAGTAGTCAATGGCACACATGTCAAAAGCAGATGTGATCTCCCACACACATGTCTGTTAAGACAACCCCTGTTACAGTAATAACAGTCTACATATATACCTGCAATACATGCATGACATCCCCTTGCACTAAGAGGTTGGGACTATTGGTGCTGAGGTAGGACTCCACTCCATGTTCTGGACATATGGTAAACATATATATGTGTATATATATATATATATATATATATATATATATAGATAGATATAGATATACACATGTACATATCTACATACATATATGGATAAATATATGTACATATATATAAATATAAACACTAAAATATATACACATACACAGCAATATATGTCTACATATATACAGATATATAGATACATATGCACATATAGTTATGGATATCTATATATATATCGACATAAATAGGTATATTTCATTAAATATGTATGCACATATAGGTATAGATATCTATAGCAACATAAATCGGCATATCTGTACACATAGGATGTGCAGACATATATATCTATATATACATATCTATATATATATATATATATATATATATATATATATATATATATATATATATACATACACATATATATGTGTACACATATATATGGCATTACCTCCCCCCCCCCGTTGCGAGTTGATCCCCCTGAACTGTAGCAGCACGTCAACGGGCATTGCGAAGCAGGTCAGAACAATGATGCCGGACCTGCTCATAACTGCGGTTATGCAGGCCGACATCATTGACCCTGTGAACTAGATCGTTCCACAGGGCAGTCTGATCCTGCAGCTCATGGACGGCCCTGCTGAACAGAACAGGATAGTGCTGTATTAGGAGGCTCAACACAACCTCATTTTCTGCCGCTGAATACGCAGGTAGACGGCCGTGGGACATCTTGCCTGAAAGACAAAGATGGAAACAGGTCTGAGCAACTCATACAGCAGGGTTACCATAGTTCTT
>NC_056730.1:45694937-45702437 GCF_019279795.1 Protopterus annectens | reverse complement strand
ACAAAAGGCTAACAGTACCCAAAAAACACATAGATATAGCTTATGCCATAAAACTCAAACTATTCCTCAGAAAATGGCTACTAATCTCAGGAGATATACACCCCAACCCAGGTCCAAGCAACCCAATCCTATCCCAGAAACAGAAGTCAGACCTACTTATTATCAATAGAAACACACGTAGCATATAGGTTCACAGGTTGGTACTAGGCTATCGGCCATAGGGCCTATACAAGCCTAGCCATAACAATTCCCTAGATATTTCTTGCCACAATATTTACTTTTCTGGACCCCTGTTTAGCAGGGCAACTGACATGATCCCCGGGGTGAATTTCTTATCTCCCATCCAATCATCAAGGTTCCTTTTGAAGAGGGCCAAGGAGGCACTCTGCTTGACATGTATGGGCAGTCTATTCCAGAGTATGCAGTGTATCTGGGTCAGGAACCTATCCATCCAGCATGTTTTGTTCATTGTGATGACAAGGTTTAGATCCCTGGAGCATGTGGCTCTGAGGGATTGGGATTTCTTTAAGTGGAGCATGTCCAACAGCTCACAGTTTGACATGGCATTGTATGTTAAGCAGAGATCGCCTCTGAGTAGACAATATGCCACAGAGTATAGGTGGAGTTTTTTTAGACGGTCAGCATATGGCATCTGCTTTAGGCCTGTGATTCTTTTAGTGAGGTATTTCTGTTGCCTTTCCAGCTGTTGCAGATGTCTTGTGAGGTACATACCAAATGGGGCATTATACTCTATAATGGGTCTAATGAGGGATGAGTACAGTGGGACAGTGACCTCCTTTTTTCTGGATGAAAAGCCCTTAGTGATGAGGTGTGCCACATAGAAGGATTTCCAGACTGTTGTGGCAATGTAGTTATCGAAAGTGAGACCACTGTCCACCTGTGTCCCTAAGTCTCTCATCACACTTTCGATGTTCAGTGTACTGCCACCTATGTGGTAATTCATGGGTACATGTTTTTTTCCAAAGGGGATAACTATACATTTCTTGGCATTAAGCTTGAGCCCATGGCTCTAGCACCAGGCATCTGTTTCTGTAAGTCCCTTTTGTAGAATATCCACATCATTTGAGGATTCAATAATGGCTCCCAGTTTGCAGTCATCTGCTAACTTTGTTAGCCAGAGTCCCTTAGTGTTGGCCTGTACTCCAGAGAAGTAGATGCCAACCAAGAGTGGTCCTCAGACTGAACCCTGAGGTACTCCACTTGTGACTTGTCTGGAGCTAGATTTGGAGTCGGCTACTTTTACAGTCTGGGTTCTGTCAGTAAGCCAGTTGGCAATCCATCGAGTGACGTAGGGATTTATGTCCAGCTTAGTAAGTTTATTTATGAGTGGGGGATGGTGTTGAAGGCCTTGGCGAGGTCCAGATAGGCTGTGTGGACCTCCTTACCTTCGTCCACAGCTCTGGAGACTGATTCAAAGAAGTTAATCAGATTCAGGAGACAAGATCGGTCCTTCACAAACCCAAACTGGGTGGGGTCCAGTGTTTGAAGGTTGCCAGTGTCTTTGTTTATAAGTTCCATGGTAATGGCTTGCCAGACTGATAGGATGGTAGTTCCCGGGATCCAAGGTGGATCCCCCCTTGTGGAGTGGGATAACTGCGGCTGTGCACCACTCAGTGGGCACGAAGCCTGAGGTGAGCATATGATTAAACATGACACTTAGGTGAGGTGCCAGTTCATTTTGTAGTTCACATCTGGTCCCATGGATGCTATATTCATAGCTTTAGAGAGTGCGGTTTCTACCTGTGTGGCCATGATTACCGAAATTTGGCAATCTTTTGGTATTGAGATGGGCCCTTTAGGGGGTGGGAGGGGGGAGTTGTCACTAAATCGATCTGCCAGGATATTGGTAATATCCTTGGGATCAGCATATTTAATGCCATTCTGTTGTAGCTCAGAGCAGATCTGAGCATTGCCATTTAGATTCTTGACATAACTATAGAATGCCTTGTGGTTGTCTTTGGAATCTTTGGCAATTTTATTTTCGTATCTAGCTTTTGAGGATTTTATGAGGGATCTCAGCTTCTTACTGAGGCTGGTGAGGGAGTTTTTTGCATCCTGGTATTTTCCTCTTTTCTGCAACAGTTTCTTCCTTCTGTTGTATAGTTTGTTTATAGCAGGGGATCACCAGATTGGCTTCCTTTTTTTGGAGAAGAGCATCTTGGTTCTATTTGGGATGGCACAATTCATGCACGAGTGGATGTGCTCGTACAGTGCCTTAGTGTATCTCTTCTATTAAAGGTGAGCTATATCCAATAAACTACATGACTTTCATGCATTCGTATCCCACTACTCCCCAGACATACTAACCGTTACAGAGACCTAGCTAAAACCTCCCACACAAAACAAAGAAATTATTCCCCCAGGCTATAACATCCTAAGGAAAGATAGAGGTACCAAAAAGGGAGGTGGAGTTGCAATTTTATTTAAAAATACACTCAACATCCAACCACTAAAAACCCCACTTCCCAAATTCTAGAATGCAGAGACATTAGACTCCATTATGTCCCTTAAAACAAAAAGAGAATCAACATCCTCAGTAGTTATATTCCTCCAGGAAATACCTCACCTATAATAGAAGAGATACTACAATAGGCCGCAACCAACCTACCCCAAGAAACCATCCTGCTATCAACATCCTCTGTAGTTATATTCCTCCAGGAAATAACCCACCTATAATAGAAGGGATACTATAATAGGCCGCAACCAACCTACCCCAAGAAACCATCCAGATATCAACATCCTCTGTAGTTATATTCCTCCAGGAAGTAACTCACCTATAACAGGAGAGATACTACAATGTTCCGCAATCAGCCTACCCAAGAAACCATCCTGCTATCAACATCCTCTGTAGTTATATTCCTCCAGGAAATAACTCACCTATAATAGAAGAGATACTACAGTGGGCCACAATCAACCTACCCAAGAAACCATCCTGCTATCAACATTCTCAGTAGTTATATTCCTCCAGGAAATAACTCACCTATAATAGAAGAGATACTACAGTGGGCCACAATCAACCTACCCAAGAAACCATCCTGCTATCAACATCCTCTGTAGTTATATTCCTCCAGGAAATAACTCACCTATAATAGAACAGATACTACAATGGCCCACAATCAACCTACCCCAAGAAACCATCCTGCTATCAACATCCTCTGTAGTTATATTCCTCCAGGAAATAACTCACCTATAATAGAAGAGATACTACAATGGGCCACAATCAACCTACCCCGAGAAACCATCCTGCTATCAACATCCTCTGTAGTTATATTCCTCCAGGAAATAACTCACCTGTAATAGAAGGGATACTACAATAGGCCGCAATCAATCTACCTCAAGAAACAATCCTGCTATCAACATCCTCCGTAGTTATATTCACCCAGGAAATAACTCACCTATAATAGAAGAGATACTACAATGGGCCACAATCAACCTACCCCAAGAAACCATCCTGCTATCAACATCCTCTGTAGTTATATTCCTCCAGGAAATAACTCACCTATAATAGAAGAGATACTACAATGGGCCACAATCAACCTACCCCAAGAAACCATCCTGCTATCAACATCCTCTGTAGTTATATTCCACCAGGAAATCACTCACCTATAATAGAAGAGATACTACAATGGGCCACAATCAACCTACCCAAGAAACCATCCTGCTATCAACATCCTCTGTAGTTATATTCCTCCAGGAAATAACTCACCTATAATAGAAGAGATACTACAATGGGCCACAATCAACCTACCCAGAGAAACCATCCTGCTATCAACATCCTCTGTAGTTATATTCCTCCAGGAAATAACTCAACTATAATAGAAGAGATACTACAATGGGCCACAATCAACCTACCCCAAGAAACCATCCTGCTATCAACATCCTCTGTAGTTATATTCCACCAGGAAATCACTCACCTATAATAGAAGAGATACTACAATGGGCCACAATCAACCTACCCAAGAAACCATCCTGCTATCAACATCCTCTGTAGTTATATTCCTCCAGGAAATAACTCACCTATAATAGAAGAGATACTACAATGGGCCGCAATCAACCTACCCCAAGAAACCATCCTGCTATCAACATCCTCTGTAGTTATATTCCTCCAGGAAATAACTCACCTATAATAGAAGAGATACTACAATGGGCTGCAATCAACCTACCCCAAGAAACCATCCTGCTATCAGCATCCTCTGTAGTTATAATCCTCCAGGAAATAACTCACCTATAATAGAAGAGATACTACAATGGGCCACAATCAACCAACCCCAAGAAACCATCCTGCTATCAACATTCTCTGTAGTTATATTCCTCCAGGAAATAACTCACCTATAATAGAAGAGATACTACAATGGGCCACAATCAACCTACCCCAAGAAACCATCCTGCTATCAACATCCTCTGCAGTTATATTCCTCCAGGAAATAACTCACCTATAATAGAAGAGATACTACAATGGGCCACAATCAACCTACCCCAAGAAACCATCCTGCTATCAACATCCTCTGCAGTTATATTCCTCCAGGTAATAACTCACCCATAATAGAAGAGATACTATAATGGGCCACAATCAACCTACCCCAGGAAACCATCCTGCTATCAACATCCTCTTTAGTTATATTCCTCCAGGAAATAACTCACCTATAATAGAAGAGATACTACAATGGGCCACAATCAACCTACCCCAAGAAACCATCCTGCTATCAACATCCTCTGTAGTTATATTCCTCCAGGAAACAACTCACCTATGACAGGAGAGATACTACAATGGGCCACAATCAACCTATCCCGAGAAACCATCCTGCTATCAACATCCTCTGTAGTTATATTCCTCCAGGAAATAACTCACCTATAATAGAAGGGATACTACAATGGGCCGCAATCAACCTGCCCAAGAAACCATCCTGCTATCAACATCCTCTGTAGTTATATTCCTCCAGGAAATAACTCACCTATAATAGAAGAGATACTACAATGGGCCACAATCAACTTACCCCAGGAAACCATCCTGCTATCAACATCCTCTGCAGTTATATTCCTCCAGGAAATAACTCACCTATAATAGAAGAGATACTACAATGGGCCACAATCAACCTACCCCAAGAAACCATCCTGCTATCAACATCCTCTGTAGTTATATTCCTCCAGGAAATAACTCACCTATAATAGAAGAGATACTACAATGGGCCACAATCAACCTACCCCAAGAAACCATCCTGCTATCAACATCCTCTGTAGTTATATTCCTCCAGGAAATAACTCACCTATAATAGAAGAGATACTACAATGGGCCACAATCAACCTACCCCAAGAAACCATCCTGCTATCAACATCCTCTGTAGTTATATTCCTCCAGGAAATAACTCACCTATAATAGAAGGGATACTACAATGGGCCACAATCAACCTATCCCAAACACCATCCTGCTATCAACATCCTCTGTAGTTATATTCCTCCAGGAAATAACTCACCTATAATAGAAGAGATACTACAATGGGCCACAATCAACCTACCCCAAGAAACCATCCTGCTATCAACATCCTCTGTAGTTATATTCCCCAGGAAATAACTCACCTATAATAGAAGAGATACTACAATGGGCCACAATCAACCTACCCAAGAAACCATCCTGCTATCAACATCCTCTGTAGTTATATTCCTCCAGAAAATAACTCACCTATAATAGAAGAGATACTACAATGGGCCACAATCAACCTACCCCGAGAAACCATCCTGCTATCAACATCCTCTGTAGTTATATTCCTCCATGAAATAACTCCCCTATAACAGAAGGGATACTACAATAGGCCGTAATCAACCTACCCCAAGAAACCATCCTGCTATCAACATCCTCTGTAGTTATATTCCTCCAGGAAATAACTCACCTATCATAGAAGAGATACTACAATGGGCCGCAATCAACCTACCCCGAGAAACCATCCTGCTAGGTGGCCTAAACTTAGACTGGCTAGCCTGCAACTCCAACAACCCCTCAAACCATATTATTTGGATTCTCACAATTAATCCAAGAACCCACCAGAGTAGACAAAAATCCAGTAGAACCTCCATTCTAGATTGGACACTAGTTAATATCCCCACAGAAAATTATCATGTGGGTTGCTTACCTGATGCCTTGAGTGACCACTGCCCCACATTCCTCCTTCATAAACAGTCAAAAATGCCCAAACTCATGCTATTCAAGGAGACTAGGGATGAACACAAAGTCAATCCACAAACTCTTAACAGTGTGCTCCAGCAACAGGACTGGAATCCATTAAAATCTCTACCTTTAGACCACACAGTTGATTTTTTTAATACTACTTTTATGACTATTCTAAATATACTAGCTCCCAACAGGAAACTTAGGACTAAAGTTAATTATGCCCCATGGCTAAATAGGACTACAAAATCCTTAATAAAAGCCAGAGACGATGCCTGGAAAAACTGGAAAAAGAATAACACTATCCAAGACAGACAGAAATATCAAGAACTACGAAATAAGACCAAAACCCATACAAAAGTAGATAAAAAGAACTACTTCTTAGACATCCAAAACAAGCATTCTAGAAACTCCCAAAAGTTCTGGCAGGCCATCAATACCCTTCTAAAACCAGGCAAAACCACCACCCCATCTCCCAAGAACAATTCTGATAATGATAGCATAGCTTCAGAATTCAACCATCACTTCACAGAATCTATCCTTGCACTATCTATCCAACTATCCAACAAGAACACTAAAACCACCCCAACTGTAGAACAAACTAACATACCCACCTTCACACTCTCACCTGTACCAACCTCTTCAGTTAAAAAGCTACTCTCTAAACTAAAACCCACCACACTCACAGCAGATGGTTTACCCACAATGTTTTCTAAAATTAGCTGCAAAATCACTAGCCTACCCTGTCTCAATTCTTATAAACGGCTCTATACAAGAAACCTACATACCCCATCTATGGAAAGTGTCATATATAATTCCCCTTCACAAAGGCAGAAACTCCTATGAACTATCAAACTACTGGCCAATTGTTATCTTGCCCCCCCTTTCCAAGCTTTTGGAGAAATGTATTCACACCCAGGTAATGCACTTCTTATCCTCACATAACCTCCTCTCCCCCACACAGCATGGTTTCCACTCAAACCATAGCACAACCACTGCTCTATTCTCCTCTACCAATCAGATTAACCATCTAAGAAACAACAACAAATTTGTCTCAGCCATATTCCTAGATCTATCAAAAGCGTTTGATATGGTCTCCCATAACTTACTCTTAGACTCTCTGTCAACCTTATCCTTCGCCCCCTCTACTACTTCATGGTTTAGAAGCTATCTTTCTGACAGAAAACAATCAGTTAAATGGCAAAGTACACTGTCTCCTCTTTTACCAACTACTATAGGCATCCCACAAGGATCAATACTGGGTCCTCTACTATTCACCATTTTCACTAACAAACTACATGCTTCCACCCTGCATGCAT
>NC_056730.1:45577437-45689937 GCF_019279795.1 Protopterus annectens | reverse complement strand
TCAGTTATATGACATGAAATGCTGCCTACATGTGAGAGATTAGCACACTGATATGCCAGGGGGACAGGGGGACAGCCATAAGATATGGGCCAATTAACTGGACATTCTGGACATTTCTGTACACTTCTGGGGTATGATTCTGCATACAGCTTACTAGCACTCCCAGGATTCTAACCATGGCTGTGTTTGCTATAAATAAAATACTGTCCATCACATTTGAGTGTGCTATATAGATACTGCTGTGTATCTCTTATTTGATTTCTGTCTATAATTTTCCTGTGGTTTTACATTCTGTCCTTGTAATTACAACACACTTATACAGGATTTCCTAGACAGTTTTATTATGTAACACAGTGTGGGTGACAATGATGAGTAATACCTTATTATTCAGAGCAACTGCAACACTAACAATGCCATACAATACCAGATTAAACAGTACCAGTACAGGATATCAATCTTCTATTTCTAGCCACAGTGTTCATATCTGACAGACTTGTGTGAGCAATGTTTGTTAGAACTACCTGAATGTTGCCACACAAATTACCAGATTCAACATTAGTTTTATGCACATACGTCTCACTCTGTTACTGTACACACTCTGGTCACAGCTTGACAGCATGGGGGTGTAGATGGGACATACTTGGCTTATTACTCTCATGACGTTTTGGGGAGTTTCTAGAGTGACGGGTTTGTTCTTATAGATGTCTGACAATCAGTTGTATTTCCTGTTTTCTGCCTAAACGTCTGGGATCATCCCACTGATTTCCCAGGGGGACAGGCAGCCGAAATGGGTCCACTTACTGGACATTCTGGACATATCTGAACAGTTGTGGGGTATGATTCTGCATAAAGCCTACTACCACTCCCAGGATTCAAACCATGGCTGTGTGTGCTAAAAATACAACAGTTCACATCTCAGTTGAGTGTGCTATTTGGATTTTGTTGTCTGTCTTTTCACTGTTTTCTAAGTCTTTTTCAGTTGTATTATAGGACCTCTTGGGATTACAACAGTCATATACAGACATTCCTACACATTTTATTTATGTAGCACAGTGTGGGTAACAGTGCTTAATACGACAGTACTATTAGGTGATTGCAAGTCTACATTACCACATGATACTGGAGTAAACACATGCAGTCCAGCAGTTAGACCTTTATTGTCAGGCTATTATGCTTTTATTTACATACAACCTATATGAGACACTTGCTGCCATATTCTCTGGTGGGTGCGAATATAGAAACGTCGACATGTATTCAGCGAACCGTGAAAACACCAATCGTTCTGAAGCACGAAATTCGAAATGTCGAATCTTCATAGTTGGCCCTTCTGCGGTATAGCTCCTTAAGGTAAGTGTGCGATAGTTACGAACCTTAGGGTTAGGGTGCGGGTTAAGGTAAGTGCATAGAAAGTAATGTATGCAAGGTTTAGTGTAGGGTTAGAAGTAGGGTTTTGTTTAGTGTATGTATGTGGTTTATTTATTTTGTTTGGGTAGGTAGTATGAAGCGTGCGGTGGGGTTGGCCAACTATGACGATTCGAGATTTTGAATTTCGCAGTTTAGGGTGTTCGGTGTTTTCACGGTTCATGCAATATGTGTCGCTGTTTTTGTATTCGCTGAAAAGGTCTTTCGTGCTTATAATATAGACCCCTCTGGTGTATGCAGTACATGCCTTTAAGAATACAGGTTTTATGCAGGCAATTAACTTACTACTACTTTTAGATTTATTTCCTATGACAGTACATGCAAGAGTATTATTAACCTTCCTGGCATCGCAACTGCTCCAATCTACATCCATGGGCCTCCTGGTTCATAGCCCACTCACTTGCCACTGTGGAATACATAAGAAGAATATTTAGCCATACCTATCTATAATATACATGAGGTGGCAATTATTAAACAGGTAGTGGACTGATACTTACACACGGCTGGGACTTCCCCTGTCCTCCTAGCCTCTTGGATCCACTGATCCAAGAGATCCCCCTTTCGCCGCTTCAGGTCAACATAGTGATGCCTGACCTGCTCACCAGTTCACGGTATGCCAGTAGCACTGGTGAAGTCATGGGCAAGATGGTCCCTGGCTTCTGCTTTGTATTGGGAACCCTGGTACTGGACCTGCAGCAGTCTCTGGTCATGGTCTTTCACAAAGAGTCCTGCCATGACTCGGGACTCCTGGATGCCCCAGCACTGTCCCCAAAAGTGCACACCCTCTCTCATTCCAGACATGGTGCCTACAAGTGGAAGCTACAACCAGTTATGAGATGTATTCCCACCTGTTGGGTTTAAATAGGGCCAGTTTCTCACACTTTGCCGTGATTGGACAGTTTTGAAAAGGCTAAGCTATGGGCAAACCTGCTTACCTAAGGTTGGCATTGCTTAAAGGGGTATACCAATGGGCAGATTGAGTTAGCTGGCCTACACATTGCTTACACCTCCTAAGCTGGGATGTGCAATGCTTAACATTGCTTAATATTTAAGTTGCATTATATTTGCATTGTGGCATGGATTTATTGTTCATTACATGTTATATATGTGTTTGGTATCCATGATTCATGTCTACGTACACTGTATGGGGTCCTTGTGTTTATTAGGGGATTTATACACTTTATTACATTGAGATCTCACATCTGGGCTTAATACAGTACCCCAGTTCACATATTTATGTTATGTAGTAGGTTATACACATACAACTGTATATAGATTCCTTTCACATGCTCAGTTTGATTTCCCTATAGTGAGGATTTGTTTGGTGATACATCAGTCTTATGTACTGCTATGATGGCTTAGTGTTTAACTAATGTAGCTATAGTCAACCGCAAATGGTTATAAATAAATACATTTATTGTAAGCGTTCGCTGGTAGAAAATACTCCAGCTTCTTCAGACAAAAAAAAACTTTTCACCATGAAACACACTTTTAAAAATACATTTGAAAACCAGGCTACCAATGAAAAACATTGAGCCTCATGATGTCATGCAAGCATTTAAAAATTAAAGCAACACAGCATTAAACCATTACAATGACCATAATGGTCAAAGTTCCAGCCTTACAACATACTGACTACTAATAAACAATTAGAATTGTCAGTAATATTATGTACTTTAACATAAAAATGTGCAATTTGTGCTTAATTAAAAAAATACACATTATTTAAAAATCTATATATTAATCTAATATAATAATATTATGTACTTTAACATAAAAATGTGCAATTTGTGCTTAATTAAAAAAATACACATTATTTAAAAATCTATATATTAATCTAATAGGTAAGACTCAGTAGGTGTTCGATGGTTGGTGCTATTAGATTAATATATAGATTTCTAAATAATGTGTATTTTTTAATTAAGCACAAATTGCACATTTTTATGTTAAAGTACATAATATTACTGACAATTCTGATTGTTTATTAGTAGTCAGTATGTTGTAAGGTTGGAACTTTGACCATTATGGTCATTGTAATGGTCTAATGCTGTGCTACTTTAATTTTTAAATGCTTGCATGACATCATGAGGCTCAATGTTTTTCATTGGTAGCCTGGTTTTCAAATGTATTTTTAAAAGTGTGTTTCATGGTAAAAAGTTTTTTTTGTCTGAAGAAGCTGGAGAATTTTCTACCAGCGAAAGCGCTTACAATAAATTTATTTATTTATAACCATTTGCGGTTGTTTGTTGGAGTGGACTGAGAGACTTCAGCCTGTGGTTTTTCGAGTTTGTCTAGTTTTTCGTTGTTTTTAATGTAGCTATAGTGTACAGGGTCCTGGGTTCAAAGCCTGCAAAGGCTGTTTATTTGTTTCTGGCCAAAACAGCGGCTGCTGCATACAGAGTGATTAAGGCACTTTTAAAAAATTGTAAGCGGGTTTGCGCAATGGTAAGCAATGCTAACCTCCGGTTAAATATGCTTACAGAGAGTTATATTCAGTATTGCTTAACCTGTGTGCACATTGCTTACCCCCATGCAAATGGGCTTAAACCCACTTACTACTGCTTAAATATGCTTATTCTTGCTTAATAGTGCTTACTCCCGCTTACCCCCCACACTAATTTAGATAGTAATGTAAAATGGTTCTTGAGAAGGTGGTGAATTTGGAAACTCTATAGATTTATCATTCATTACACATTGTACTTTTGATGTGTATCCCTGATTCATGTGTACTTATACTCTATGGGGCACTTGTGATTATCTGTGGATTTTACAACATTATGAAAATGACACCTCACATCTGCATTTAATGCACTCCTCCAGTTCACAAATATATGTTATTTAGTAGGTTATGCAACAAAAAATATTGTTCATAAAGTGATTTGACATGGAAAATGGAATGCACTGGAGTGAGACTCGAACCGGGAATGACTGCTCGTAAGGCGAATGCTCTGCCACTACACTATTGCAGCACTGCTTCATCTGCATATATCTTGATTTTTAACCTCTTGTGCCATTTAAGCTGCAATAAACATAGCTAAGCGATGGGCAAACCCACGCACTTATGGTTACATTTTATCTGTTTCATAAAAAAAAATAACAGCTTGCTTATATTTTAACTATTGCTCTTGTAAACTTGGGGGGATGTTGCTGGGGTATGTGAACACCTATGAGCGGTCTCGCTCATTCTTATTCCTAGACTGCTGGTCTTGATTACAGGGGTGTGTATATTCTAAGAGCTCTGCTCTCAGACACGCCCCCTGCAATCGTACATGCTCAGTGTCCGTGTAGGAGCTCAAGAAGCGTGCCTTCATTAATATGCATGGAGCACTGCCATCCTGCTCCTAAATGGCCACTTCCATGCAGGACTAAGCTAGTTCTGCACAGAAGAATAGTGAATCCAGGGGAAGGTTGGACAAAACCAAAGGAAACTCTAATGACTGCATAATTTCCATGCAAGTCAGCAATAGTGTTGATGTTATCACTATTAAGAATATTATTAGGAACAACTGGAAAATATTGCAAATTTCCAATGATTTAAAAGATAAGATAGGTGATCAACCTAATTTTATATATAAGAGAGGTAAGAGTTTTAAGAATTATTTTCAAAGCAAACTTAATAAGCCTAGGTTGGCTAACAGTATCAAAATAGGGATGTTTAAATGTTTTAACTGTAGATTATGTAATTATTTATTAACTGATGTACAGGAAATTAATGTCAATGGTTTTGTATATACATTTAATAATTATTATACATGCAAAAGTAAATTTGTTGTTTATTTAGTGATGTGCCAATCTTGCACTTCTTTTTATGTAGGGCGTAGAAGTAGAGAGCTGTACAAATGTATGTATGAGAACAAACATGCTGTAGAGACAGGAGATGTAAAAAATGCTGTAGCAAAGCATTATAAAACCCGTAAATGTTTGGTGCAGTTTAAGTTTTTGTTTTTGGAAGAAATACCAAACTATTATAGAATTTTTGATGCTGAAGATGAGCTAAGTTGACAAGAGTATATGTGGCAAGTCAGGCTGAATGCCTGCTTTCCACCAGGACTCAATAATAGAGATGATTTTGTAGCCTTTTTAAAAAGGAAAGGCCTTAAGTATTAATGTAGTCAGCTCACATGAGCAATGTTTTACATGTGATTGGTGCACACACTGTTTAAATTGTTTGTATGTAACATTATTCAGTCTGAGGAAGTCATAGTAAATGACGAAAGTGCTTACTGTTTAATGTGTTATTAAATAAATGCTTTTTTGGGGTAATCCGTACGTGCTTTCTTATTTTATTTTCTGAACTATACCAGGGGTTAGCTTCTATATTTTACATCTGGTTCAGTTCTCTGGTGGGGTGCCTTCTACATGCACACTGCATATTCCTTCTTCTGTATGGATTTTTGCTGGGTGCTTCAGTATCCTCCCAGGACCCATTAAGCAACTTGCTTAAGGTCATGCAGTATGCAAACACAGGCTGAGGAGATCAAACCCTGTACCATAGGAGGTAGTTCATTATCTGTGCTAACTGCCATTTGAATCAGTAATCTTTCAAATGGCCTGCAGGGATGTATGTTGTCTCTGAGTGTGAGTGTGTGTGTGTGTGTGTGTGTGTGTGTGTGTGTGTGTGTGTGTGTGTGTGTGTGTGTGTGTGTGTGTGTGTGTGTGTGTGTGTGTGTGTGTGTGTGTGTGTGTGTGTGTGTGTGTGTGTGTGTGTGTGTGTGTGTGTGTGTGTGTGTGTGTGTGTGTGTGTGTGTGTCTGTGTCTGTATGCACGTGTGAGAGTCTGTGCGTCCTGTGTTAGACTACTATCCTGTCTAAGATTAGCTTCCTGCTTTGAGCTAATTTAGTCCTGAGATAGCCCTCCTCTTTGTCCTGAACTGGATAAAATGGGTAACCAGAAAATGAATGACTGAGTTAGAAGGCCACTGGCATGGTTAGTTCAAGGAAAGCAACTGTATGCAATTAACAAGATAATTAAAGATAGGCATTTTGAGAGAGGAAATATAATATCACACAATAGCTTGAATAAGGAAGGGAGATATCATGAGGGCTTTTCCTGCCTCAAACCATTTGCTCTGCATTGCTAAAATGGCTACCAGACTCCCCAGCTGTTGCAATGCTGCCATAGATGACACCTCTGTCTGGCTTCAAAAGGCACAATCAGATGGCAGAACCAAATTATCTCTGTCAACTCCAGCTGAGAAACCTTCATCCCATCTCATGAGAAGTATACCTAGAGGGCTGTTGATTATCCAGCAGCATCTGCAGTTCATAGTAGGGTTGGAGGGTTGGTATAATGGTTTAGGTTTTCACCTCAAAGACACAAGGTGCAGGGTTTGATTCTTACCTGTGAAAGGAAAATTGTCAAGGCTTAAAATGGTCCATGAGGACAAATAGCCTACTATTTACCTATGAGCTTATAGTAGAGTGTATAATGAACATAATTGTGCCACAGATGGACCTGTATATGGGAAACACAAGAAGAAGTTGATAAGACACATATCTAACATGAACAGCATTGAAATTGTACATTTCAAGGCTATACAACACATTCACATCCTGCTTCCTGGAAAGGTACTCTTCTCTTCTACAACAGCCAACCATATTTAATCAATTCTCCTCAGCAGCTGTAAAAAACAAAGGGCGTCTCCGGCTGTATCTCCTGAACCTCTTCTTTTCACAGGCAAAGCAGATCATGGTGGTGCTGCCTCAGGCTATCACAGAAATACCTGATCTTTTCCCTGTATAGATAATGACTGTGTGTGGCATCGCACAACCTGTATGACAGGTTGAAAATAGCAATCACCTTTCTAAAGTCCCTGTCATACCAACCCAGCAGATACTTCTAAAGTCCCTGTACAAAAAGAACAAGAAAATCTTAATCTCCCTGTCACACTATGCAAGATCCCTATGTCTGTGTTCCAAACTGGAGGAAGCAATATGGCAATTCACAAGTTCTACTTGAGAAGTAATATAGTAGACCCATGTACAACGACATAATTGTTGAATCATGTGACATAAGACACATCTCTGCATCTTTGCATGGTGCTATGCATGATCCTGGTTGGCTGGATGCATATAAACATGATGTGCTTCATGTTAAACTGGGTTTACCATCAGGAGTTCAAACCAGACCCCTTCAAGTGATGGCATTATCGACCAACTTCCGCGAAAGCGACAATGTCTAATTCCAACACTGTCGAAATATGACTCGACGTAAACCTCGGAACGGGCTTTAACATGATTCATGATGGTGGCGACTGGCGAGATTTATAGTTCGACAATGTCGGGTTCAACATTGTCACCATTCAACCTCTAAACTTCGACTAAAGTGGTTTCGACTGAACCCACTTCGAATTTCTGATAGTAAAAGGTTAAACAGTATATGCACGCCTCATTAGAATGCTGTCAGTAGTAACTGGCCCATGTTAGTATGATATAAAGCACCATCACTGTGGAATTTATTGGAGTAACTGTGAAAGTGGTGTTAAAATTGAACATTACACAGTGTAAGAAAAAGAATTTGGTTAGAAATGTTGCTGATGGACTCTGCAATACTAGTCATGCCAGTCAAAGGGGAAGGAGGGTCAATGTTCAGTTGGACACATAGGGTATTCTACATCAGAGATGACACACACAGTGGTGATAACACAGCACACAGTAATTTGAAAATTTGCTGGAGTAGAGGTACCCAGATGTCCACACATGTTGCATGCAGGGATACCACACAGCTAGTTACATGTCAGAGTTTTGTATGCCTGTGGGGGGGGGGGGTGCAGTAATTATAGAGTACTATATGGAATGCCATGAAATATACAAGGTGGAGGATTGCTACATACCCTCAGGGTACAGCACCATATGCAGTGGCCAAACATAGTAAATGCAGGCAATAACAAGATGGAGACAATGAATGGAGGCTATGGAAACCAGCATATGCATGGTGTAGCTGAGTGCATACAACCACTGAATACCATGGTTTATTGATAGGTGTACAGGTATTGGTATGACTGCTTGTAGGAGGCAATGCCTGGAGAAGTTCACAGTTCAGAAAAATGATATACTACTGATGGTACTCTGCATGCAAGGCCAAATGTGGTACAGAACAGCAGGGCACAGTGTGGGATGTGAATACCATGAGATGCCATAATAGATTCCTATAACTGGTATGAAGAAGGGTTACAGATATATTCTTCCATGCTAAGCAGGTGGGTTAGGGACATGGCAATGGATAGAACTTCTACAGAAGATGGACTATCAACAATGAAGTGGCTTACAGAGATTGAGGAGTCTTTGGTGGTGTTAACTTGGCACGTGGACTGGACTTTCATACTAGGCTGCAGCTTAAATTTGGGTTCAGGCCTGTCACCTACTACCTGTGTAACCATGTGCAGTGTTCCAGGTTATTATTGACAATACCACTGTGATATTGTACGTACCTATGCATGAAGTAGAGTGGATATGACTACCAGCAACCTACACCTCTATCATGTAGGAACCTCTAGTCTGCAGGCACACCATCCTTTTGAGTAAGGTTTGTGTTACAAAGTATTGTATAGCAAACTTTGTTACGTGTCAAAATATGCATGTTACAGGGGGACAGTAAATACCTGTTTGTTCACACTGGTACCACATGTTTCATGCATCTACAGGTTCCACTTATGGAGAGTGGAGTATAGTGGAGCAACAGAGGGTTGATTTCAGCAGGGCTGCTGTAGCTGACACTGATGTCAACATGCCAGTGACACATTCTAATGACAGTGACTCTGTCTGCAACACTACAGAGGTTGGAACACTTACACCCACGGGTACAGAGGTCCCTATGGAGGTCATTGCGGAGCACACACATACAGGTGTCAGGCTCATATGGGCCTCTGCTGTGCCCCCACCAGATGTAGTGTCTCATATGAACACTGCTACTGATGTGGATATACTCATGACAAGTGAGAGATAAAGGAAGTCCAGCAGTGCTGTAACTCCTGTTTTGTCCCTTATATGCATTGAGTTGTTGGAATCAAGCAGCAAATATGCAGGTCACTAATCCAGGTGCAAGCAGCTGATACACAAACAACTGTAAAGTGGGTAATTGTGTTCTACAGCATCGGGGATGGCCTTAGGTGAAATGTCACCCTAGACAAAGGGCTCCACAACACCCCCACTGCTCACTGCCTCCCATCCACACATCATCCAGTGCTAACTTGGTCCGTCTTGGTCCGTCTTCCTTCCTGGCCTACCCTCACCCTTCGAATTACCTTTTTCTTCTTTTTCCCAATGTTTCCCTTCCTCTTCATTTTTATTCTTTTGGGACATAATTGTATTAAGACAAGGGAATTCTGAGGTGCATTTTAGAGGGGGTTTTTTTAAATCTTTTCATCCAATGATGGTCTGAACAAAAATCAGTCTTACTTTCCATCCTTGCTTTTTTTTCTGCACCTTTTCAACACACCTGAACTTACCATGGCTGCATTTTAATAGCTGTGGAGAATATAACTGAATCAAACTGAGAGTCTGGGGACCACTAAGCTCCTAGAAGCCACAGAGTTTGTAGATCCCATGAAGTGCATTTTAGAAGATTGTCAAATAACACTTTTCATGCAATGATGGCCTGAACAAAAAGCATATTTAAGGAAAGAAACTTTTGTTTCCTGCATCCTTTCCATGCACACTAATTAACCAAGACAATGCTATAATGACTGTGGAAGAGATAATTGAATTAAGCCCCAGAAATCATGAGATTATATAGCTCTGAGGTGTGTTTTAGATTTTTTTCCAAACCTTTAGACCCAGTAACAGCCTGAACCACAGTCATGAGAAAGGAAAGAAATTCAGTTGTATTATTATTTTTTTTTATTTCAAGAATGAAATAATTTGCATCCAGTATTTAATGTCAAAGCTGAGAAAAGAGCAGTTTACAATAAACTGGGAATGAAAATGCTTGTGAGGATGCATAAGGCGAATCTGAGAATAGAACCTGCATTCCTCCCCTTCCCCTCCAAAAAAAAAAAGACAGTAACCTTCTGTGTGTCCTCCTCTACTGCTAGACTTGAAAGGAACTGAAGACAGAGATAGCCACAGTTACATATTCCAAGTTTCTGCTGTCATAAGTACATACAGTGTGCCGCTTCACCCCTACCTCCAAAAGACAGTTGTCATCTGTTTACTGCTCAGACTGGCACAGAACTGAAGAATCAAATAGTAAGTAGCATATTTCAACCTGATGTTGTCAGACATATATAAATACCATACCCTCTCACCCTTCACCACAAAATAGCCACCTGTATACTCAACTGATGTTTGATTGTGAGGAAAGTGAAAAATAATACTAGTTTCCATAAAGTTTCCTTTTTATTACTCCTACACAAAACACATTGTTCCAGTGCAAGCTATGGTGAGCCTCTGTTCACCCTTCTGAAATTTTTGAGGAAAGTTAAATAAATAAAAAAACATACAGTGCCCAGCACAACACAAACTATAGTAACCTGTACTCACCTTTTGAAGTTTGGGAGGAAAATAAACAAAATGACATTGCCCCCGGCACCTCACACAAACTACAGTGACCATCTGTCCATCTGTGCGCCTCTGAACAGCACTGATTTAGACTAAGTGGAGATCAGGGCAGATGCCACTACCAATGCTATGTCAAAATCCACTTATACAGTCCAGGGTGTGTGGGCCACTAGGCTACCAGGAGATCTGGATGTTCTAAAATGCATTTTATGCCTTACTTTTTGAAGGATGACAAAAGAGCCAGTTATATTCATCCAGACAACCCCCACCTCCTGCTGACCCTTGATAAAACACCTTTCTCTTCACAACACAGATATTCCATGCACTTTCATATTTGTTGACGTTTTTACTCTACCCAATCTGCAATCTACCTGATTCATTCACTAGGTGGATCCAGGGCAGGAAGCCAACAAACTGAATGGCCAAGTCTGCAACACTTCCTCTTTGTGGTGTTGCATCTGCACTACCTTCTATTACGGGCTCTGTTTGCCATTTATTTATTTATTTATTTATTTTAAGTAAAGAAATGCTTAATGCCTTTGCTTTAAGGAAATAACTAGAGTAGAACTGTGTCCCTACTATAGCAGCACCCTATGTGACCGCCTAGTTCTGCTAAATATAAGGCTGTCCACATATAGCATGCAGTACAATTTGTTCTGTCTACCAATCTAGAGTTTAAGCACAATGAAAAATTAGGTGTTTCCATGTCACAAAATATGCCTTCCCTGCAGTCTTCCTCTCTTGGCTCTGGGGCCCATGGCCATAAGAGAGATAGAACACAAAGTGAATGGATAATGGGGTGTGCCAAAACAGACAAGTGGTCTAGATTCAATATCAGTGCTGCATTTTGGCAAACATCCAGCATTCCCAGTCTAGCTTGCAGGTAGTCTTCAGGTTCTACACATAAGACTCCTCCTGTGGTCCCAGAAAGTCCCATAGTTCAGTCTTATCCCTGCTATGGGACAGATCCAGTCCTGATATCCCAAAGCATCACAGTACACACCACTGATGGTCTAATAGTGGCATCTCAATCCCTTCCCTAAAAGATGTAATTGCTGGCATCCAATAATCTCTCAGAGTACACAACTACCAAATTCATCTCCTGTGACTCAATGCCACATTGGAATGTGTCATTCATCTGTGACTATGTTGTCCATGACCCTCCCATATTGTATCCTGTGTGAATTTGTTTATATCTGATCTTAGGATGCCTCCTTAATATCATAAAACATGAACTATTGATCTGACTAGAATCTCTACTCAGTCACAGCTTCCAAACAGCCTTTGCACTTAATGAATGGTGGACTGAAATGGTTATACTGCTGTACAAGGGTGACCCATCAGTGGACCCAGTGATCTACTGCCCCATTAGCCTGACGAGCTGCTGGGGAAGGCTGTGAAAAGGATAATCATAGATATCATAAATGAGCACATACTGAACCTACAAACATTGGACAGATTTTCCAAGGGCAGGTCTTTACTGCTAAACCTGGTTGACTTCTTTGAAAAGGTTACTAAAGTGATGGTTAAGGGCATATCAGTACATACTGTCTTCTTCTAGCAGGTCAAGGCAATTGACATAATACCCCACTTAGGCATTGCTAACAAGCTCACTAAATTAGGTATTAACCTATACATCTCCCACTTGATAGACAGCTGGTTCACTGACAGATCCCAAGAAGTTAAAATAGGGGAATCTACTTCTTCAAAAAGATTTACTAGTGGGGGCCCCCCAGGGCTCAGTGCTGGAGACACTGCTGTTTGGCATGTACTTCTCCAAAGTCATTGTTAATGTCAAGGGCCTATGGCTAACCAAGTTTGCAGACGATTGCAAATTCAGTGCAGTCATTGATTTCCCCCTTCCAAAAAACGAATATCCTCCAAGTGGCCCTGACACAGACTAATAACTGGTGCCAGAGTCATGACCTAAAACTCAATGCTAAGAAGTGCATTATCATATCTTTTGGCAAGATGGCCACCCCTGCAAAATACTACATTTATAATATACCCCTGAGAGTAGACCACAGGGTCTAGGGTTACACATGTATACAGAGATTTGGCATTTGCCCAACATGTTTCTACTGTGGTGAGGAGCTCATTCCATGTTGCAAAACTTATAAGTAAAGATAATGCATCTAACCTCAAACAAGTCATTGTCCTATTGTACTCTGCCCTCATAAGACCCATCATTGTGTTCAACTCCCCACTTTGGTATGTACCTCACCAGCCATATGGAGCAACTGGAACATCCACAGAGATTTCTTTCAAACAAAATACAAATGATAGAAAACAAGTCCTGTACAGACTGCCACAAATCATTGTCTCTATCTTCAGTTTTCTACAGGCTGCAGAGAGGTTACCTATGCCTAGCCTACAAAGCTTCTTCAGATCCAGCACTATTTCACGTTACACACTTAGAAAACAACTATCATGATAAACACCCTATCTAGGTATCTAAACCTCACCAGCAATATAAATAGGATATGCTTGAGGGACAGGTATGTGTTGTATCTCAGTGGCTCCACCTCCTCTTGAACAGGCTTCCCACCCATGTAATACAGAGTCCAACCCTTAATTTATTCAAGCAGAATGTGGACCAGTGGATGGAGAACCACAATTATACTCATGGTTTGCCACCCATAGGAAGCTAGAATTGTTTGTCTACCTATGAATATACACCCTCCACAAAACATTTGGGAACCATTACCTATCAAATGGCTAGCCTTTAAATGGCCCCTTTGGGGCCTAGTGCACCTGCACCAGGTACTGCAGCACATTGCCTGAGTGTTACAATATGCTTCATGTTATTCTCTGTGTCCATGTTGTGACTCATAGTTGTGGACCAAATGCCCCTGTTTTGCTAGTGCTGCACTGTATTGCATCTGTCTGTGCCTTGGCTGTAGCTCTGCTTCTCCACTGCCTTCTTATTTATCCCCCCCCCCCGTTCTGCTGCTGCTGCTAATGATGAACTACTTATGGCCTATCCTGACATGGGATTATCTTGCTGTAATGCCTGTTTAAACAGGGCTGTGTTATATAACATGGCACATACTACAAATAGCATATCTCTGGGCAGTATTGTAGTACATCTCTGAAATTGTCTTAAACAGTAGACCCTTCAGTTATCCAAAGACTCTTGTTTAAGCATGGGCAGTATCGTATGGCATTTCTGCCATTGTCCGCAGATTGCAAATGGTAATCATCATCCATGGCTCAAGCCCATATCTGGCTTCACCTGCAGCAGACAAGTTATAAAGTTATGTGTGACATGAAAGCTATATCGGTCATTCTGTCTATTATAAATGTGCACCTATCAACCAAGTGATCTTGTAGGAAGTCCAAACACAGGAACCATTGGTGTAGGTCAGATGTGTGACACATGGTGAATCATGTGAATTGCACCAACTAACTGTCTGTGTCTCTGTCCCTCTTTACCAGATTGGGTCCTTAACAGCAACATAGGTGCAATGCCTGGAACCCCAGACCTTGGGGAAGCATGCAGTTTGACAGAATGTCTGCATGGTGTTGGTTCTCTCCCCTATTGTCCTTGGTAAACAGATATACTCTTCCAAATGTTGTAGCACAATGTTAAGGAACTAGCTGAGTATTTATGAGACAGAGGCCTGCAGTATATTTATCATGTCCCCCGTAATTGCTGAAAGGTTTCTGTAGCTGGGATGGGTAATGCTACACAGGAATGAGCGTGCCACATTTATTCTTCAGTTCTGCTTGTGGATGAAACAGTTCAGCTAGTTTCTCTGGTGTATCACTGATTATCTGTTGATCAGCCAAGTGATAATATGAGAGCTGCTAGCTGTATGGGCTTCATGATAAGCAGCATGCACTGGCTATAGCAGTGGCTACCAATACATGTTGCTGGGAAATTACTGCTGCTGCTGCTTTTCCTAACATGGCTTCTGCCTTTATTCTGAAAATTAGGTCATTCAACTTAGATGAGTGAAGGTGTGCAGGGCTCACATTTTATATATCCTGAAATTGTTCTGCAATGTCATTTATCTGCATTGCATATTCTGTGTTGCTCATTTGTAATGGTGTTTTCATTTGAGTCATTACACATTCATTTACATGAGCTGCATATTGCACAATTTAAAGCTTTTCATACTTAGGCTGTCTTTGAATCACTCACACCCTCTGCATGGTTGCCACCAGCACTATTGCACTTGCTGCAAACCATCAGTGAATACCAGCCAATATGTAAAAACAGCTTTGCAGAATGGATTAAGTAACCGAAATAATCTATAATAAATTGTATTTATTTTGGTAACTGGGTACATGAACTGGTTCACGTATCCTTTTCAGTCATGACCCCGGCCACAATGGCAAAGACAATAACAAGAAAAAATGCACTTAGGAATACAAAGGAAAAAAGTAATGCAACCATGAACAAAAAAGTAGCTAAGGGGTGACAGTGAATAAGTAAAACATAAAACTACATTTACAAGAATGCACACATGATTAATGACAAAATATACAAAGTAAGTTACATTATAAATACAGAATTGTATATAAGCATAATAATACACAGTTCACAGTGCTGTAAGATGGTACTACCATATAATGGACTATGAGTCAACTTGTGAATGCTGCATGGCTGCACAAAAAAGGGGAAGGGAATAATTACATTTGTTTGTGCTAATGCAGTAACAAAAACATTAAATGACAAAAACATTATACTGAAAGTCATTTTCTTTGTGACTGGGTAACCATTTCAGCACAATGCTACAAAAGGGCTACACTGCCCTCATTCATTTTCTATTTTTTATAATTACTTCAGCGGTCACTGCACTATGGCACAAGGAATTAAAACATGCATGCTGACTCTATCCTTCAGCTGAATTTTTGTCCAATTTGTTGCTTCCCACATTCAAAGTTTGTGTTTGGCTGCCTGTCCTACTCTTATCTGTCTACTGCCTTTACAGGTAAACATCTTGTGAAGAATGTAGACCATTCAATGTTCCTAAACTGTGAAGATGGCAACCATCATCAGAGTTGTTTGTTTTGACAAAGATAAAGAACAAAAAGAGTGCAGGAGCAGAGCTGATAACCAAATAAAAACTGCACAATACAGATGAAATGCACAGGCCAAACAAAGCAGTCACTAATTACAGAATGTAATATGTGTAATCATGTGAAAATCCTGGCTAGTATTATAATTGCAGTTTATTGCTTTTGTCCAAATATCAAACGGTCTTCTTCAGAAATACAAAGAGAACATATGAAATATTTTATAACCTCAAAGTAAATAGCATGAATAGTAGAAGAAAATTATTGAAAGATTTTGATAAAAACAGTTAAATAGAAACGTTTCTTGGCAGTTGCCCTTCTACACCCAGTGGTACAAGCTTTTGAGTCAGCATATATCATAGATTTTATAAAATAAAGGACCAGAATATGAAACATATACTTCACAGTGTGAGTAAAAATGAATCTAAGTTCCTGATTAAGCTCATGAAGAACAAATCCCTCAGAATTATGAAAGCTATCCGGGTGGGGGGATAGTTATCTTTGACTCCACTGATTGTACCAGTGTTATGTTTAATATCTTAAAAGATGATAACACGTACTGGGAAGTATGAAGAAATGAAGTCAATATGAGCTATAGGATCATTGATTTATTATTAGATGATACATGGATGCAAGAATTTATAGATTTACATATGCACAAATTTTTGAAGAATCCACCTCATGTGACAGCAACTATATTTCAGATACTGAAAATCCATAAGGATAATTAACTCACTTTTTTGACCTGTTACATCTGCCCAAGCTTCCATAACTTATTCACTAGGAATTTTGGTTGACAGACTTCTCAAAATAGTATTTAGTGTTGTCCCACATATGTTAAAAGACTTTTGGGATTTGTTTGGGCAGACTAAAAGAGAATTTATGATGTGATGACACAGGATTTTCAACTAGTGATGTGGTGGATTTATTTGGGTTTCTATCACAGCATCGAAACCCCATAATTTCGAATCATGTTACATCAAATTGAATACATCGAAATGGAAAACATTGAAACTTAAAAAATCAGCAACATGTGGAGTGTATGTTAAAAACAAATTGCTCCATGCAGGGGGCAAGACCCCCTGCACCCCCCACACCCCCTGCCACTTAAATATACCACTTTGGAGGTTGCACTTTAGCGCACTACAGTGCGGAAATGGAAGATTTCCATTTCCTACACTCTAGCGTGATCTCGGAGTTGGTATATTTAAGTAGCGGGGGTTGTGGGGGGTGCAGCCACCCACGTGGGGGGTGCAGGGTGGCTTGTCCCCCTGCCTACACCCTTAATGTGTTATATCCCCATTGAAAACTGCCATTGATATCCTTTCAATGTTTTGGTGGTTCGATGTAACCAGTTTGATGTAACATGATTCGAAATTATGACGATTCGATGTTCTGATATAAACCCAATTTATTCACATGCATCCCATAGGAACAGGTAAGAATTTCTTCCATGAATCCTTAATACATTTTGAGAAATTAGGATCATTTTGGAATGTATTGAACTTATTCTGGAAAACGGCTTTATCTATTTTGAAAGGGTACCTTATGAACAGATTACAGAAATAACAATAGACACAGTAAGTGCACCAGTATTTGTTAACCTTGCTAAGCTGTTTTGGGAGAGAAAATGTGTTTTCCAATCAGATTTTTACCATCATTGTTCCCTATATTTAAGATACTTGGATGATATATTAATATTATGGAGGGTCCACAAAATAGATTATGTGAATGCATGGATTATTTACATAACACTAATCAGTTTTTAAAATTTGCACACCATTTTGATAGTGAAAGTGTGAATAACTGAGATATGAACATCTTCAAGTCTAATGGAAAGTTTTCTTCTAATATCTGTAGACAGTTTTCATCCAATCAAAATGAAAAAAGGGTTTAGTTAAGGGCTAATCCATCCATTTGTCATGCTTGATAATATATCCAATGATAGCATTTTATTCTCATGAAATTTAATATTTAAAGGGCTTTTTTCTGAAAGAGGATATCCCCTAAACTATCGGGAAATATCATAAATGAGATAAAGGATAGAAGGGAGACTGTTTTTTTCTGCCCATTTTAGAAGTGGGCCTCAAAAAGAATAATATTCCTGGTGCATCTAATGCATAATTTGAGAGATCTTTGGCCTTGCAATATAATGCAGGACACAAAGTCATCAAAGACATAATTACCAAAAATTGGTCCATATTTTAAACCTAATGATAACATTTACAAACTGGTGGAGAAATACCCAAGTTTTATATACAAGATATTAAGTAATGCTAAAAAATGCTGGAGAGAAAAGCTGGCAATAATACAAATAAAATATCAAGATATAAGAAAGGAATGCATAAATGTGCTTTGTGCAGACAGTATCCTTACATGAACACTGAGAGTGAATTCACTTTAAATCATAATGGAGGAAGGGTAATAAAGCATCATTATGGCAACTGCCTAAGTAGAGAGTTGGTGTACCTGGTAGCCTGTTGAACTTGCAAGAGCTTTTATGTAGGAAAGACAGAAAAGAAGCTGAAAAAGAGGATATATGAACACATCTATGATATTTCTAAGAAGAGCACCAGCCATGCACTATATAAGCACTCTGTATTTGTACAGATTTCTTTAAGTTTTTATTTCTTATTTTAGAAATTATCCCTAAGGACCCTATGGGTAGAGCATGGGAAAATAAGATGGAATATAAGGAACTTACATGGCTATTGAGACTTGACAACACTTCTCCCAGGCTTAAATTATATGATATCCATAATTACAATATTAAATATGTGTGCTGAGAAATTATGAATGCAGGATTTCAAATTGCGACAGCAATGTTCATTACACATTTATTTTTCACATGCTTAGTGATTTTCACCTATATATAACATCACTACACATGCTCATAGTTCATAATTTCCAAACATTGTTAATCTATCTTTCAAATATTTTTTATGAATTATTTGTTTCATTTATGGTATTCAATCTCCTATTGATGCCATTTATTGCATCAATTTATATTGTAGTCTGATATTTTTGATTTATGTATATATTTATACCTTATTTTATGCATTTGTTAGTTTTTATATGTCTTTTTTTTTAGTTTTGTAAAACACTTTTGGAATTTTGATTAATTATAAATATGTATTCATTCACACATATTGTTTCAATTTGAATTGCCAAGAAAAGTTTCTGTTTAACTGTTTTATTAAAATCTTGCAATGAGTTTTGTCAGCTATTCATGTCTATTTAAATAAGTAATATCCCTTAAGGTGACCATGTTGTTTATGACGTTATATTAACACATTGCATATGTTCTGTTTACAGTTCTGAAATAGGCTATTTGATGTTTGGATAAAAGCGTTAAACTGTAATTATTTTACGTTACTGGTGTTTCACTCTATTAAACATATTACATTCTGTAACTGGTGACTGCTTTCTTGTGCCTTGTGGAGTTTATCTGTATTGTGCAGTTTTTGTTTGGTTGTCAGTTTTGCTCCTGCACTCTTAATGTGGTATTTTGTGTTTTTTGTAAAGTACACGACCTTTGGATTATTCTCCACAGATTGCATTGGTAGCAGCTCACAGTCACACTGTACCCAGGTTACACCTGAGTGGTTTGAGAAGCTTGTTGCAGATGTTTGCAACATTAAGGGAGATCTTACCAGGCTTATTGAACTTTTAACTCCTGCACTGGCATCCTTCAGTGGAATGGACAACTTCACAATAGCACCTTATCAAGAAAGATCAGAAGAGCAGGTTTCCATTACGCCTAAACATTCTGCTGGTACAGATGGCATTGCTATTAATACTTAGCTATTGGAAAGGGAACCACTGGCACCTGGTGGAATATTTTCAGTTAGTATAGAATCTTGTTCTTTGGTTAACAATGTAATATGTGACACACAGCATTCTGGTTCTGTTTCAAGAGCTGACACGGAACATGCATTTAAATTCCCTAGCTGGCTAGTGAAAACATTTGGGTTTGCCCTTGAGGAAGTAGATAGTGAAATGAATGTCCTGGACTTCTTATCCCTTGAAAGTATGATACAAAGTTTTGAGAAGAAACTCATTAAATTAAGGAGTTTACAGACTAAGAATGCATCTCTACCTGAATGTACTCCTCTCAAAATGGTACAATAAGGATTAAGATGTTTTAACTTTTCTAGTTGAGTGGAGACTAATACTATTTTTCCAAAGACTTTATTAACTTATTTGACATGCATGGTTTTGAATGAATGCAAGCAATGATTAATCTCAACAACACTAAAAAAGAAGAGATGATACCTGTAACAAATTATTTAAATAAAAGATTTGCAGTGATTTACTTCTCTGTACCTACAAGAACAGATACCATCAGGTTTTTTCTAATGTAGATCAACATTGTGAGGTGGTTCAGAATAGAAAAAGAAGAAGATTACTAGGGATAAATTACAATGCAACAAGACAGTGTACCTATTAACTAAAGTTAGTTAAATTTCTATAGGAGAATGCAATTTGCTAAATGATGGTAATTGTGGCAGGAGTACTCTTGATTGAGTGAATTTTGATACATACAATGATTGCAACACTCATGAATTTGTTCCCCTTTCTGAAGTGGATGGAGTGACAGGAAAAACAGGATCATATGCATTGGACCATTCAGATTATGTCTCACTGTGCAGATCAGAGAGATTGGTAAATCAATCTACTGCAAGGAAAAAAGAGTCATTCAACTTGGATCATCCAGCATACCCCTGGGAAGAAAGGACTCCCCAAACTGGAAACATCAGGCAAGGAGGGATGAGAGAAAAGGGTAAGAGGAAGGGGAGGCAGACAATAAAACACTCAATACACTCCCCAAAAATGTTCCCAATTACTTCATTTTTTCCCATCACACTTCCAACATTTGCAATCTACCTGAATAAAATTCTTTGGAGTCTGCTTGGGGTATACAGTACCTATGGAAATACTTCCAGCCATAAATCCTAAATCTTCTAGACTTTGTTGCATACTTGGGAGCCATACATATATCCTCCCATTGTTTCTTTGTGAATATAATAGTCTGTATGGCTATTGTTTTTCTCCTTAAGGATCTTTAAGGATCTGCATCCAAAATTCCAGTCTTTCTTTATTATTTCTTTAGCTTTCCCCTGTTCCATAGTGATCCATTTCTACTTTGCATTATAGCTTTCTGTTTGTGCTATGTATAAACGCCTTGATGGTGTAGGTCTGAAATATCCCTTCAAATCAGGTAGGACCAACTTATACAGCTTGACACTTGCCATCTTCCTGTCTCAAATAAAATCCTTCAACTCTTTATTTGCTATCTACAACTTCGCTTCTGGTTTATAAAAAATATACCTGACATGTATAAAACTAAAGGGATTAAAATATTTTGACTTCTTGTATCTTCATATCCATATCCACAAAACAGAGCTTCTAGTTTGTTAGTTTTTGTATTATATTTATCTTAATCTCTTCCCACATATCCTTAACTGCCACAACAGACTCCTTTTCAACCCATACTCCTAAATACTTCATTTTATCATGTTTTAATTATGGGTATTGCTGAACCAATTCATATGTGAGTACATAGTTTACAGTTATTGCCTTTGTTTTATCTTTATTAATTTTGCATCCAAGAAAGACTTGAAATTGTCTCAGAATGCTCCACAACACTGAAATGTCTTTTTTCTGGCTTTATCGGTTAGAAAATAATATTATCTGTAAATGCAGCCAACTTTTCTTGATTATAATGCCAATTATATCCTTGAATTTGTGTGTGCCTTATTTTCTTGGACAATGGTTGTAAATATAATGCAAATATCAAAGGGGAAAGAGGATACCCCCTGCCTGGTTCATCTGTTAAAACAGAACTAATCAGAGGGGGAACACCCCCCACTTTAATTTTTGCCTCTGATCCCTTATATATCCCTCTAATTAACCTTGTTATTGTGTCAGAGAATGCAAATACTTCCATTGCCTCACAAAATCCCAGATTATTCTGTCAAATAGTTTCTCTGTATCAAAACCAACAACAGTTCTATTTTCTTACATTCTGCTTCCTTCTGGCTCATTATTGTTCTATTAATGTTGTTAAATGTTTGCCTCGAAAACCACATTAATCTATATATATCAATTTTGGCAACACCTTTGCCATTCTTTAAGCCATTATAGATCAAAACACTTTATCATTATGCTTTAGAACTGAACTAGGCCTGTATAAAGCTGGATCTGATGGGTCTGAATGATCTTTAGGTATTAGAGCTGCAACAGCTTTCTTCCAGGATGTGGGTGCTTCTCCTCCTTTTAAAATACTGTTAAATGACCCTTCCAGATTATTTCCCTTTCTTCCACCCTAACTTCCAAACTTCCACAGGAATACTATCAATTCCTGGAGACTTTCTTTTAGATTGGTTATATATCACCATTTTTATCTCATCTCTTCCCGTCCTAACTTGATAATTCAGTTTCATCTACCACTAACCTTGACATGTTTAATTCTTCCATAAATGTTTCCATTTGTACTTTTTCTTGACTTCTACATTTCTCTGCATTATACTGTTTTTTTTTTTTTTTTTTTTTTTAAGTTCTGAAATATTTACCTCTACAAGATCTTTGGTTATTTTCATTGTTATAGGCTCCCTAAGTTTAGCAGCAGCCCATTCTATTTTCTTTTGCCTGGGCCATTGTGCTAAAAGCTTTTGTTCTCTGGAGTCATTATCAAAACCAATTGCTTAATGGTAATCTTTCTAAATTCTGGATATTATCCAGGTAACCCGTTATTTTCTTTCATGCACTCTGTAGTTCCACCTTTTCTTGTTCTGTGAAATTTATTTTATTCTGCAAGACTTTAACCTTTGTCAGTCCTTCTAAATAGTTATTGTTACTTCTTAACCATGTCTCTTTTTCTTTTACTTCTACCCTGTTTTTAAACTCCACTTTCATTTTATCCCACTTCCTAGTTATATTTTCTGAAGAAATTTCTATCTTCTCTAACAACTCCCAAATAATTTCCACTACTCATTCCTTAAATTCCTCTCTGTCTAACAGATATGTAAGTACCAGTATTTCATTTTTATTTCATTACCCTGCGTTTTTGTTATAGTTATTATTGGTGCATGTATATATTTCCTGTGAAATATAATTTCTGTCTAGCCTAGCCCAGTGTTTTGTACCTTGGTAAATGATATGTAAATTCTCTCTGAGCTTCTACAACTGTATTCACATCTTCCACACCAAATATTTTCATAATTTTCTCAAAAATCTACCCTGTTTTTTTTTTTTGTTTTTTTTTTCCATTTTCCATTCTAGGCCCCCAGATACATCCTCACTGGTGCAAATCAAATTCTAGTCTCCACCTATAAGTAATATTCCCTGCTGAAAGCTAATTGTTTTTCATAGAATTTTGTTAAGAGCCATTGTATCAGTTTTAGTTGGAATATGCCAGTGTAATCGTCCTCCCTTGCCAGTATTCCTCTACTACTACAACTCTACTATTATTATCATTTTTCCTATTCTATCACTTTTGGTGCTCCTTTAGCAATTAATATACATACTTTCTTTTTCCGTTGTCCCAGATATTCTGCTGAATAACTATCATAAATCATTTCTTTATCAAATGCCCATGTTCACTTATTTCCAAATGTGTATCATTTAGCACAGCAATTTGCACTCTGCATTTTTAATATAGTTTACTACTCTTTCATTTTTGTATATATATATATATATATATATATATATATATATATATATATATATATATGAGACCATTCACATTCAAAGATAATATGGAAAGTGTTTCCATTATGACAAGAATTTATTATTCCCACCTCTTACATATAATAGCTTTTTTTAAATGTTTAGTTTCAGCTTTTATGTTGCTTGTATACACTAACATTTGGTGGGTTAATCTTTTATGTCATTGTTTCTTGTTTTATCAATTTGAACTTATGTCAATTCTTACAAGACTTTTTCTTTTAATGAAAACCCTCAAAAACACACGCACACACACACCCAGAACATTCCCATAACCTATTAACTTAATAAAAACACACAAAACTATGTACAGCTTCAAATAATGAAGTTTAACCCCCCCCCCAATGAGAACATTTGTCCCAGACTGACAGCTAAACTCACATGCTTTAAGTGACATATAATTAAGGTTATGCAATCTGCGGTGATGCAGCGGTAGAGTTGTTGCCTCACAGCAAGAGGTTCTCCCGTTCGATTCTCAGCTGGAGTGCAGGGAGTGTCTTCTGTGTGGAGTCTGCATGTCCTCTCCGCGGTTGGGTGGGCATTCGAAAGACATGCATAAATGGGCGTGCCTTCATTGAAGGTTGGACGTCGAGCTGGCACCTTGGCGTTCGGGAAAATCTACTGCCAATCATTAGCGGAACGGAGTTCCACTGTGGCAACCCCAAACCGAGAAAAGCTGAAAGACAAACAACATGCTAAGCTGCATGGTACAGCCTGTGTGCTGTCTGTTTTTGTCATCTTTATTCCTCTCCCAGATGCAGAAAACAACTTGACTGTTTTCAGAATGCATTAAACGAAAAAAGTATTCTGTTTTATTGCCCTCTTATCTGCTTATCTCCATAGAAACATGAGATCCAGATCTACAGCTACCTTCAGCTACAAGATTCTCATGTTGTTCTGTGAACACTTATTTGGTAAAGGAAAACTTTTACTTATAATCAGTATTTTTTTGTTTATTTGTTTCAGCTTAGAACCTGTTGTTAAATTAAGCCAAAAGCCTTAATCCATTCATTTTCCTGTGCAAAAGTGAGAAAAATCATATCAATATTACAAGTATCATGCTCTGTATACTTTTACAACCTGCCCCTGAAGGTCTCAACATCCCAGGATTACAGCCTATTATCTTAAACATGCTTTTTGTCCAGGCTTTCTTCTATTTTTACATTGCAGTGCCTACATTTCTTAAAAACAAACAAGAAGAAAGAAAGAAGAAGAAAACAACGGCACCTGTTTACTTTACTATCCATATAGCACACAAAATAAAATGATTTCCTATATAACATGCAGTATCTCTCTTTTACACACCATGTGGTACATCAGGCAATGAGCACCTTTCAGCACTCATTGTTTCTGTAGCAGTTATGGGTTTTACAAACTCAGGTTGCTAGCCCAAGGCTCAACCCTCCTCGGAGGGTACACCACAGGCATACACACGGACATAGGGAAAATTTGGAATGTCCACTCCACCTACTGCATGTCTTTGGAATGTAGGAAGAAACCCACATAAATGCAGGGAGGACATGCAGACTCCATACAGAAGGCACCATGGCTGAGAATCAAACCAGAGAACCTCTTACTGTGAGGCCACAATGAGAACCTCTACACCACTGCACTACCCTAACATGCAGTATATTTCATGTTTAATAAAAGTACTGGTAAGATCAAAAATTATTTTACTTTCAGTTACCTTTTTCCTTCATCTTTACCTCTCTTTAATGTACTTCTAAACATCAATGACATGAAGTAAGGCATATGCTTTGGAGTATCCTACAAATGTAACAAAGTCAAACATGCTAGCTTGTACTGCATTTAAAGTGTTTTTGCTACTTTTTAACTGCTTTTCTGCAAAAAAAAAAAAAAACGAAAGTTCTAAGCTTGTTTCCTGCCTTTCCTGTAGCTAGTCTAGTCCAGATACAGACTTGTATCCAGGACTGTTTTGTAAGTTTTCTGAGCCCCTCAGACCTTTCTGTGTTGAAGGGAAGCCTTCTAGCTTATCAGTGGGAGTGGTAAGCACTAGGTAGCCTACCTACAACAAGAGCAGTGGTTTCTGGTCCAGAAATTATAGTTTATTGGCCATTTGGGCATTTTTCCATCCCTTTCAACTTTCTGGATTAAAAGCCCTTGTTTGCGCACCATGCAGTGACTCTAAGCAGAAGTAAACTATTACCGGTGCCAGAAAGTTTGCTCTTTAATTTTCCCCTTAGAACAAGCTTGTTCTTTTACTTCTTACACTTTAATTAGCATAATTGGCTTGCACTTTAGCAGGCTTTTGCAGCATTTATTGTAGCACACTTAGGTGCTATCAGCACTAGCTGTTCCTATGCAGTAACAGCACCAGTGCTTATTAGTTATGACCACCCCTCCTGGTATGATTGTAGGGCAATTTCCTGTGCTTTCTCCTGCTAATCTGGTGCACTTGGGCATTTTGAGTCAGTGTGGCAATTGTCTATTGTACACAGACAACCCTCTACTCTTACCTCCCAACACTCATACCTGTGAGAGATGCACTTATATCACCAAAATGGAAGCAGTGCACACTCCATCCAAGAATGGACTAGTTGGTCAAGAGGAGAAGGTCAACATCTGTAACTCACTAGATAGAACACATAGCCCGCCAAAACACCAACCATCACAATCCGCACATAGAAACACAAACCATCCACACACCTTCATGGAGGGTATCAATAAAAATGTACCCCAACAACAGAGACCCCTGAAACAGAAACGCACTCGACCACCACAACACAACACCAACCCCAGAATACATAGCTCATCATCACAGTGTGCCCCTCAACCCAAGCCCTTAAGGCAGAACACTTTGCCCAAAGTACTTATCATAGCAGACTCAATTGTGAGGCACACTGATGTCCTACTCACTAGGTTGAACAAGGAGAAGGTGAGAGTCAGTTGTCTATCATGTACCAGGATCCATCACATAACACATGCACTCAGGTCACTCCATAACAAGTACAAATATGACTCAGTCATTGTCCATGTGGGTGTGAATGACCTGAGATGTACCTCTCTGGACTACATGAAAAGAGATGTGATGGAAGTTTCAGATTATGTGGCCCAGGCAGGTATGACCCTAGCCCTAAGCAGTATTCTACCATCACCCAGAATGATACCACAGTACAAGCAGAAAATGATTGACTTCAACAATTGGCTAAGTTTCTGGTGTCATTCTAAAGTGATCCAGTATCTGTCTGCCTGGGACAACATGACAGACAGACCTTGATGCTTTGCTAGAGACAGCCTGCTTTTGTCACCCCTGGGATTCTGGGTACTGGCTAAGACTCTTGCCACCCCTATAGTGCCTTTTTTAGGCAGTGTTCCAAAAAAACAAAATTCCAACATAACAGCTACAAGCAAATGCAGTCTGGGGGTCATGCTGCTCAATGCTAGAAGTCTAAATCTCAAAATGTACTCGCTCGAAGCTCTCCTCAAAATGGAGAATGTCGACATCTGTGCTGTAATGGAGACCTGGTTTAAAGAGGCAGAAACTACCCCTGAGCTCTCAGGCTACAACTCATTCCATACCTTTCTGCCCCAGAATGTGGCTAGAAGCTCTAAAGGTGGTGGTGTCTCCGTATTCTTAAAGGATACCCACACCTCTAGACTGGTAACCCGGCATAATGCATCTGAGATACTTCAGGTACAACTAATACTGGGTAAGATGGTGATAGAAGTCATAGCCTGCTACACAACCCCAAACATGTCCCTAGACTCACATGCCAACTTCCTAAGCAACCTGGAATCTATCAAGGTCCAACCCAATAATCTGATACTGGTTGACTTCAACTACCCTTCCATCAACTGGGAAAACTATTCAAGTACCAATGTACAGGCCCAAAACTTTCTGGAATTTATCAATTCCAATGCCCTGAACCAGCTCATTCTGATCCTCACTAGAGGAAGCAACATCCTCAACCTGGTTATCACCAACATGGGAGACCGTTGCTCCACACCTATAGTCAGTTCCTCCCTGGTTAAAATTGACCACAAACTGATCACCGTGGAAATCTTCATCTCACCTACACCCCCTGCTAAGGTGATCACTTCTCTAAAGCTGACTTTGGGCTCCTAAAAGCAGAGGTGGCTAACTTCTCGGCACCCATGCCAATGGAAAATAGTTACATGATTGCCAAATCATACACCAATGCACTGTACGAGCATGTACACAAATGCATGGACCTTGCCATAGCAAATAGAATCAATATGCTCTCCTCCAAAAAAAGGAAGCCAATCTTGTGGTCCCCAGCCATCAATAAACTCTACAACAGAAGGAAGCAACTGTTGCAGAAAAAAAATGAAGTCACAAGACTGGAAAACCCCCCTCATCAGTCTCAACAAAAAGCTGAGATCCCTCAACAAATACTCTAAAGCCAGTTATGAAGGCAGAATTGCAGCTGACACCAAAAACAACCACAAAGCTTTCTATAGCTGTATCAAAAACCTCAAAGGCAATACCCAGATTTGATATGAGTTATTGCACAATGGCACCTCCTATACTGAGCCAACAGATATAGGCAACATACTGGCTAACATATTCAGTGCCAACTTTACCCCTGACCCCCCCCAAGGGCCCTATCACAATACCAGATGAAAGCCTGGTGCACACCATTTCTGTGGCACAGGTAAAAGCTGCATTGTCCAAAGCCAAGAATACAACATATGTGGGACCTAATAGTATCCCTGGCTGTATCCTACATGAGCTATAAAACAAACTGGCACCACATCTGTGTGCCCTGTTCAATCACAGCGTTACCTCAGGCTATGTCCCTAATGAATGGCACACTGCTACAGTCATCCAGCTCCATAAAGGGGGAGCAACTACAGACCTTGGGAACTATTGCCCCATTAGCCTGACAAGCCTGGTATGCAAAGCTATGGAGGGCATCATCATGGACCTGCTTAACAAAGATATAGGCAATCTCCAAACTCTTGACCCCACACAGTTTGGCTTTGTCAAGGGGAGATTATGCCTGCTGAACCTGGTTGACTTCTTCGAAGCAGTCACCAAGGCTGTGGATGAGAGTAAGGCAGTGCATACAGCCTACCTCGACCTGGCCAAGGCCTTTGATACCAGTCCCCCTCAGGTATCATTGGTAAACTCACCAAACTAGGCATCAATCCTTACATCACTAGGTGGGTTCACAGACAGGACCCACAGAGTGAAAGTTGCGGATTCCAAGTCAGACTGTCAATCAGTCATGAGCGGAGTCCCACAGGTCTCGGTCTTGGGCCCTCTCCTGTTTGGCATCTATTTCTCAGAAGTCCAGGCCAACACAGAAGGACTCTGGCTGACCAGTTTCACTGATGACTGCAAGCTAGGAGTCATTATCAAGTCCCCAAGTGATGCAGACATCCTATAAAAGGCCCTCTCTGAGATCAATGACTGGTGCTGGAACCATGGCCTGAAGCTTAATGCCAAAAAAATGCGTTATCATCCCCTTTGAAAAAAACTCATTTCCCACGAATTACCACGTTGATGGGGGCCCACTGAATACTGAAGGGGCCATAAGATATCTGGGCACCCAGGTCAACAGCCATCTCACCTTCGACCACCACACTGCCACTGTGGTCAGAAAGTCCTTCTACATCTTCTATATCTTATAACCAAAGGTTTCACATTCAGGAAGAAAGAGGTCATCATCCCTCTTTACTCATTCCTCATTAGACCAATCATCGAATATAATGCCCCATTGGGCATGTACCTGACCAGACACCTACAACAGCTGGAGAGTCCACAAAAGTACCTCACAAAAAGAATCTTAGGCCTTAAACACATGTCCTACATGGGCAGACTCAAGAAACTTCAGCTGTTCTCAGTCTCTTATCGTCTACTTAGAGGTGATCTCTGCTTGACTTACAAAGCCATATCTGACCCAACCCTACCTGAAATGCTACACCTAAAGAAATCCCAATCCCCCCGTGCCACACACTCCAGAGATCACAACCTCATTACTACAATTAACAGAACATGATGGAGGGACAGGTTCATCTCCTAAAGAGTGCCCATACTCTGGGATAAACTTCCCATTCATGTCAAGCAGAGCACCTCACTGGCCCTCTTCAAGAGAAATCTTGACGAGTGGATGGGTAACAGAAAGTTCACTCCAGGGATCATTCCAGTTGGACTACTGGATATAGGCACTGTTAACTAACATCGGGTGGTACTGTGCCTGAGCAATTTTTTTGGGGCTAGGCTTGTAAAAGCTCCAGGGTCATTAGCCTAGTAAACACCTATGAACCTATGTAAATGTTTCATCTCCCAAGTCTTTGCTTACACCTAATCAAGGGTACCAGAACTTGTCAGTGATTTGGGATGAATGGCTAGGCTTAAAAAGGCCCTTGTGGTCATCAACCTAGTAAACACCTATGAACCTATAAGTCCAATATTTTCAGGGTCTATGTTAAATCATCTAACACTTAAAAAAGTGAATGATGATTTATCAAACCCATGTAAGTGAAAGCTGACAATCTAGAATGTTTAGAACAGCGATTTTTTTTCCAAGGGAAAAAAAATCGCTGTTCCATAAAACAAACAAAAAAAAATTTAAATATTACATAAAGTGGAGAGCTTCTCACCCCACAGCCCCTGATGTGGGGGTCTGTGCACCCCACACCCCCTACTTAAATATATCAATTCTGAGATCACACTACAGTCACAAAAATGGCAAAGTAATGGAAGCAGCCAAGCGATTTCTTTCCCAGGGATAGAATTTGCTTATATGCCATTTCCCTATTTTGCCTTTTCGTGCTTTCAAGTTTGATCAAGATGCATTCAAAAGAATGTGTCTTCGATAATTTAATAGGAACCCTGTTTTCAGGGGGGAGGTTGTTGTTCAGCCATGTTTCACAAAAGAGTTTGATGCTTTGTAATCCCACATTTATTCATTAATTTCCAAGTTGCTGGTTTTCTTCCTGTTGATCTCCATCTCCCAGTTCCAGCAAAGGTTCACTTCCAACATACTCCTGGCTCTTCTAGTCAACTTATGCGCTTTTCTCTGTCACTCAAGCATTTTCCTTTGGGACATTTTTTTTACTGACAAAGTCTCTCTATGAGTTTTATTATCAGAAGAATAAGAAGCAGGTCTCCTTTTGTTTGATAGCTCACTTTTTGTTGGACATATTTTTGTATTACCTCTTTTACATGTTTTGCATCAAAAAATAAATTTGATCCTCCAGGAAAGAATATTCTAAAGATAGCTGAATACAGCAGTTTAAATCTTACACCTGCCTCTTGATACTTCCTGATTGGTGGAATAAATTTACTCCTTTTCTGCTTGGTGTACTGTACTGTTGCCAAATTATAGTACTTTGACTTTCTGCCACAGTTTTGTCAGAATCAACTCTTTCTGCTTGTAGGATTGGATCTTTACCATTAAAGGTCTAGGTTGCTTTCTCATAGCCAGGTTTGGAGCATATACAAGATGTGCCCTTTCAAGTAACAGCTCCTGCTATGGAATACCAGTCCAGTTGCTTACTTATGCCTTCATAAAATTAATGCAGTCTGTTCCTTACATTTTCTCTGGTACAGCAGAAAATCTCAGGTTTTTCCTATGTGCTCTGTCCTCTAATTCTAATATTTTTGAACATTTCATCTTGAGCGGTCTCATAATTAGCCAGCATTTTCTTCATTTTGAGCTCTGTTTTTTTGCAGTTTTATCAAATCATCTGAATATCTGTTTAAAGCTTCCTCTATTTTCCCAATCTTTTTTTTTTTTTTGCGTTGATATACTCCTTCAATGTTTTGTTTATTTTAATCAGCTCTGAGCACATTTGACTTATTTGTTCCTCTAGATTACTGGAAGCCATGTCTTGTACCAAAGTTGGAACATGAACTGCTTTTTGCTGAACAGCTGCAAGATTCTTCCCAGACAGTATTTCTCCTCTCCTTATGTGGCTGATTTTCTTTCAGGTACTCACAATTTCTTTTTTGTTGGCATCCATGCAGTGGAGTTATTAGCCACTAACTAAACTTTACCCAAAAAGACATAGGACAGGATTCACGAAGCCTCCGTGTAAGAGTTATAACTCATACACGGAGGCTGCAGTTAAACGGAGTGATGTCAGCATGCTCTGCATATTAATGAGAGCATGCTGAATCACACTGAAGGCCAACACGGTCCGTGTAAGACAGTAGGGGGTGTGTCCGTAGGCCGAGCCCTGTAAGCGGACACGCCCCCAGAAGAGGAAAAGTACCCAAAGGAAACACCCACGACAGAGTCCACGGAAATGTGAATAAACAGAACACAACACATGCCCCCACAGACTATGAACATAAAATAAATATAAATGAACAAGTTATAAGTTTTTTTTTAAATTGTAAAGATGTTTAACCGTGAGTGCGCTCGTTTGCGCGGGCGTGCCCGTAGCGCAGCTACAGTTAGCAGTCAGTGGGAAAGCATATAAAAACTAAATATGCAAAATAAACCAGGAAGCAATAGCGTAGCGGTAGAGATGCTGGCTGCAGAGCAGGCATTCATGGTTCGAGCCCCCACAACACCAATTTTTTTTTTTGCAAAATAAGCAGGAAACAAGTCCCTGACAAATATGTAGACATAAAACCACAACTTATGTAAAATGTAATGAAATAGCCCATTTATATTGAAGAAATGTGAGGTAACAAAAGAATAAAAAATGCCAGATGTGCCCATAGATGAGCTACAGTTTAACAGGGTGAGTGCATCTGCCCGTAGATGAGCAGTGGTTTAACTGGTGCAAAATGAGTGCCCGTAGCTGAGCAGTGGTTTAACACGCTATATCTATGTGCCCCTAACTGAGCTGAGCGTAATATGCGTGCCGATAGCCAAATGAGGCTTAAAGCAGTGTACCCCGTTTGCGCAGAGCTGCGCACCGCGCAAACAAGCTAACCGACGGGCAACGTTGAGCAAGCCGTATCAAAACTGCCTTTACACAGACACACCCCTCAGCATGTCTAGACAGTCATGAAAAATAAAAAGCAGTGGCCAGGTTCGAACCCAGGATACTATACACCATAGTCAAGGTACAGAACCACTAAGCCATGACAGCAGTACCTAGAAATGCAATAATAGCTAATATATAGGAATGAATACAAACTACAGCATGACAATGCAGGTTTACTGAAGTTGATACAATTCCAAAATGGCCAATCACAGATATGTGCGGGAAAAACGGACTATATAAGCCCCATAGGCGGAATACACAGCATAAACGATTGTAGAACAGACCTGCAGGCAGAATGTCAGGAGTAGGAGAGGGTAGTCGCTTTCGAGCACAGAGGTGGGGTGTTGAGGAGTCCAGGTACATGGCCTGGCTCCTAGTCCACAATCATGAGGCCCAACTCATGCAGGGCCAGGTCCTCTGGGGAGCATACAGGGCTGAGGCGTGGGTCGGGTTGGCTCATGATCTCACCAGTGCCACAGGGATTCCAAGGACTGGTGAGCAGGTCCGTCACCACCATGCGGACCTGAAGAGACGCAAGCAGGACCAACTGAACCTTTGGATCCAGGAGGCCCGGCAAACACCCAACGCCTCACTACTGAGTAAGTAACATTTAATTATGTATGTAAAAAATTAAACTAGCTGATATTATGGAGATGTGTATTCCAATATTACTTCATTTATATTACAGCTGCAGGTGTCCGTTCTGTGAACCGCAGAGCCTATGGCGATAGGCTGGTGCGGTTGCGCCACCAGGCAGGTCAGTAATCCACTACCAGTAACTGTAAAGAAATATAAAAGTATGACAGTCAGCAAAAGAGTGCAGTGTAGTCAGTAAGGAATAAAATCTGCAAGTAACAGTGTGAAAGTGTATGCAAGTATTGCTTGATTACAAGAGTTTTCAGCCTGTAAGTGTAACCTAAACATGAAACTGTCCGACATATATTCTGAAATAAAAATGCCCTGCCTGTAAGAAAATAGTACACAACCTGCAGCAGGCTGAAAAGTATAGCTGCAGAAGATGATGAAATCACATGTGTGAAATATATCCCTGTGGAAATACTGAAACATGACAGAAGTGAGACTGCTGGAAAGGATTGTAATAACTACTGTTAAAACATGTCAATAAAGCCTAGAAGTACCATCCTGAATAGTAAAATGAAAGCAAGTGAGAGAGTGTGAGAAAGTGTCATGAATCCAGCAATACAGTAGTAATAACCCCTGAATAAAGTATACTGCAGTCAAGACAGAATGAAATGCATGTGAGATTCAAAACCAAACAGCGAAATATGTTCAAAGTGTTGCTGCATGTGGAATGTGTATCCCAAAATCTGGATATGTTGCTCTCAGTCTGAAATACGCAGATAGGATGATTGTCTGATATACCAAACATCCACACTTGTCTACAGCTATATAAAGCAAAAGTAGCAAGATGATGTAGCTGAACAAAGCTAGATATGAATGTGTATGAAGAACACTAAAATGTATATTGATGTTGCAGTAACAGTCCTATCAGCAAGGTGAAATAGTTATCATATAGGAAACTGTAGTTAGAACAGTAGTGTGTATATAACTGTAGCTATTAGAAATGTACAGCATATGTATTGTTATTGAAGGTGTTAATATTACTTTCTTTACCCCACCCTATAACCACATATAACCCATTCCACGTGAAAATGGTATGTGCAATCACAATTAACACCCCTGGACGTTTGTCCTGTTGGGTCATATATATTTGCATGTCCGTTGATGCATCTGCCCTGTTCATACATCCACACCTGATGGCCCGTTGCCATCAATTAACCCTGCATGTTGTTGGACTGTGTATTTCTGTTCAAATTATGCATGTGTTATGCACGCTGTTCAATGGTGTGAATATCTGGGTGTTTGGTTAATGGGAATACTAATGCATGCTGTTACAACTAATTGTGAATGGTATTATATGTCACTAACCCAAACTGTCATGACATAATGCAAAACATAGGACGACAGGGAAGGCGGGTTCCAGCGGACCCACCTCTCCCACCTCAGCTGGCGAGTGCACCTGGCACTAGTGCCGAGTCCGGACCCTCCTCCGGTGGCCCTGTGCCACCTGCGGGTGGAAGCGCTGCAGGGGATGGGGCTCGCCCCCCCTCTGCAAGTGTGGCCGGAGGAGAACCACCACTCACCCTCCGTAGCGTCCGGACTGTGGTGCGTAGGGAGATTCGGGACTCTGTCCTTGAGCCCCTACGCCAGCTCGAGGCACGGGTGGCGCAACTAACGGGCATGCCTGTTGCCCCGCCTACACAGCCCCCAGCACAGCCCCATCCTGGGCAGTGAAGGAACAGTGGCAACTGCCTATGGGTGGGGATATCAGTTCCACTGTTGCCATCTGTGGGCTCATGGGCTCTGGATATCCAAACCTCCGTCCCCGTCAATTGTGTAACCCCCCCCACACGTGTCATACACCGCCCCTGTATGCGTCTTGTTTGTCTTGTCTGTTTACCTACCCAACCTACCTCCCCAGCTGAACCGACTTCCTTCACCTGACATACCACTCTTACCTGAAAAAAAAAAAAAAAGGGCACTCTGTACCCACAAAAAAATTACGCCCCATACATAGCTGCCCATTCCGCACACATGTCCGCTGGACATGGAACCTATCAATTACAATTGGCTGTACAACAAGTATTATTGTTGTCCTGACACCTCTTTCAGGGGTGGAAGGTTTCAAATGTCACACCAAATTACATACATATGCACAGCTGTTGCTGATGAAGAAATGGGCAGCTATGGGCCTTACCTACATCCCTCCTGCACATCCCAAGCTTGTTTCCCTACTGTCTTACCCTCTTTGTGACCCCTTTTTCACCACTTTCCTGTCTCCCCATTTTCTTTTCTTTCAAAGAAAATAGCTGGTGTCGCCAGAGTAAGCACTGTTAAGCGGTTGTAACCGGGTGTGCGCTGAGCTAACCGCCAGTGCGCATGCGTGAGCTCCGCGCAAACCAGCGCTAGCCCGGTTACAACTGCTTAAAAGTGCCTTAGTCACTGTGATTGACAGGTCCTGTACTCAGTTCAAAAGAAAAATAAACTCCCACTGTCAGTCCCGAACCCAGGACCTTGGAAACACTAGTCTGTACAACCTACCACTAAGCCATGACTCTTATACAAAAACATTGTGCTAAAATAAATATAACATGTAAAAGTAGGGATGAATGTAAAGGGAATATAGGATGTGTAGTACACAAAGCATGTCATTTAAAATAAATGTCAAAACTACTGGATTTCCATAATAGTAGTGTGTGAACAGAAACAGCCATGCTAGTTGGCAGCCTGTAGATAATAAGGTCAGTTAAAGTACATAGATATATGTATGCATATGTACATATATATATATATATATATATATATATATATATAAATATATCTATATATAGTTGTAGGAGTCAATGTGCATACACACTTGCTACAGGGAACATGAGAGAGGAATGGAGAATTGTGAATATACAACACAGCCTGAAGCATGAGAGAGATACTAACCTTTACAGTCACAGAACACTGTCCACAGCATACCAGCATGGTCCCCGCCCTCACAATCTGAAAGGGCAACGCCTATCCCACATACCCTTTTATAGCACTGACCTGAAATCACAGTGAGAACTGCAATCAGTACACAACTGGCTGTATGCAATTAGCAAATGCTGGCTTACAATTGGTGCAGAGGCCATCACATGGACCTATGCAGATACCTACAAAAGCATCCAGTGCTAACACTCCCCACATGCAATACATTCATTGCATTGTCTGTAAGCAGACAGAGGGAGAGCGAGAGAGAGAGAGAGAGAGAGAGAGCAAAAAAAAAAACCAGACACTGTGACTCTGTAACCTGAAGCTGTCAGCACTGACAGTAGCAGCAGCAAGCAGAAGCTGTGGTAATGCAACCAGCTGCGACAAACAGAGGTAATGCAAAGTAGCAGGTTAATAGTGTGCATACTGTGAACCCTCCAAATGTGTCATAGGTCTGTATCCATAGGTATGTCCATGTGATATGTTGTGTGTACGTAGTTCCACCAAAAGGGGATGACCATACATCACATGTCAAGCAGTCATAGGCCAGGATCCTGGCAGCATGTGTCTGTGCGTTGGCCCAGCAATGGCTGTAGTGACTGCTTTGAAATGTCAGCCAGGCCCAAAAGTCAGGATCAGCCCATCCCAAAGGCACACTGGCTGGGAACAAGTGTCTGCAGGTACCTGATGTCACTGCATATGCATCCCATACTGCATAATTCCATAGCGTAGCAGACCAGGCCCGTTATGCATATGATGTGGTAATTCCCAGGGTCAGTCGAGGTGCCCCTTAGTGGTGTGGGACCACTGTTGCTGTATGCCACTGTCCAGGTACATATCCTGTAGCACGGCCAAGATAAACTATCAGTGTTACATGCGGTGGTATGTCCTCTCAGAGTGCCGGTAGCACACATCCAGGGGGACCACGAGGTCACAGTGATGCTGTGTGTTCTCCTCTGCTGAGGGCGGCCCTCACCTGGACATGTGCGATGATAGGGAGGTTACATCCAGCTGGGATAAATATTTCAAAGGTGGGGAGAAGGAGGGGATATGTGCACCGAACATGTCTGCAGGATTGTTGCCAATATGCGTGTGTTTGGTGAATGTTAAGTAGGTGTGGATTAACACAGAGCATATCTGAGGCATGTGGTCCATATGTGTAACATAACTGAAGAAGGCCTTGTGGTCATCCATAGTGTTTGTGTCCATTTCCCTCCCAGAGTAGGCCGTGGCTGTTGTTATGACGGACTGTAGCGTAGTACCAGTGCTGACCACAGATGCCTACCCTTAATGTGAATGTGCTCTGTCCTGCAGTAGCCTCCTGCTATTGTTATACAATCTGCCTCTGTCTGGGGTCCACCGGACAGGATGCCTAACCTTTGTGCATAGGGTCTGGGTTAGACATGTGTGTGCAAGTGTCATGCAATCCGCGGCATGTCCGTGGTAAGCATTTGCAAAGGGGTCAGCAGTGTGGCTTGTGGCTTCCACTGGCCCAGTGTGCTGCATGGATACCATCTCAGTCCCAGCAAGTGAATAACTGTCTAATCACATACATATCAAAGTAGTCTACTGTGCTGGTGGTGGTGGTGGGATATGTATATCCAGGCCGAGTAACGTCTGTCCACATCACAGTAGTGGATGGTGTCCCACATACAGTACCTTGGGATGAACCCCAGAGTGAGGTTGTGCATTGCACCTGTCAGTGTGTGCTGACCGATGGGGCATGCTACTACGTTGTGTGGAATGTGGCAGGTATTGTTGCACAGGTGTTGGCTGAGCACTGATATCTGGCCATGTACCTGTGTATCCACCACGACACACACACATGCAACATATGGGAGTAGTAGTATATCACTACACATGAGTATCATGTATAGTATGTGTGCCATATATTGCTGACATGGTCTGCTGATATCCTGTCTGTGTTCTCTTCCAGGGAGATGGCGCGACAGCGTAACGCCGCCTACTCTGTGGCGGAAGATGAGGAGATCCACCAGAGCCTGGTGCGGGAGTATGACATCCTGTTTTCCGGCACCAGTCAGAATCAGCAGGAGAGGGCCGCACTGTGGCAAGACCTTGTCCGTAGGGTAAATGATATTGGCACGCATAACAGGACATATGAGCAGGTGCGACATCACTGCAGTGATTTAATCCGAAGTGTCCAGCAGCGTGCATCAGATATCCACAGGCAACAGGTCGCCACAGGAGGTGGGGTGGCCACACATCCCCCCCACCAGACTGGAGGGGCTACTCCTAAGTGTTGTGGCTCCAGCCCTGGAACACCAACAGCAGTACACCTGCATTATGATGGAGGCTGGTTCCACACAGCAGCACGACATGGAGCGTGCAGGTAATATGCCATATGTACACCTGACTGTTCTGTACACTGTATCATATGCAATATCAATGGCACAGATGTGCCCACTGACATTAATCTCATCATTTCTGCAGGTCCCTCCAGGGTTACAGCGAGACAGGCCATCCATGCTGGTGAGTGTGTTTAACATAACCTATAATAGTCCTGATAATGCTAGTAACAGTAGTGTAACTCAGTAGTGCTCTGTGTGTATACTGCAGGGTGTGCATGTGTGCATGTGTGCAGGTGTGTCTGTGCCCATGTGTGCATGTGTGCAGGTGTGCCTGTGTCCACGTGTGCATCTGTGCATGTGTGCCTGTGTCCACGTGTGCATGTGTGCATGTGTGCATGTGTGCCTGTGTCCACGTGTGCATGTGTGCATGTGTGCCTGTGTCCACGTGTGCATGTGTGCATGTGTGCATGTGTGCATGTGTACACGTGACCATGTGTGCATGTGTGCATGTGTGCATGTGTGCATGTGAACACATGTGCATGTGTGCATGTGTCCATGTGTGCATGTGTCCACGTGTGCATGTGTGCATGTGTCCACATGTGCATGTGTGCATGTGTGCCTGTGTGCATGTGTGCATGTGTGCCTGTGTGCATGTGTCCATGTGTGCATGTGTGCATGTGTGTATAAGTGCATCACTGGTAACAATGTCTGGAGACTGTAAACTGTGTTTCCTGTCTTCATCCCACAGGTTCTGGGGCTGCTCTGGTGACCTGCAGCAGGGAACCTGAATCCTGTGCCACGGCTACTGGTAATGATGATATATGTGTAATGGTACAGGAAGGTGTGTCAGGGTCTGCCATTGGTCAGCCAATTGACAGTACACAGCTGTCAACCCCATCATTGCACAGTCATCCTGCCTGTACATCCTTTGTCACCATTGTCCCTAGGTGATGGACAGGATACAGCGGGCATAGACCAGGGTAATGTGGTACCTGTGGCACATGCGTCCCCACACAGCAGCCATGGGCAGGGTCCTCCGATGGTACCACACAGACAGTTGCCCATGGGTTCTCGTGGGAGCATCCGTGGGCGTACTGCCTCTGGCCGACGTGCCCAAAGAGGTCTGTCAACCTCAGCTATGTTTCGGACTGTCATGCAGGCTCAGTCACGTATGGAAAGGTACACCAGACAGGGTCTGAGGGAGCTCAGAGCATGTCGCACAGCCATGACAGACAGTATGCGTGACATTGCGGATGCTATCCGTAACTTCACCGATGTCATAGACAGACGTTGTGGGGACATATTACAGCAGTTCCACAACCAGATGTCCATGAGCCAGGGCAATGGTGGGCATTTGCGGCGTCGACGTGGCCGTATGCCGGCAGCGGCAGCAGCTGGCAGTCGGCGCGGATGACAACAGGCTCGCGCATGCCCCCATAGTGCCAGCAGCAGCCCCAGCAATGCTGGGTCTGTGCTGTCATCGGAACGCCCCAGGAGACCACGTGCACGTGGCTCTGGACAGTCCCAACAGGGACATGTGTCCAGTCAACACACCCCCGCTTCTGATGACAGTACCCAGTCCGGCTTTGTACTGGATACGGTCCGTAGCACCCCTGCCAGGCACAGGTACCGTGTCCGTGCACACAGACACTGATCTGTATGGCCTGCCAGGTGCAGTCTGTGGCTGTCCACAAACCCCTGTATATGGCAGCCATGAGGTGGAACTGTGTGCGTGCATACACACATGCGAAATGTTAACACTTAGGGCAACCACATACATGCACACACTGCACCAACACTGCCCCACCCTGTACTGCTGCCCCTCACCAACACACATACACACACATGTCAATTGGTGGTATCAGTGGCTGACTCAGGCATACCTAATCCACACCCTGTGCATATGATGACACTGTGCCACCTCCTGCAATCTCCAACATCATTGCGGAACAGGTAAACACGTTGCTGATGCACAGGGTGACTACATAGACGTGTATTAGTAGTATCATGTTGGTAACAGTACAGTGTGCTGCTATGACTGTGTGTGTACCCCAGCATGCCTGCTGTAGTAACTGTATGAATGTCCTGAATTGTTATCTGCACCCATAGTACATACCAAAGTATAACAGCTGCACATAATTGCATGCCGGTGGTAAGGTTGTCAACAGATAGCCGCATACATGGGTAGCACAGGGGCAAAGCTAACGCAAGTAGTGATATGCAATGGTGGACATGTACAGTAATGGTGTCAAGATGCCCACAACGACTATGCCATGTGGATGTTCACGCATCTAGATATGTGTGCAGTACCAATGTAGTCCAGATCACAAATAAGTATGACATAATATCGGTTCTACCATGGGCATCTGTGCTGCGTATTCCTGGGTACATGTTGATAGTGCCTACATATTTGCATTGTTACTTACTGTTATTGTTACCCCTTCTTTGTTGTATAATGCAGTACTTCCAGCCCTGTGTACTGTAGCTTTGTTTGCATGCATGTTCGCTTGGGGTCCCTGGAACACTGCTTACACCTGCAATGCAGAGTTACAGTGCTTCTGTAGACTGCTAGTGACATCTGCATAGCGTACCATATGTATGTCAACCTTACACATGACAGAACGTCACTGTCTGTCCTGTACGCATGTACGTTGCCTGTGACACATTGCACACGTCTTACCTGGCATTTACCCACGTGTGCAGTCATATATGTCAGTGCTATGAAACAGTGGCAGTCCACCCACACATACACACCTTCAGTATGTTGTTCCCCATTGGCCCTATGTGTTGGTACTCACCATGGCAATCACACTACTAGGGTGGCATGTGCAAAGGTAACCTGTGAATCGCCTCTATGGTCCAGTCGTGGTTTATGTGAGTCATGTGTCATTGTCACAGCTGCCACATGTATGCAGTCAGCCATCACCCTTGGCCAGGAACGTACAACACATGTGTGGGATGCCACCACACAGCCAATCTGGGGACTGGTCTCTCTGAACCCAGTAATGCCATACCCTGTCAGGTGGCATGTCATATATACTACGTCCAGGACAAACGTCAACCCCAATCCCTGCTGCTACTATTGATAATACCCTGAAGATGTTCCTGATAGCTTTGACCAGTCCTTTACTGAGACATTGCAGGCCCTAGCTAGCCATCTACCTCCTAGCTCCCCTGGTCCTGAAAGCAGCACCCCTAGAAAACTACTTGCGTCCAGCTGCCAACCAGTCGCCACTTCACTTCTCCGTACCTTGATTGTAACAGTGAAACCCACTACACTTTCTGCTGATCAACTCCTGCCGAGTACCTATCAAAACCAGATGATGCTATTGCTTACCCGTCTCAAAGGTAATCAAAGGAACCATGTTAGAATCTAACTTTCCCACCATCTGGAAAATGTCATATGTAATCCCACTTCACACAGGAGGCAGCTCTACTGAAGTCTCCAATTATAGGCCAATAGCTATACTCTCTCCACTTGCAGAGATTATGGAAACTTTCATCATAGACAAGTCATGCACCACCTAATCCAAACTCGCATTATGGCAGACACTCAGCATGGCTTACGTCCTCATCACAGCACTACGTCAGGCCTCCTAGCCTTTACTAACACCATAAGCCATACTTGCAACATTAATTATATATCCACAGCCCTCTTTTTGGATAATTCAAAGGCATACGATATGGTTGATCACCAACTTGTACTCCACACCCTGCACAGACTGTCTAGATACTGGAGCCTTCCAATGGTGTCAATCCTACCTGCATGGTCGACAGCAGGCCGGCCTCTGGCAGAACAAACCCTCTAACCTTCTACCTAACACCCTCAGAGTACCACAAGGCTCTATCCTAGGGCCCTTGCTGTCCTCCATCGTCATTAACGACCGTTATACTGTCATCCCAAAAGTCAGCTGTATCCAATATGCTGTATACTCTACTCTGATCTGCTCAGCCACATCTCCAGTAGAGTTATGGTCAGCTACCCAGACCACCTTTAATACAATAGCAAACTGGCTTTCTGAACATCGTCTGATCCTAAATCCCAATCAAACTAAACTGCTGTTATTCCACCAACACGTAGGTCTACCACTTTCACCGTTACCATAACATCAACTGATGGCACAATAATCTCCCTGACCCATCTCCGAAACTATTAGGTGTCATCATAGACAATAATCTCATATGTGACATACATGTTAACCAGATTAGCAAAGCCATCAATAGAAAGCTAGGGTCACTTTACAGAATTAAAGCCTTCCTAGCCCCTCCAGCTAAAGGTGCCATAGCTCGCTCACACCTTGTTTCAGCCCTTCTGTATGCATCCCTCTACTCTCAAATATGAACAAGACTGTCCTTAACAAGCACTCGATTTGCTACAACCACATTGCCAGGTTTGCCACTGGCCCGCCTTTTAGGACACATCATTGCATCAATCTAAATCAGCTTGGTTGGCTTGCAATACCCAGCCTAATACAGTATAACCAACTGATTATGGCCTATAAAATCCTCTATAATCCAGACAATACTCCTGCACTTAAATTATTATCACCCCCTATAACAATCCTAGACCGCTTCGATCCTCTAACAATGTACTACTTCAGACTAGCAAGTTTAATAACACAGCTGGTGATTCTCTCTTTGCAAACCCTGTAAGTAGATCCTGGAACTCACTTCCAGCTGATATTACCCTAATGTCCACCTTAGGTCATTTAACAGTAGACTCAAACAACATTTGTCACGTAACTGGCTATGTCAATGTATCAAGCCTGGCTAACTCGAATGTGTAACTTCTGTGAACCACTTTACTGTGTAATTTCAATTTAATCCTGGCTTGTGCTCAGGTCTAACATTAACCTGTGGAACATGTTTGACTTGCTTACTTATGTAATCTCTGTAAATAATCTGTTTGTACTATGTAATGCTAGTATTCTGTAATGCTGTATCTGCTACCCTCGTAGCTTGTCTCCACGGGCCTCCCCTGGAAATGGACATGCATCCAGTTGGGCTATCCCAGTCAACAAATGTAGGATAAATAAATAAATCAATACAATATATTACAGTGACGACAATACCAGTCAGACATTGACACACACTGACAGCATGCTGAACACACTGGGGCATACGTGGGGACTCAGACTAGCAGCCTGCCTGGGCATCACACACCTCCGCAGCTGGCACACAGGCATATGTTCCGTCGGAACAGAGCACATGCCACACATGGCACGCACATCCCCTGTGCCACACACTCACAGCCTGTAGGGCTACACAACACACCTGCTACAGACGTGTCAGGTACCTGTCATGTGTGCTGCACTGGGGTCCCGCTCAACAGGCTGTATCTGGTGAAGGTCACAGTGATATGACTCAGGGGCACTATGGTCCACCACAGCACACATGCATACAGGTCAGACAGAGGCATGGACAGATATGACTCACTCATTGACCATGCCAGTGTGGCTGCCTGGGACATACCTCCCTGGACTACATGATAGGGAACATAGAATGGATCTCTCAGCATGTGGCACAGGCCAGTATGAGCCTGATGTTGGTTGCCAACATACCCTCACCAGGTATTCTACCACTATATGTGGGAAGGCTGTTGTATGTCTACATTATGCTCAGTCTCCACTGTCATTCATAGGGTATCCACTGGCTGTCAACGTGTGCTTACATGCTAGGAAGCCACATTGATGTGCACGGGTCATCTTGCACGTGACACCCATGGCCCGATGTATAATGGCAAGGCTCCTTGGTACACACATACTGCCTTATGCTGCAGGACATGGTTTACATAGCGACCTCCGTGGGTATCACACAGGTTAGGACACTAACAGTGCTGCTACACAACAACAGCAGTGTACACCGGAGGATGCATGCACCAGACACTGCCCTCAGCACGGTGAACTGCAATGTCTGTGCAGTACCAGATGCATGATTCATGGCTCACAGGTGTTACCCATCACTGACAGGTTATGCCCCATACCATGCCTGTCGTCCCCTACACATGTAACACACATGGATAGGGGTGGTATCCCAAGGTAACACAGATACACACACCTCCAGGTTGTTGGCACAGCACAAACCATCAGGGCCTACTCATGTGCAGCTGACAGTGTGTCGGACTGCCATCTGGTTCATAGCCTGGCACACACAACCCTCACATACACAGGAAGACCACCTATCCTCCATAACAACACCGGCAATATGACAGTCTCATGAACTGTGTTTATAAGGCCGTACTGCATCCAGCCGAACATTGTGTGTGAGCATTACTGTAGCTACAACACTCTAGTTGAAGAGTTCACAGCATGTGGTCACCGAATTGCAGTGGAATGACATGTTACCACTACCACAACAGGTGGGAACATGCAGCACCTGTACATTGACTACATGTACACTATATGGCCCAGACCAGATGTGTATCCCCTGCTGTAGGTCTTTCACCATAGACACCCACACTGTATAGGGACATACCACGTGCGGACCCTGCACAGTAAGACACAGTCATATTGGTATACATTGCTAATACCATTTATCCACACGAAGCATGTGTCAGACATGGTAACTACTGCAGGTCACAGGTATTTATGTGTATGTGTCACACACATACATCATGTGTGCAATGCCATTGCTGGGTTAGGCAATGGCATGCATTGTTATGTACAAACACCCACACAAGGTCATACTGTGTGACACAACCACACGTGACAGTTGTGGGTTACCAAAACATGCCTATCTGTACTCTGACAATGGTAATAGACACAGTAGCAGAGCACACTATTGGCATTACTAGCCAACTAGCCCTGTTTGGCTGTGCTGATAGTGTGGTGACATCCCCTGTGTTTACTGGGGAGTATGCAGCATCTGGTGTATTGTAGTATTTGCCAAAAGGATCTGTTCCCTCACACTTGCATTTACACACACCCTACTACCCCCACACACATGCACACTTGCCATTTGCAGGATTCATTCCCCTACCTACCTAAGTCATGACACGTGAGAGGGACGCATTAGCAAAGCGCACTGTTCGGTTTACTAGATAGTTCCTCGTCTCTGGCTATACTTATAGGGTGCTGACAACATCAGTACTTTGAAAGGGTAATGTGCATCAGGTAGTGTGATCACCTGATTGCCAAAACTAACATGTTTTTCATACGGAAATGCACACACACAAACTCCCCACATGCAAACACACACACATGTCATTTACAGGTTTCAAACTCCTACCTAACTACATTACGATACACAGGGGAAACGCATTAGCAGAGTGCGCTATTCGCATTACTGGGAGGCTTCCCTTCTCCTGCTGTACTTATAGGGTGCTGACATCATCTGTGTTTAGAAAGGGGAGTGTGCATCCTGTAGTGTGTTCTCCCAGTTGCCAAAAGGAACATCCCTCATACATATTCGCACACACACAATAACCCCCCTCATCCAAACACACACACTTGGCATTTGCAGGATTCAAACCACTACCTAACTATGTTATGACACTTGAGACGGATGCATTAGCAGAGCGCGCTATTCGCATTACTGGGAGGCTTCCCTTCTCCTGCTGTACTTATAGGGTGCTGACATCATCTGTGTTTAGAAAGGGGAGTGTGCATCCTGTAGTGTGTTCTCCCAGTTGCCAAAAGGAACATTTCCCTCATACATATCTGCACACACACAATAACCCCCTCATCCAAACACACACACTTGGCATTTGCAGGATTCAAACCACTACCTATGTTATGACACTTGAGACGGATGCATTAGCAGAACATGCTATTCGAATTACTGAGAGGCTTTCCTTCTCCTGCTGTACTTATAGGGGGCTGACATCATCTGTGTTTAGAAAGGGGAGTGTGCATCCTGTAGTGTGTTCTCCCAGTTGCCAAAAGGAACATTTCCCTCATACATATCTGCACACACACAATAACCCCCCTCCATCCAAACACACACACTTGGCATTTGCAGGATTCAAACCACTACCTAACTATGTTATGACACTTGAGACGGATGCATTAGCAGAGCGCGCTATTCGCATTACTGGGAGGCTTCCCTTCTCCTGCTGTACTTATAGGGTGCTGACATCATCTGTGTTTAGAAAGGGGAGTGTGCATCCTGTAGTGTGTTCTCCCAGTTGCCAAAAGGGACATTTCCCTCTCACAGCCTTTCACACACACAAACCCCACTCACCCACACACACACACTTAGCAGGATTCGAACCCCTACCTAACTATATTATGACACTTGAGGGTGACGCATTAGCAGAGCGCACTATCCATTACTGGGCATCTGTTCTGCACCTGTAGTATTTCTAGGGTGCTGACATCTTCATTTCCACAGAGGTTTGTAGATGTCGTACTACCTGTCAGGTGGGGGATAGCATATATATGCATTTGCAGCCACCTACATCAGGGTCAGATATGCACATCGCACTGGCAGGTTATGTTCTATACCATGCTTTGGGACCACAGGACCTGTAACACACAACACAACCAGTCCAGCACACCACACCCACATCCAGGACACACACTTAGCTTCCTGGGAACAGTGCCAGGATATGCAGGTATTCACATACACCATTCCAGTTGTTAACATCAGGTACAGGCATATTGTGTGTGAGAACTACTCAGGCCTCTACCACTTTACCCTACCGCCACTACAATTTGTGGGTCCATGTGCTATGGCAGAACCACACACCACAGCCACATGGGTTAATACATATTGCACCTGTCCATCTGCAACGTGGGTACTCACTGTTCCACACCAGAGGTAGACCACCATTGTTGATACCTGCCCATGTCCACCTTTCCCTGGACATCCATATCTCATCTCCACCCCCAGGCAAGGTTGTCACTGCACACAAACTGTGTTTAGCACAAGCAGACTCTACACTTGTGTAGACTGGGGTGGATGACTTCAGAGGACCCATGCTGGAGGACTATACTGGCCACTCAGCATAATCCTTGACACTTGCATCCTATGAGCATGTGTACAGTTTGCATTGGTCATGCTATCCCACATATACCCATGACTGCTCCACAACAAGACACCTGTCAGCTGTACACCGGCCATATATGTGCCGTTCAACAGACAGAGCGACCTACTACATTGCAGAGCTGTAGCCCACAGAGGGAGGACATCTGTGGACGGTTCCAGCACGGCACTTCATTCACACATACTCATTACAACACAGTGTTGACAGTGGAATCGTCCAGAGAATGCAGGTAGGGCTCCCCTCAGTCTGTTATTGACGGACACCTACTGTCAGAGATCCTCAGCAACCCTCTCACAGCACACACCGACAACATGGCTGTGGCTTAGCACATTCAATCCCTGAGACCTCCACGGTGCCCCTGCTTGACAGAGGCACAGCTCACTAGCCTCACATGTCGCCTTCTGTGACCTACTTTACAGTGGCACGGTAGCCTACTATCCTGGGGATGCAGATGCCAAGCACACTCTGGCTGAGCTGCCATTCCCTGGGGCAAGAAGCCTAGTATTGACCTCTACACCCATATGTTCAATTGTCGGATGCACAATATTTGTTGTGCTGTTCTACTGTTTGCAGGTCTTTATTGCCATAGCATTCCCTGTTCCTATGACCAACTTGTGTATCTGTGGCAGATGTTTGCATATGACGGCGATCCACTATATCACTTATGTCTCTGTGGTCATTTACTGTGTGCACTGGGCTGATTGCTGTGTTGTGGTTGGTTCCTGGACTGACACGCACAAATACCAGATATGTGTGGCCAACTGCTACACAGAGATATGGCCTAAGTGTGTGAGCATGCCCAGTTCAGCCTTTCCATGGCATGTTGTCTGACATATGCCTCATTTATCAAAGTGTGCGAGCATGCCCAGTGTGAGCTTTCCATATGTTGTACTCTGAAGTCCAACACATATTTGGGTGTGTGTGACCTTCATCATTATCACACGTTTATGATTGTGTGCTGGGTGTCATGTTGTGTACTAACTGGCCAACTGCTTCGTGTCTGCCACAACAGGGATTATACTGTGCCTGCAGGAATTGCATGGGATACTTTGCAGACAGTTCTCAACATACTTTCATAATGACCTAACACTGTAGTACCGTATAGTGTACTGGTTCGGTATTTCACTGTAGTGGACAGTATCCTGGGCTTTAGTCCTATCACTGCTTGACATCTTCATAGTGAGCACGACAGACTGTGTAGGGGCCAGTTGTGCACATATGACCATGTTGCAATATGTTCAGATATGGACTACCTACACCAGGCTCGTCCAACATTGCTAGTGTATTCCACAACATGGGTGGACATTGGCAAACACTAGCGATGTTCTGTAGGCCATTGCTGATGGTAGTCACAGGGTGTGTTTGTCCTTCGACACACATTGTAACTGGAGTTTGCCATTACATATGTCATGGTTGGTATACTGTGCCTCTGTCTACCTCTGACATAACAGTGATACCCAGGGTAGCCTACCATCTCCCATACACTCATCAGGATGCCTCTTGAGGGGTGTCGATATGTGGCACTCTGGCTGACCTGTACCAGGAGTTTACTGCAGTGTGGGGGTGCCTTCTGTGTTATGGATCATTCTGTACAGCTTGTCCTATGTATGTCAGTGCTGGGGTTCAGGTCTCTCATGTGCATAGCTCACTGCCATTCAGATTGTACAAGGTGCAACATGTTCATTCATTCCAGGTTGGACATGGCATCATACATCAGGCACAGCTTTCCTGTAGCCGGGAAGGATGGCAGTGTGTGGGGCTGCAGTTTGTTTACTCAGGCAACACATGGCATCTGTTCAGGCTCTTTGCTACCCCTGGTGGGGTACTGTTGTGGACTTTACAGTTGTTGGAGGTGTCTGCTGCGGTATATCCCACAAGGGCTATTGTAGTCAGTTGTGATGCTGATGGAGGATGGCTGCAGAGCCAGAGTGATTTCCCTTATCTACATCTGCCAGCCTTCATGTTTGGGTGGGTATATGGTACATGTTTCTGCGAACACTACAGACACATGTTTGTCCAGTGCAGGTTATTTATCACCTTTTGTACCCAGGTCTCACATTACATGTTAGGTGCCTCATGGGTTAACACCTGTGTGGTATTTTGTGGGCACTTACTGTATATCCACAGTGGTTGTCTATACACATTTCTGCGATTAGCTTGCTGACTTGGCTATGGCTACAGTTGTTTGTTTGTGGGTGGCCCTTTTGTGGGTTTCTTGTGTCAGCTGGGGGTCGGATATGGTGGGCTGTTTGTACTCCTCTGCATACATGCTCAGTCACAGTCCTTCCATGTTGGCCTATACCTATGGGACATGTATACAGAACGGGGTGGGGGCCAAGACCAGGCCTTGTGGGATGCCACTCATATCCGCTTTGTAGTCTGGCATGGATGCAGCATGTCTGACCATGTCAGTTCTGTCCTTGGTCTGCTTTGCAACCCCTCTACTGACATAGGGGTGTATATTTAAGCTGGTGAACATATCCATACTGAACACGTACGGTATGGTCTAGAAGCATGTGCACGGTCCAGCTACGCTGTGTGGACCACATAGCCCTCATCACTGACCTTAATGACTGCTTCAAATGGGTCAGACATGTTTAGGGGCTGGTTCTGCAGTTACAACAGCCACAGTGTGTCGGGTCCGTTATCAGTAGGTCCACATTAGCCTTCTGTCTGCGGTACATACTGATCCTTTCCATAGCTGTGCAGAACAAGCTTGTCAGGATCCTGGGGTGTTAGTTTGGAGTATCCATTCAGGCAACACCTTTGTTGTGATGGACCACTGTTGTTGTACACTGCTCTTTGGGTACATACCCTGTGGTAAGGCTGACATTGGCCAGTAGTGTGATTTTGCATTCCATTACTCTTGGGGTCCATGTTGGCCTCAGCACAGGACACCATCACATACCTTTGCTGCTGTGTGTTCTGCTTTGCAGATGATGGCTGTTACCTCAGCATCTGCAATGTCAGGGGACCATCTGCTGGGATAGGTATTTTGCACTCGGGGTGTTTGCACTGCACCTGACAGGTTGTATGTTAGCAATATGTGTGTGTGTTTGGTATGTTGTTTGTAATATCTGTGTGATTCGGAGCATATCTGTGGATGCCCAACATGGTTCCTACCATCAGTTGGGTAAGCCTTGTGATTATCCTTAGTGTCCTGTACGTGTTGTATCTTCATAGGTTCATGGGTTCATAGTAGGCTAGACACCCTAGGCCATTGGTAAGCCTAGCTAGAGTGTGTGTGTCTTTCGCCACCCCTTGCTATGTTCAATTATGGCCATTTATGAGGTTCTTCACTGTGCCTCTGTCTGGTCGTGACACAGTGGGGACCCCAGTATACATGTACGGTCATCCATCCACTTGGCAATATTCCTGTTGAGGGGTGTCAGTGAGGGGCTCTGCCTACCATGGATTGGGATCCTGTTTCTGGGTGTGGGGAGCCTATGGGTTATGTATCTGTCCCTCCAGCACATCTTATTTCATTATGTGTTGAGGTTGACATCTGTGACTCTCACAGCTCCAATGGCTTTGATTTCCTGTGGTGTAGCATGTCCATTACTCCTGTGTTGGACATGGCCTGGTACAACAGACATACAATGCCTCTGTGTAGGCAGTGTGTGACTGCAGTCAGCTGGGGTGTCTACAGCCAGGCAGCATATGACATATATTTTGCACCCTTTATCCTGTTGGTGGGGTAACTATGAGGTCTTCCAAACCGCTGCAGGTGTCACGTATGGTACATCCCATATGAGTCATTGTACTAGATTATGGGTCTGATAAGGGGACAGTACAGCGGCACAGTGACCCCTGTTGATGTTGGTGTGAATCCTTTCATGATACGGTGTCCAGTATCAACAGTCTTCATAGCCACATTGGCATTGTGGCTGTCACATGACAGATTAATGTCGACCTGTGTCCCTAGGTCCCTGATGACTCCTTGCATACATAATGGTTTGACACCTATGTGGTACTTTGTGTACCTTGTCTGGTATTTGGTGGGACATCCATACTGTCCAGTGTCTTCGGATGTCTGGGTGGGGTTCTTGTGTGTGAGAGTGTGGTCTGTCACATGCTACAGACTGTACAGCAGTTTTGACTACAGTTATGTGCACATGGGTGGTGTCCGCTGCTTTGTGCATTGTCAGTTACCTGGCTATATGGGTGTCTGTGCTGCATATGGATACTCCCCTCCTTTGATGTCTTGGTGCAGGTGTTGGGGCCATAACACATGGTATGTGGTATAACCTAGTAGTGCTGGTGTGGTATCACTAGGCCTGCAGCAGGCTTCTGTCACTGGACAGGCATCAATGTTCTCCATAATGGGAAGTGCCTCAGGGGCATGCATATTGCAGTTTACACATCTGGCATTGGGCAGCATTACCCTTATGTTTCCTACCACTTATGTTTTCTAGGGTGGTGGGTAGTCTTTTTGGCCTTGCCTACATACGGCTCTATGGAGGCGGCAAAGGCCTTATCCAGTATCCAGACGCACACAGGTAACAGCTGACAGCCACCCCTGTAACAGCAGCATGGCTTGTCATGCTTGACATCTCAAGCGGACACACATTACACCCTCTTGGACTGACAGCTGTAACTGTGCCAGCTGTTAAACATGAGCATTCTGTGTTTGTACTGTGGCATCATTCTTGGTGAGGGTTGGATGCTGCACACAGCCAGTGTCATCCCGCCCTGGGGTACATACTCGGAGGGACCATACATGTCTCATTTGTTGTTGACCAGGGAGGTACATCTCAGGTAATTCACACCAGCATGGACATTGAGTGCATCATATTTCTGCTTGCTTTGGGGTGACCTGCGTACTTGTGTTACGTGGCATTTTGTGGCTACCTACAAGCAGCTTACTCTACCCTTTCCCTTGTTCAGTCTGGTGAGTGGGACAGCTGTGTTTCTGCCTATACAGACACCTATTACGACTGTATCAGGCATTTGTTTCTCCTTCTGCCTGTGACTGTTTGGCACACCAGCTTTGTGTACTATTCATTGCATGTGCTATGTTTGAAGGTTGTGGTTGCTTGTGATCTACTTTGGAGGCGTCTGTTGGTGTGGTGTGTTTGTAATTGAGGCCTCCGGGAATATTTGTCTGTGTTTATGTGTTTGGTTTACAGTTGTGGTAGGTCTATGTGGGACTGGGTTCGTGGTGTATGTGGTTACCTTCTCCTCCTGACTAGTGTTGACAGTACTGGCTTGTTGGAGCTCAACCTCTGCTTTGGATACATGGATGCATCTATCACATATGTTTGTATTTATTCGGGGTGTTGTGGTTGTCTGTGTACTTGGTACTGGCGTCACATTGCCTCTGGATTCATAGGTTATACTTGTTGTGGCTGGACTTAGTGGATTGTATGTGTGGACATATGTTGTTGCCATACTACTGGTCAGTGATTACTTCCCTTTTTATGTTTGCTCTATCATGTGGTATCTTCCTCATTCTCTTGCATGGTTTGGTAATGGCTGGAGCCCAGCATGCCAGATGTCTGCGTGTATGGCATTGTGTGTTGTTGTTATTTGTGATTGCATACTCCAAGCATTCCTGGCTGTGTTCATGGAATGCCTGTATAACATGTTCTGTGGTGTGTCCCATGTTCTGCACTTGCACAGGGCCTTTTGTGGATTCAACATCGGTTTTGAGGGCTGCAACCTATACTTTACACATGTTTTTCACTGTGGTATTCTGGCCAGGGACTGGGGTCGGGTGTGTATTTCCAGTGTGCTTACTCTATGGTCTTGTCTTACCAGTGAGGGGTACACTTCTCATCTTGCCATCCAGTACACATGTTGCTGATTATCACATCCAGTATGCTTACCCTCTTGTGGGGTAGTACATTGTTCCTGGGCAGTTTGGTTTATGGAATCTGGGTAATTTTCCCCTACTGTGTTGGTGCTAGTACGATGCTACCGGTGTATGTCTGGGTATTTTCAGTCGAGCAATATAATGTGGTTTGGGGGGCTTGATATATTCATGTATTCCGACATAGGCCAGGTGATGTTCCTGGTATTAGGACAGTGGTCTGCAGCAGGCTATCTACTGCGAGGCAGTTTTAGCCATTGGTATTTGACCATGGCTATTCCATGCTGCTTCTTGTTGTGGTACCAACATGGGGGTGTGGTTATCCTTGCCATTTCTTGCTAGTCACCCTCCTTTTGTAGCTTGTTCCATGTTTTGCGGCTGTACAGCACAGTATGAGGTGTGACCTGGTAGTGCTAGGGTGCTGCTGTGAGCCTTGCCCAGTTCTCTATTACAGGACTGGTATCTACATTCTCCTTACTGTGTGCGTTTACACTGCACACATCTTGCTGTTTGTACATCTGTCATGGGGTAGTATTACATCTAGGTTCCTATCCCTTGTAGAACCTATGAGGTTGGGTGTGTGTTTTGCGACTTACCTATTCAGGGCATGTTGTGGGTACTGACAGCCTTTGCCAGTATCCATGGGGCATGGCATGCTAGGTGCATGCCACCCCTAGCAGGTGGTGCATCATGTCAAACTCCGCATATCTTCCCAGCCTGTGACACATTGGCTCCCCTTTGACTGACTGCATTACTTCAGCCAATTATTGTACTTGATCTTCTTGTCTTCATAGTGTGGCATCATGCTTGGTGAGGGTGAGATGTTAGGCAGGGTCTTCATGTTTGCATATACTAGATGATGTTACATTGCTTGACACATGGCAATCATGCCTCAGGTGGTGCTGCAGGGCTGCCTCTGTCGGATGCACATACTACACTCCCTGTACATGTTTGAGAGCAGGTTGTGTCATGTTAGGCATCCCTGTTACTATATGAGTGAGTCAGAGAGGGTATCATTCCCAGGGTTCCTACTGTGCCAGTGTATGTGCTATGTGTTGCCTCTTTGCCAAGGCCAGGGCATACTGGGCACGCCTCCTTCTGCCTACTGGGGCAGGCTCAGGTTGTTCCTCCTCCGAGTCACGCTCTGCCTGTGATGGCCTTGGCAATGGTGGGGGCTGTTTGGCCCGCCCTATGCTGGTCCTGCTGCAGCTGTTTTCGCAAGATCATATTATGTAGCATAGCGCATACCATGACAATTTGGGTACATGTAGTTGGTGTGTACTGCAAGGCTCCACCAGATGTGTCCAGACACCGGAACCGTGACTTGAGCAGCCCAAACACACGCTCTATCACATTACGTGTTTGTGCGTGTGCCTCATTATGGCGTTCCTGTTCAGGTGTGTGTGCGTTTCTGATGGGTGTCATCAGCCACGGCTCCAGTGCATAACCTGCATCCCCACTAGGTGTCCGTGTGGGATGTCCCCATTGGCAAATGTCTGGTACAGCTGCGTCAAATGCCAGATGTGGGAATCGTGATAACTCCCAGGGCAGCCAGCACACACATTCATTATTATGCCCTGGGCATCACACACGACCTGGCAGTTGATGGAGGGAAGCCCTTGCGGTTAATGTAGGCCCTACCCCGCTCACCTGCTGGTGCTTTGATGCGTATGTGCGTGCAGTCTATAGCACCCAGTACCTCAGGGTATTCCGCTATTTGCTGGAAGAGACGATATTGCTGGCCAATACCTCACGGGCATTGGGGAAATATACATGATCACCGACATGTGCTGACATGGCATCCAGGAACTGATGTAGTACCCTGGAGGCTGATGCCTGTGATATCCCCATCATATCGCCAGTTGGTCTCTGGAAGGTACCTGTTGCTAGTATTCTTAGGCCAACACATACCTTGGTTTCCACTGGGATGGGTTCCCCTCTGTTGGTTCTGTGTGTGAGGCGTGGCCTGCACAGCTCAACAATCTGCTGCAGGAGCTCTCTGTCCACTCTATAGCGCTCTACTATCTCCAGCTCATGTAACCCGTGGTAGGTGACCCTGGGCCTGTACACTCTTCTCCGTCTCCTCACTGTGGGTTGTCTGGCACCATCTGCATTGTCACCACCCTCAGCAAGTCGCCTATGTCTCATTATGACAGCTATGGCAGCCCCTAACATTTCTGCTCTGAGTTCAGCTTTTTCAGTTTTCACTTCTATTAGCTTACTCCTGTCTTGCAGTGTCTCTTAATGGAAACATCCTGCACTACTGTTTGCAGAGTTTTAAGTGCTGGGCTGGGCTACTATTCTGCCTGTGTAATTGCCTGCTTCTAATTGTTTTCACCTGCTAGCTTCAGCAGTTATCCCTGCTAGCTTCCTATTAATTCTGTTGCTTCCTTTTTCCTTTCTGTTTCCTCAGGGGGGAGCAACTTGCATACTATCTGAAACACGCTCACAGTGGCTTACACGCACGCACACGTGCTTACACGGTTAAGAATCTACTTATTCGGGTTTAAACGCGCGTACACCCGCGCAAACACCGTTACACATCTGCCAACAGCCTCCAACATACTCAGACTGCCTTACACGCGTGCACACCCGCGCAAACAGTGTTAAACATCTCCCAACACGCTCCCACATGCTCACACTGCCTTACACGCGCGCACACTGCCTTACTCGCGCTTCATGGTGCGCACACGTGCGCATGCACGGCCAGCAAGAAACTTTGGTGTAGGTAACAGTGTACACCTTCCATTTCTTGACTTTCCATGACTTATCTAGTGGCACACCTCTTTCCATGATCTGTGCCTGTCATCTGTCATGTTACACTGGCCTCCAATGAACTGCATTTCTTTCTACCATTCCCCCCTGTGATGTCACCTATCTCCTACTCTATTCCACCCCTTTTGTATCTCTTACACTACTCAGACTGTGCTCATTTGGTATGTGACTGTGAGATTCAGTATCCTAACCCTCATTTACATGAGATTGCCTACTAATGCTTAGTTACATGTCTTAGACTCAGCTTCCCCCCTTAGCAACCACTACACGGTGGCCATGTTGGTTTTGGTCTGCTGGTCCCTGCATTGTCATTCCATGTATTGCATGAAACCCACATTTGTGGGTTTATAACCTTTTTTTTTATGGTTTTATACAGCGCAGCCCGTTTGCGCGGGGCTGCGCTGGGTTTAAACATCGGCGATTGCCGAAAAAAAATCATATTTTTAATATTTTTGCATCGGGTTATCTTGCCAATGGCCACATATTTGGCCATTGGCATGCTGCCTGAATCATATGCAACCTTTTTTGGAGCTGACATCGCTCCGTTGTGGATTTTGCAGAAATGTACTCAGTTGTCAACTGAGTACATTTCTGCAGCTAAAACGTCTCCTACACGGACTGGTTTCTGCTTCGTGGATCGCTAATATACCTCATTTGCATACCTTTCGGATGCAAGTGAGGTATTTAGCATGTCCACGCCCAGTCCATGTAAGAGACGTTTTAGCTGGTCTCTTACACGGAGTTTAGGGCTGTTCCTGGATCGCGAGGCTTGCATGGAGTGTTGCACGTCTCTTACACTCCGTGCAAGCCTTCGTGAATCCTGTGTATACTCACTGGCTCTCTTTTCTGAATTTTTTTCACACTGAGAGAGAGTTGAAATTAAGCTGCTACTTGGTGTACAGCCATCTTGAAAGACTCATTTTCATTTCTTTATTTTGAGACATAAATCCATCAGAAGTTGGGATGACATGTTATTGACATGGAAGAATAACTTAAGGACAATCATTGCCATCTTCTTATATTTTGAATTGTTGTGCTATGTCTGGCACTTCTCTTCATTATAATACTTTTGGAAACATTAGCTTTGCTGACAAACAGGAATCAAAATTTGGTCATTGATTTGCTAGCCTGCATTAAAGGAGGATGACAATAATAATCAAGATAATTAAAACAACTCTTTTATATAGAAAATCATAATAAGGCACCACATAATTTTTTTGAGAGGCAATGATCTGGGTACCTTGTATGTGATCGTATCCTGTGCTTTTGAATCTAATGTGCTGGCAAGGATGCAGGAATATAGCAGTACTCAGAAGCACCTTTGACAGCTGAAATTCACTAAAAGTACGGAATTCAAAATGATTCAACTGTGCCTGGCACTATGGTGCAAATGGATGGAGCCTTTTCTGTTACTCAAGAGAATGGAGTTCAATTACCAACCGCAGCAATGGAGGAGGCAGACAGAAAGGAGAGGGAGAAAAGGGTGTGGCCTGCTCACTTTCCCAGGATGGATGGTGGTGAGTAAGGAGTTGGTCAATTTCCACAGTGGAGATTGTGCTTCTGAATAGTGTGGGTTGCTTGGAGGAAATGACCTTTGTGAAATTGAAGAAACAGCTATCATGGTCAGCCCACTACATGAGACTCCATACTTGGCCAATTGGAATGCTGTGTTATGATATCCAGAATCAGAACTTTCAAAAAATGTCATTTAATGAATGCAAATTTAATTAAGCAAAATTCAAACACCTGACTGCAGGCCTTTCCAAGCAGACAATAATAACAGACACTAAACTGCAAATCACACACTGAAAATTGGTGGTAGACGGACAAACTTGAGGATGAGCATTGTATATAGGCATGTATATAAAAAGTAAAGGTGGGACCCAAAATCTTTGTTGAGAAAAGTATGGAAAAGAAGTAGTTGGTGAAGTAGGCTGTTCGATCAGTTGATTTAGAATTGCTTTATACAAAAACATGCAAAGCACTTTGATGTTGAAAGAAAATGTGGCACATTGTATTTGGTGACAGTTCATCAAGAAGTGGCATTTCAGACAACTATGTGAGGTTACAAGTTATGTTTAGTTATTAGCATGTTTAAACATGTTAACAATTGATATATAATTGTAGTATCATGTCATCTATAATGTGCTTTATATGTCAAGTAGTACATATATTTGTTCAAAAACAAAAAGTTTACTTTCTAATTATTTAGAATAAACAGAAATTAAGAACAATCAAAGCCTACATCAAGGTGAAGACATTTCTTCCAAAGAGTCAGAATAAAATTCTATGGAAAAAAATTGGCATCAACTAAAGTGTAAATTACAGAAAAAAAATGTTGATTCACTGCAACTAACTTTGGTTAAGTAAAGAGTCAAAGAAATGGGAATTAGACAGAGGCTGGTTTGGAAAGACAGAAATAACAGGAACCCCATTCGGCCTTCCTGAGAACACTGGAAAATATGAAGGTCTCTCCAAACACCATTATATTGGGCGACTTCAACTACCTAAACATAGACTGGGAGCATTACTCTAGCTCCAACACCCTAGGCCAAAGGTTCCTAGAATTTATAAACTCAAATGCTATGGAACAACTTGTTACCACTCCCACAAGTGGGGAAAACATACTGGACCTGATCATCACCAACATGGGGACTCTATGCTCCAGACCAGAAGTGTATCCCTCACTGGTAAGATCAGACCATAAACTAATCTCACTGGATATTCACATCCCGACCCCACCCCCTGCCCAGAAAACCACAGTGAAAAACTTCTCTAAAGCAAATTTCACACTCCTCAAAACTGAGGTGGAATCCTTCAAAGCCCCCGGGCCTGTGGAAAATACGGCCCAGACCGCAGAATCCTTTATAAACGCATTCTATGAACACCTTCAGGAATGCATGGATCATGCAATCCCAAATAAAACCAAGACCCAATCATCCAAAGGCAGACATCCTGCCTGGTGGACCCCAGCCATAAACAAACTATACAATAGAAGGAGGAAGCTACTACATGATAGAGCAAAATCCCAAAAAGGGAAGGCATCTCTGATCAGTATTAACAAAAAACTACGGGCACTCATAAAATCGTCTAAGGCCAGCTTCGAGAGAAAAATTGCACAGGACACTAAGGATAATCACAAGGCTTTCTTTAGTTATGTTAGGAACCTGGGTGGGAATTCCCAGATATGCTCAAAATTAGTCCAAAATGACAAAAAATACACCGAACCCACAGACATTGCCAACATCCTAGCTGACAGGTTCAGTGCAAACTTCTCCCCCCCTCCCCACCAATAGGGCAAATATCTATCCCAGCAGAGTGCTGCCCCCCTGACATCTCAGATGCTCAGGTAAGAGCCGCCCTCTTCAAAGCAAAAAACACAGCATCAATGGGACCAGACAGTGTCCCGGCTGCCCCTACATGAACTCCAAGAAGAGCTAAACCCAAAAATAAAACTACTGTTCAATCTCAGCCTTACTACAGGATATGTACCCAAAGAGTGGCATACAGCAACAGTGGTCCCTCTCCACAAAGGTGGTGCTTCAACGGATCCTGGCAACTATCACCCCATAAGCCTGACTAGCTTGGTCTGCAAAGCTATGGAATAGGATCATCATAGACCTCATAAATAAAGATATTGGGGACCTACAGACACTGGATCCTATCCAGTTCGGCTTTGTTAAGGGCAGATCCTGCCTCTTAAACCTGGTCATTTTCTTTGAAACAGTCACCAAGGCCATTGACGAGGGGAAGGTGGTCCACACAGCCTACCTGGACCTTGCAAAAGCCTTCGATACAATACCCCACTCGGGCATTATAGATAAGCTCACCAGCTTAAATATAAACCCCTATGTCACTAGATGGGTTGCAAACTGGCTCAAGGACAGAACCCACATAGTTAGAATTGCTGGAGCCATTTCAGACTCCAAACCAGTTACAAGTGGCGTCCCACAAGGCTCAGTCCTGGGACCTCTCTTGTTCAGTATATATTTCTCGGAGGTACAGGCCAACACGGAAGGACTGTGGCTGACCAAGTTCACAAATGACTGCAAACTGGGCGCCATAATCGACTCTCCAGCTGACACAAGCATCCTCCAAAAGGGCCTCATAGAAACAGACAACTGGAGCCAGAGCCATGGCCTCAAGCTAAACGCCAAAAAGTGTATAGTCATCCCCTTTGGTAAAAACAAAGTGCCCACAAATTACCACATAGGTGATAATCCATTAAGTATGGAAGAAATAATTAGGGACCTGGGGACCCAAGTTGATAGCAATCTCTCATTTGACAACCACGTGGCCAAAGTGGTTAGAAAAACATTTTATATAGCCCACCTAATCATGAAGGGATTCACATCTAGATCAGGGGAGGTCATCATGCCTCTTTACTCATCCCTCATCAGGCCCATAGTTGAGTACAATGCCCCTTTTGGGATGTACCTTACCAGACACCTGCAGCAACTGGAAAGACCCCAAAAGTACCTCACCAAGAGGATCAAAGGGCTCAAACAGATGCCATATGCTGCCCAGTTAAAGAAACTCCAGCTCTACTCAGTGGCATACCGCCTGCTCAGAGGCGATCTGCCTGACGTATAAAGCCATGTCCAACCCGGAATTAATGGACATGCTGCACCTCAGAAAATCTATATCCCATCGAGCTATGCGCTCAAGAGACTTGAACCTCAGCACTGAAATAAATAGGACATGCTGGAGGGACAGATTCGTAACCCAGAGGCTCCCTTCACTCTGGAATAAAATCCCAGTCCAGGTTAGGCAGAGTCCCTCACTGACTCTCTTCAAGAGGAATCTTGATGAGTGGATGGGAGATCGTAGGTTTACCCCGGGTATCACTTCTGTGTCACTATTAGACAGAGGCACAGTATACTAACCTCGAAAAAGGGCATAGCAAAATTCATTTAAAATGGGTGGCGAAAGCCAAACACACTCTGGCTAGGCTTATAAATGCCCTAGGGCAGATAGCCTAGTATGAACCTATGAACCTTTGAACCTATATATTCAGCCAATATGGGAGTGGGTTCAGATAGATAGCTGTCTAGAAAAAAAAATTGTCATCAAAAGTGCAAGTGGCCTGAGGTAATTATGAGAGGGGAAGGAGGAGGGTCCAGCATAGGGAGAGGGGTCTGCAGATAGCACTGCATCTATACAATAAAAGGGCTTTGGTGACCTAGTGCAAAAAGATTGGCTATATTACTTAAGAGTGGCTAGCTTCAAATTGTAGCAGATCGTGATGCAACATATTTGGATGCAAAATATATTTGTGCAAGGTGACCTAAGGACAGAGAGAAGCAGGATCATTTATCACATGTACATGTTGGGAACTGACATCTAGCAGTAATGTACTGCTTATATTTTGCTACCCTTTACTAATTTATTTTCCATTTCCTTTGTTAAACTACTATCCTTTTGACCTACTATTTTATTTTATTTACTATGACTTCCTGTGAGCTACTTCATTGTTACTTCCTTTTCTTCAGTTTTCATACCATCATATATATGTGTGTGTGTGTGCGTGTGCGTGCGTGTGTGTGTGTGTGTGTGTGTGTGTGTGTGTGTGTGTGTGTGTGTGTGTGTGTGTGTGTGTGCGTGTGTGTGTGTGTGTGTGAGACTGCAGTGGTGCAGCGGTTAGCGCTGTTGCTTCACAACAAGAGGTTTTCCAGTTCGACTGTCGACTGGAGTGCCTTCTGTGTGGAGTCTACATATCCTCCCTACGGTTGCATGCATTTCCTTCAGGTGCTCCAGTTTCCTTCCATATTACAAAGACACACCATAGGTGGACTGGACATTCTAAACTGGCCATAGGTGTGAATGAGTTGTATGGATGAACTACCATGGCAGGGCTAGCCACCCAGCAGTGTAAACCTTAGCTCAAGATGATTGACTCTGTTGAAAGTGACACCCCAGCCCCATGTGCAAAATGGGAAAAAGGGGTTCAGGATGGATATACATTGTTTTATACAATACTGCTAATAAGCTATTTTTGCTAGTTTGTGTTGTATATTCTTACTGCTCTATGATGTTTATTATGTTTTATATGTAAAGGATATTGTTTTTGTTGTATGCCTTGTGGCCTAAGCTATGCCTGGAAAGGTTTCTTGGACCAGGGTAGTTAACCAGTTAAACAAACAAACAAACAAACAAATAAATAAATAAATAAAGTAAATAAATGTATTATTTTATACTTTTGGGAAGGACACATCTTAGTTTTTATAGCAACATACTAAGCTGGAAAAGGACTAATTGCATTTAAAAACTCTTACATATCATTTCCAATGTTGTAAATGAAAAATAAGGACAGACAGAAATATACAGACTTGCAAACAACAGCAAACTGAAGCTGATGGATTGAAAAACTGAAAAACTACACAATGCAACTTCTGAAACAATCACAGCTGTTTGGGCATGTAAAAAACAGTTGCCTGCATCTCAAAGCAGAAGTAAGGCACAAAGCTTGAAAAAGGTATGAGAAAAAAAATAATACTGTATGTTAAATAATGTATTGCATTCTGAGAAATGTTTAGAATAGATCATCTTTACACTTTGTTCTGTTTACTTTCTTTCTCTGGCCTATGTTTTATGCATTTTATTAAAGGCAGCTATTTTATTAAAATCAGATTGCTGAAGTAATTAAAGAAGGGAATTCATAAATGAGCTATGCATAGTGTATAGTGCTGTACTATGCTTTACTAAAATAAAGCTAGTGGATTAAGACCTATAATTTCTCTGGACTATATAGTGTCATGGAACCCCCTACCACTATCCATCAGTATGTATCAACACTGGGCAGATACTCAAATTACCCCTGTAATGGTGATTATAATGATTTGTGAAAATGGTGTTAACAAAGTGACAAACTATATGTCAAAAATATATATAGACACAATCCAGAAATCTGATTCAGGTGCCATGTGTAATCCAGTATATTTTTGATAGTGGACCAGAATGGTATAAAAAGGATTGATGATGTTATGGCAGCAACTGTCATATAACAGACAGTATGACATGATAGCTGTCAACTATTCATACTCAATCCTGCTAGCTTCGCAAACAGTCAGTAATACAATATCAGAGTAGTAAATACCAGCACAAGGTTTACACTACACAGTACTTCTACACTACTCTACCCACACAACAGTGATATTCAAATTCAGTATCTATTATAGAGCACTCATTTGCTACACATATCTTGCACAAATGATAGATTTAGCGTAGTAGCTCATACTCTGTAGCAAAGTGGTTATGGTGCTGGCCTTATAACCTAAAGGTTCTGAGTTCAAGCCTTGGTTTGGTAATATAGCCCATTTTGGTGTAATATTCCCCTACAGATCCAAGTAATCATAGGCTCAGTAATTTTATATGCAAAGCAATGGCATATGTCACTGCAGAACTCATGCAGGCACAGGCAACTTAAATGAACTAGACCTCGCACAGTTTCTTTTTGTGAAGTGCAAGCCCTGCCTCCTGAACATAGTAAGCTTCTTTGAAAAGGTTGCAGAGGCTGTAGACACTTGTCACTCTGTGCACATTGTTTATCCTAACCTGACCAAGACTTTTAATACTATTTCCCATGGTAGAATTATTGAAAAATTTAATAAAATATAATAAGCTCCTATGTTGTCCGCTGGAATCTAAAACTGGCAAGCCAGCAAATCCTAGGTTGTAAAAAACTTCTGGTACACTCCCTGAGTGTAAAATTGTAATGAGTGGTATGTCACAGAGAGCCATGCTAGGCCTGCCTGTTTAACATTTAGTTTGCAGAGATCCAAGTCAATATTCCAGAAGTGTGGTTGAGCAAATCTGATGACTAAACAGCTTCAGTATGGATTGGAATGTGCACCTACCTGGTGTGCTGAAAATGGTCTAAAATTAAATGCAAAAAAGTATAACACAGTAATGTTCAGCAAAAAAAAGCTGCTCCTACCTGGTATGTTATAAACTGTACTCTTCTTCGAAAAGAGAAGATCATAAGAGACCTTGGGGCTTTTGTAGACAACTCTGTCGCTCTCTGTCTCTCACATTTCATTATTGTGTTTCCATCATATCTGGCCTAAGTAGTTACCGAAGGACTATCTCAAGAGCTAAATAGGTCATCATACTCCTGCATTCTTCCCATATCAGATCTATTACTGAATATAATGTCCTGTTTTATATGCAGAAATCCAAGCATATTGCCCAGATGGAAAGACCTCACAGATTTCTAAACAAAAAAATTAAAGGTCTTCAAATCCTTCCATTATCCCAAAAGATAAGATGGTTATCCTTATTCAGTAATCTACTAGGCTGCTCCAATGTGACTTATGTCTTGCTTTTGAAACCTAAAAGATCCAATCCTATTTGGCCTCCTATTTCTTCGCAAAACCAGAGACTCTGCAAACACCCACAGTAGAAGCCTAAACCTACAGCAAAATATAAACAAAACTTGTTGGAGGTATGGGTTGTGAACAGAGTGTATTCCTAGCCTATAGAATAAGTTATCACTACAGGTCAAATGTATTTATTTATTTAGTTATTCATTTATTTAACATTTGTTGACTGGGAAAGTCTGACTACGACAGAGACTATTTTCAGCGGAGGTCCTGGGAGAAACGGTCCAGATGCATGTACTACATTGGTTATTTTACATACATGTCTTGATGACTGGATGGGTATGCATAAATTTACACCAGGCTTATCATGTACGGTCCTGCTCAATTAGAGAGAGAAGCTGTATTAACTTGGTGGGGTTGAACTATATGGGAGGAGGTGGTAAAGTGTATATTTGTACTACTAGTATATGACAGATGAGACACAGATTATAAAGATTTTTATCTTACTCATGCATTGTTTAGGCTTTGCATTATGTGACAAGGGTGGCAAGAATTTTTAAGTTTGTCTATTTAATGGTGTACATGGCAAGGAGTCTAATGGTTCCTGTGATTGTTTGCTTAGTATTATTGTTATGCTCCATTGTAAGGAATGGTGTGAACAGTGCAATATATTTGTTTTAAAGTTATGAAGCGGAAATTTAAGAAGTTTGCATCAGAAAATGAGAGGGTTGTAATTATTTGTGTGTCCCATGGACTGAACTGTAAGAATGGAACATTGTCTGACTTGCAGCGGGTGGTGAATATGCTCAGTGTCCTGGGGTACCAGGGACTGAACCACATAGAGATTAAGGTGTAGGTTAAATGAACTGCACCACTGGGAAGTTGAGCCCAGAGCTGCAGTGGAGCAGACATTCAGTGAACTGCTATGTCAGGGATGGGAACAAAATGTACAGTGGTAGACTGCACTCCAGGAGAAGCTGAGATACTTATACCTGACATGTGCCTCATGCACTGAACAACAAGGGGGGATATTTACATCTCATCTGTATGATAGATACTGAATGCCAAGAAGTGTGGGGAATACTTACACCTAATCTGTGTCCTATGGGTCAAACTGCAAGATGGAGAGAGTATTACTACGAGTGTGTACCAGTAAAAAAATTTGTAAAGGAAGAGAGATATATAAAGAAAATAACTTGGTGGGGTTGAACTATATGGGAGGAGGTGGTAAAGGGTATATTTGTACTACTGGTTTGTGACAGATGAAACACAGATTATAAAGATTTTTGTCTTACTTGTGCATTGCTTAGGCTTTGCATTATGTGTCGTGCATGGGGCTGCTATATGTTTGAGGAGGACAGTGTAGTGGACATGAATATGGAAGGAGGATGCATCACTATAGTGTGTGTGTGTGTGTGTGTGTGTGTGTGTGTGTGTGTGTGTGTGTGTGTGTGTGTGTGTGTGTGTGTGTGTGTGTGTGTGCATGTGTGTGAAAATGCATGTGAGCGCACATGTGCTCACTTGGGACTGGACTTCAATGAGAAGGAGAGTGCACATGTTTACTGTGTAGTTATAAAATTACTGATCTCACATTATTTCTACCTTCTAGCACAGGTGGCTGAGCTACATAACAGAAGTATCTGTTCTATCATTGAGAGAATGTTGCACTGCTTTCTTGTAGCATTACATGGCAAAGCCCTCAGCAGATCTGTTAAGTGCTAATTTGTTCTATATGCTTTGGGGTGCTTCATAAATCTCAAGGAAAATACTCAACTCTAATTTCTGTCTAGTGTTTAATTCACATTTTTTGATGAATGGTCATTCATATTATTACAGTGATGTAAAATACAATTAATAGTTTATAATTCCAAAACATAAAGAAAATGTATTTTATCTTCTACAAAACAACAGTGAATAATGCACCCGTAATTCAACATGTCCCTCAGCTTAAGGTTCATTTGGAACATATTATGCAATTAGATTGTGACGTCCATATCTTAGATGTAAGTGACATTGTTTCCAAATAACTATGACATGCAGTTAAAGCTAAGTAAATGTTCTGGCACTTTTATCTATTTTGAGTGATTAACTACCAAATCAATATATCACTGAGTGTGTTTATCTTAGATTATTAAGCCACCAGTGAAACTTAACCTACTTAAGTCAAGCTGTTTGGCGTCTTGGGATGACTAATAACTATCTTTTGTTTATATTAAAGCACATGATAGACTTTAATTAAACAAAAGTGTTCTTAATAAAACTTATAACATGTTTTGACAGGAAGTTTCAGCACCAAGAGCACAAACAAATTTCTGCCACTTCCCTGGGAAAATTAATACTCATGACATTGGTGGCCTAGAAGTCCTCCTTGAGGAAGTGAAAATTCATGCATGAGAATTTTAGCAGCGACACCAGCAGAGTATTCCATCTGAAATGGTTAATAAATGTGTACTTCTGTGTGCTGTAGTAAACCTAACCACATGATACTGCTTATACTCCCCAGAGACAAGGACCAACAACAACACTGCAGATAATGGAAGAGATCACTTGCCACCCTTGGGAGCTGCAGTAGTTTGAATTAACTCAGAGAAATGGCTGGCATTACTCCAAACATCTGCACACTGCGCTGAATTTAACCATTGTAATATATCTTGTTTGATGTCTGAAATAAAGACATTGGTGCATATCTGGAATTATGCTCCACTCTGTTTATCATTAGACAGGAACACACATGGTCAGGGTCTTTAGATATGTAATTGGCAGCTTTGGGTTGTAATATGCCTTAGAAAAGGGGCTTAGAGAACTGGCAATTTTCACTGGGTGATTGACATTCTAAAGGAGTAAATTAATATACTAGTAGACATGAGTAAATAAAGTGCATTTATTGCAGCACAAAATTCAGAAATGTAGCTAGGGTGGGGTAGGCTGTATGGTGTTAGGGTGTGCGATTGGCAGATTCGGCTCAATCGGTAGTGCACTACCTGCATTCATTTCTGTACTGGCATGTAAATGTAACAAGTGGTTTGCTACACTCTTAGACAAACTACACAAGCATCACACAGCTGCACAACACAAAATCCATCTTTATTCTAACTCTAACCCATAAACACTCTTGCAAATATTCCTACCCGTAATGCTAAAACATTCAATATATCCGAACACCCCAGCATTCATACACACACACACACACACACACACACACACACACACACACACACACACACACACACACATGAAACTGGCAATCCCCAGACATGACAAAATGAACATTCAACATAAAAACACAGTAGTTTAGTCTGCCAAGGAAAACATCAAGACTAAACTGCTAAGACGCATACATTGCTGCTATAGGAGTTATCTTGCATGCATTTCATTGCTTGCTGAAATACTGGTGTTTTTGTTGGCACTACAGTTGGTTCAATTATATAAAAGTCAAACTTTGTCAGACTGACCATTACAAAAGGGGTTTTCCCCTTTCTTTGAGGTTGTGTCACCCTGGACTTCATATATTTAAGCTCTGGGGATTTGGTGGTGGAGTCCACATGTCAGGGGTGCGGGGGTGAAACCCTCTGCATAAAAGTTGTTTTTTGTTTTAAATTTCATAATTGCAAATGCAACTTACTGGTTTACACTTACGATTCTTTTTTAACATGATTTTAGTGGCAATAAATTGTAATTGCTGATGAGTTTGTTCAATGTTTTGTGTTTTAAACAATTTCACCAATGATTATTCATCATATACTCTGTTTTCTAAACCTCTAAGGTGGGTATTATGGGAAAATAATTGATCTCAGAAGCCATCTGCTAGCCCTTACGTGGTGTGTTACTTCCCTGATTTTTGCTTGATCAGTGACATACATTTCCTACATTTCCTCACTGCGGTGGTGGTGCTGCGGTAGTGTTGTCGCCTTACAGTAAGACGTTGTCCTCTTCGATTCTCAGCTAGAGCGTATTCTGTGTGGAGACATGCGTGAATGGGTGTACCTTCGTTGAAGGTTGTGCATCAGGGCCAGCAACTCGGCACGTAAAAATCTACTGCCAACCATTAGCAGGCCAGAGTTCTGCTGTGGTGACCCTAACCGGGAAAAGCCGAAAGACACAACAACAACAACAACAAGTGACATACATTTCCTGGATTCCCTTTCTGATTTTCCATAATGCAATGACATTTATTCTTCTGACTTCAGACATCCCCATGCTTTCATTGGTTTTACCAATGCCTATGGCTGACTTCTTCAGGTCAGTGAGAGACAATTTATTTGTCCCTTTTAAGTTGTCCTTTATAATGCCTAGAAGTTTTCCACGAGAATCATATGCGTCCTCCTGATTTTTCGACTTGCACCTTTCTTCTCTCATTTCTTTGTCTCTGTATTCTGACCTCTCTCTATCTTAGAAATGAAGATTTCTCCTCTTCCACATCTATTAAGACAGTTTTGGTATAGATAATGAGGATCTGCCTTCTTAAAGGATGAGTTTAAATGAGTAACTTAGAGATGGGGGAATAGAATAAAAGTGCAAGAGCTCTGAGAAGATAATCTTGGGCTTCTTCCTTTCTTCCAAGTATTTGTCTCCCACCCTAATCTCCTTTGATAATTTTTTCTCCACTTCTGGCATTTTTTCCCTTTATTACTGTGGCCACTCTCTTCCTAGCGCTGTCTCTTTTCTTTTTCTTTGTTGACCAGTACACTGCCTCACCTGATTTTCTGTTAGATGAGTTCAGGAACTATCCTTACCTTTTACTGTCAATAAAGTGGTGCCTCATGGCTCAATTCCTGCACTACTTCTTTTGTACTGTTCTGTACACTAACTATCAAATCAATGTGATAATCTGCAAACTATGCAATGTGTTGCTGATACAGTTCTCCAGTGCTCAGCACATGATTATAAAACTTGGAAAACAGTTTCTTTATGTCATCTTCTAGAAAAATGATTATTAAGCTGCTACTTAGTCCTTAATGCCTCAAAAGCAATAGGAATAAATCTACCTGCTATAACATAATCACACTTACCAATAAGGTTATTGCCAAATTTCACTGGCCATTATTTTAATACAGACCATACTATTTTTTGCTTAACAATGGTCAGAAATTCTTAGATCTTCAAATATCTAAACTTATTCTAAAATTCATCATGCCATATATTCTATAATTGTCAGTCCCTTCCCTTTTCTGTACAGTGACCATGCATCATATATATATATATATATATATATATATATATATATATATATATATATATATATATATATATATTTATGAATGAGATATATGCAATGGGAATGAACAGAGTTATGGGAAAGTAGCAAAGATCAAAGTCAGCTGTAACTCTACTGCCTGGTAAAGAGTGAAACATAACAATCATGGCTAGAAAGAGGTTAACTGGCTGTAAAAAAATAATTACAACTGTACATTTAAATATAAGGATAAAAAAGTGTTTTCATATTTTTTATTACATCACATTTTATTTTGTACAAGATTTAAATGCATTTAGAATTTTAATTTACAATTCAATGTGTAATTTATTGGTTCAGTTTTCTTTGATTTTCTTAATAATGTGATAGCTGGGGGATTAAATTTAAACATGCAGATCTTACTGGTTCTAAAGCATTTTTGTTGCACTAAATCACTAAACTACAAAGTTTTCCATAGCAAATAAATTCACTAGTCTTATTGTTTATTTACGTAACACTTAGATTGATTTTTTTTTTAGTTGATGAAGGAAAACTTTTTTTACATGTCTTCTAGACTCTCACCCCACCTCATTTTAAAGATGCTTTCTTTTATACCTTATCCATTAGCTTTCTCGTTCCTGAGCAGCCAGCCTCTTGCCTTAGTCTCATGTTAGCCTGAAAGATCACAATATCCTGAGTGACCATTATACTGCAGTATTTCCTCCTTCTACATCCAACTAGCAAGAGTGCCGTGGTTAGAGCACTCTCAAGGATTCCCTCCCTACACCTACCCCGATCAATCCAAATGCCCTAGTTTTTTATACCCACCCTTTTCCTGTGTGTACAGTTTTGAGTCCAAGCCAAATAATACACAGCTCAAAAGGAAACTTTATTCAGAGGCAAAACACAAGTAAAAGACAAACTGCTCAGTTAAGAACAGTTTGTAGAAATTAATGTAATTCAATACCTTTTGTCAAAATTATTTCCATAAACTCATTTCTTCTTGATCCATGAAAAGCTTTATTCCAATAGAGAAAACATCCAAGTATCTACAAGATGAGCTCTTCTCCCCAGACTGTATAGGATTTCTCAGATCTATAGAATCTTTCTGAAAACTGCATTTTCTAGGCTCTTTTTATATTGTTCTATCAAAGGAGATAATGCAAAAGAAGAAAATGTCACAGCCTGCTGAGTGGTGGCTTCTAAGGGATACTGACAGTAGATTGTAATTGGTGTGGCAAACTTTGCATGGGAATTGTGACTGAGCCAGAGAGAGGTGTGTTACTTAACTAGGTCATTGTCTTAACTAAGTCTGGGTTACTTAGACTAGCATTTGACAATGTTGGGCATATATTATATTAATCCTTGTCACAGAATACATAAAAAAATAGAAAGAAGAAAATAGATTTGCAATGTTTAGCTAAACGTTGGTATAGAAATATTTATTTCTGAGATTACAAGAGTTTCATATGAGAAATGTTTTTAGCTCAATGTTTATCTTTAATGGCAACTTATATTCCATAACTGTGCCATAGTTTTGTGGTTGTTTGTTTTGTTTCCCTTTTTTGCTAGTAATCAAAAATGCTTTTGCCTTCTTGACGTCATCAGATCAGTGTCTTAGTTTGAAATTGTAGTGAGAGAAATGTCACTAAATGAATGCATACACTTAATAGAAAAAAATGATAAAAATAAATTCTAATATAAATAAAAGAAAGACAAACTGCATAGCAGAGAGAAGCCCAGTGTGTAACACTTTTATGTATGGTGGATTTACAAACTACTGCTAGGTAAGTGTTTTTTGCTGAGGGTGGTCGGAGGGATTTATAACACCATTTAAGTGTATTTTACATTTTATTTATTTATTTTATTTTACATTTGTTAACCTGGTAGAGTCCGGCTGGGCAAGTAGGCCATCTTCCGTGGAGACCCGGGGAGATAAGCTCAATAGCAATAGTAAAAAAAGACTGCAAACATTTTAAAAGATTTACAAACAATATACAAAAAAGTTTGACAGTTGCCAACAATCACAATTTACAAAAAGGTGAATGTAAAACAGAAAACATTACATTTCTTAAGCCTTATTACAGACAGTAATATAAAACAAATTAGCTATATAACTAAAAACCACTGTGGTATTTTCTTTTGGTAGAAGTAAGATAACAAGATAGCAGAATAGAACACATTTGATCAAAGGCATGAGAAACTAGCCAGGAGTATTACAGGAGCATAGCCATTGTTGAGTAAGGTATTCCTTTTGGAGTTGCTTGAAGCTATGACAATCTGTATTTTTTAAGATATACTGGAGTAATAGGTTCCACTGTGTGGCTACTTTGAAGGAGAAGAGAGAGTCACTGAAGTAATTATGGGACTTTGTAACCTGGAGTATAAGTTTATCGGATGATGTAAAGGTCCAGAGTTTGGTATTTAGTTACACTAGGTTGAAGAATGTAGGGCAATTTTCAGGTTTGTGGATAATAGAGTGGGCAATGGTGAGCTGATTGAGCAATAACAGATTGGGAAATTCAAGCCAGTGTAGCTTCTGAAGAGCAAGGCAATGATGGGTCCTGTTGAGTATATTAGCAGCAAATTTTGCTATTTTATTATAGCAGGAATCAAATAGATATAAATCAGACATGCGCAGGTTAGTGAAAAGTTGACAACAGTAGAGAAGAGTAGTAGGCGGTAGGACCTGGCTGTGGCTAGTCTGGTGTTTTGAGTGAGGTAAGGTTTGGCCCTATATAATGCACCAAGTTTGATGTGAACTTTTTTAATTGTGAGTGATATGTGTTTATTGAATGTTAGGTTGTTGTCTATCGTGACACCAAGTAGTTTTGTTTGGTTAACTGGTTCTAGTATAATGCCATTAATGGAGTAGATGGAGAGAGGAGGTGGTTTTGTTTTGGATTTCCTGTTAGTGAAGATCATTAATTTTGTTTTGTTTGTATTTAGGATGAGTTGAAGCTCATTTAGATAATTTTCAATATCTATAAATAACTTTTGCAGTTTATCTTGTAGTTCTTGGGGTGTGGGATCAGAGCAAATAAGAGTAGCATCATCAGCATATTGAATAATAAAATCAGATTTAGTGGCAGTGTTTAGACTATTTGTGAATATAATAAAAAGGAGAGGGCCAAGGATGGAACCCTGAGGAATCCCAACAGAGACTGGTAGGAGTATGGAGAGTTTATTATCCCATTTAATTGCCTGTTGTTGATTAGTAGGGTAGCTGAAGAACCAGTTGAGAGCTGTAGAGTTGAGGTTGAAGGAGGCTAGAGTGTAGAGGAGTAGTAGTTGGCAGGATACCGTATCAAAAGCTTTGGACATATGAATGAATATAGTAGAGACTAGTTGTCCATTGTTTTTGAGGAAATTGATGTAGTTAGTGAAACTTATGAGGGTTGTGGAGGTACTGCATTTTGGACGGAAGCCATGCTGTGAACTAGATAAGAGGTTATTTGTAGTGAGGTGGTCTAGGAGCTGCTTATGGATACATTTATCTACGATTTTGGCTAGGGGTGAGAGAATGGCAATTAGAGAGATGTTTAGATGGGCCTCCCTTGTGGAGGGGGATCATATGGGATATTTTCCATAGTATGGGGACATATTGTTCTGCGATGGAACAATTGATTAGGATAGATATGGGATAGGTGATGGAGCTTGCAGGAGTTTTTAAGAAGTCATTAGGGAGTTGGTCAGCTACTAGGCAGGTAGGTTTTAGTTTTGATAGGAGTTTTTTTGATATAAGAGGTTTGTACGGGTTTAAAAGAGAAGTAGTTGGGTTTAGCGTTAGTAGAGGTAGGTACTGTAAGGGGTTGGTTAGATTTGTTGTTTAAAAGTAAGGTAACAGTTTGATGAAATGAGAATTAAATTGGGATGCTATACATTCAGTGCTATTTGTTGTAGATGGTACAGAGGTAGTGGTTTTGCCAGGGTTGAGGAGGTAGTTAAGGTTTTGCCAAAATTTTTGTGGGTTATTTATGTGTTTTTGCTGACAAGCTAGAAAATAAGATATTTTTTTTTGTCAGATAATATTTGCTTCTTAGTTAGGTTTCTTAGTTGTTTGTGTGGTTTTCTGAGGTTTTGGAGGTTTGATAAGCAGTCCAGGCTCTATCCCTTTGTTTAATAAGAGATTTAGCATATTTGGTTATCCAAAGTAGGTTTTTGGCTTTGGAGCAATTTTTTCTTGTTGGAACGAGGTTATTAAGGATGTTGAGGAAGGTATCATTAAAATATTGTACAGCTTGGTCTAGGTGGAGTGATTTTAGAGGTGACCAGCTGCAGTCTTGAAGTAGGGAATTTAAGATGGTAGGGGAAAATTTATTTTGTTGTGTATGTGTTTGAAAATGACATTACGAGGGGAGTGAATGCATTTCCTTAGAAGAAAGATAGAGGAGTGATCACTGAGAGAATCGGAGAGACACCCAGCCTGGTGGGCAAAGTTGGGCTTATTGGTTAGTATTCAATCTACAACAGATTCTTTCTTGGTGTGATTATTGATTCTAGTGGGGAAGTTTATAGTTTGGGTGAAATTGAATACATTGATAAAATTGGAGGGGTTGTCAGAGTAGCAGGATAGCCAGTTCAAGTTGAAATCACCTAGCACTATAGTTTCTTGGTTGTAAGTAGAGGATGCCCAAGATAGAAGACTTTCAATGGTAGGTCGATTATTTTCTGGTAGTAAGTAGGTATGAGGCAGTAATTATGATGGTTTTATATGGATTTACCTCAAACTGGGTGGTTATAATTTCTGCTTCTGATATATCTGGGGGAGTACAGATTAATTTTTCAATTCTGAGAAAATTTGTACACATGATGGCAATGCCTCCATCATGCTTGTTCAGCCTATCTTGTCTAATAACATTATAACCACTAGTACGTATTTCTTCATCTTTAATGTGGGGTTTTAACCATGTCTCTGTAATAATTACTATATCAGGACTGTAGGTAGTTAGGGCTGCATGAAATTCACTAGTTTTTTTTTGTGATACTTCCGAGGTTAAAAATAGTTATGAGTAAGTCTGATTTGGAATTTTTTAGAGGAAGAAGGTGGAGGGAAGTATTAGCAGGTATGGTGGGTGTTATTGGGTGGGGTGGGAGTAGCTGCGTGGGTCCTGGGTTAGGATGCATTTCAGCTTGGAGTTTGATTTCTGTTAGTGAGTGTAGAAGGAGAGAGAGTTTGAACTTGGATATTAGTTGATGAAAGAAATCTGGATAGGAAAGAGGGTTGTGGGTATGGACATATTAATAGTGGAAGAGCAATATGTTAGAGTTAGTGTAGAGGGTAGAACAGATATGAAAATGGATATCTGGTTTTGTATGGTATGTAATAGTGGGGAGTGTAGGAGAGGGGTAGTGTGTTTGATGTGATGAGGGTAGTGGAGCGGGAGGCTAGGTAGGGGATAATGAGTAGGACAGAGTTGCTCAAAAGAGTGGTGATAACTGACATGGTGAAATAGTAGGGAAACAGGAGACAAATATGGGTAGGTTGGTGTCTGCAGTTTAGTAGAGAGAGAAAAATGTACTGATACAGTAATGGGGTGGCAGTGTTATATGAGAGATGAAAATAATGGTTTTAAAGATAAACAGTCTGAATTACAGAAATTAATACATCTAGATTATAGCAATTAAATCAGTAAAAGTGGGCTGGACAGTGGATCTGGGAGGGTGACATGATGTTAAATCAAACCAGTTTTATCTGGTATTTATAGATTCAGACATTAAAATTAAGAAGTAAGCCTAGTTAAAAGTAAAAAACTTGGTCCAACTGGTCTTTTACTATCAGAACAGTTTAAATTAAATTCATCATGACTACAAATACAAGCAGGAAAGTCATACTTTACGTATAAACCAAATTATCATTTCTAGTTTAACAACAGTAGAAGTGTTCTCACTTCCTAGCAAAGTACTATGATAAAACCTTATTTCATCCAAAAATTACATGCTTTTATATAGTGCTGATGCTTTGGGCGGCTCTGGTGGTGCAGCAATTAGCATTGCCACCTCATAGCAACAGGTTCTCTGGTTTGATTCTTGGCTGGGGTGCAATCTGTGCAGAGTCTGCTTGTCTTCCCTGTGGCCACATGGGCTTCCTCCCACATCCCAAAGACATGCTGTAGGTGGATTGGACACTCTAAATTGGCCCTAGTTGTGAGTGTGTGCATGTGTGTGCTTTCTGTGGAAGGTTGGGTGCTGGGCTAGCAACTCGACACCATAAAACTCTACTGCTAATTGTCCTGCAGACCATTGTTCTGCTGTGGCGACACCTAACTGAGTAAGCCGAAAGAAGATGATGATTTAGTGTTGATGCTTTCTTCATGATCATATGGTTGCTATACAAATGGTTCAATTGATGGACTAACGTTGTGATCAAGCTATATAAAACTGTACATAAAATTTTCTATCAACATGGATTGTTCACCAAGATACATGGGCTTGCCTTAGTGAGGATAGTTATTTTTGTAAATATATATATATATATATATATATATATATATATATATATATATATATATATATATATTCATTATCCTTCACAATATGCATCTATCATTTCATATTTTGCCATGCTTAAAGCCATAGCTGAAAAGTGTCCATCAGGATCAATCCACCATTTTAGCTTTCAAATACTCATATGCATAATATATACATAACTTTAATACGATTCCTTACTGTACAATGTGCTCTCCCATTTTTCTTTCACTCCTTTTAATTACTTCCAATGTCTTTGGTGATAGGGTACCTTGTGCCTATACAAATGGCTATGTGCATGTTTATTCTTCATCTGCCACTCCACTTAAACTGTGAACAGTATCCCATCACACCTGCTATATCTAACATTTCCCTGACAGTTTTATCCCTCTTACGAATAAAACTCTTTCATATACAAACTGTACACTGGGGATCAAGGCATATGCAAAAGGGAATGCTGGAGTAAGTTCTAGAGAAACTCAGATTATTTGAAAAGTGCCATAAGACCGTAAAAGTTACAGTGCAACTGAGCTATAAGGCCATTACAGTCTTGTCAACACCTACCCATAAACCTTGCCTCCCTTTTCTATGAGAGCCAGGGTATTCATGCCAGGTGTGACTTTAAGAGTGCCTATTTTATCATACAACTCCTTTTTAAAGGCAAACAGTGGGCCAGATTCCAAAAGAGTTGCTCTCAGAGTAAGTCTGCCCTCACTCCGAAAGACTTGCTCTCAGTGCACGAGACTTACTTCAGTGTAAGGCCTGTGTATAAACAATTACTGTCAGCCTGTTCTTAGTACAGAAGGTAACTTAAACTGAAAGAAACTCTTTGATAGATTTGGATTTCTGGACCTAATGTTACTATGACTGTCTTATTGTCATGTGGTCTGGTAGAAGGTTTTTGTTGTGTGAGTAAGTAGAAACACAAGATAACAGTTTTAAACTCCAAGGCTTGCTAAGTGTGAGTCCTGGAATAGTGAGATTAAATGTGCAAAAACAGGGACTTATATATAGTAAGTGCAGGATTCCTTTTATTCAAAGTACTCTCTTTTCTCTGAGGTATGGTGATCTTAGAGTTATTATAGCAGGCACCCACACTGGGTGTGGGGGGGTGCAGGGAAGCTTGCCCCCTCATGAAACATTTCACTTTGCTCTGTTTTTGTTTTTTCATAACTCCAGGGCTCAAAATTATGAGTTTCAAATGTATAATGTAGAAGTGAAGAAATGCAAGAAATTATACCTATAATGAGCAGCATTGTCTTCTCAGTGAAACAATTGCCAAAGAAGGCAACAACTACCAATTGTCTTAGCTAAGAAAGCAATAATTACTTAAAGTTTCAACGATTACCCAAAATGACAGGCAAAATTAAGAATATCTCACTAACTTTCTGAAAAAGGTAAGCCATAGTTTTCTGTCATAGTCTCATAATAAGATGATAAGAAAATAGGCAAAAAAAACATGTTTAATCCTTAGCAAGGGAAGAAAAAAATGCCACAGCAAACTCCAAAAATGAAAACATATGTAAAGCTTCATAATCATATAGATTCCTCAAAACCTTAACAATTTCAGTAAAGAAATGCTTTATGTATTTACCTAATAACTTGTAGGTTTTTACTACTAACATGCTTTGCAGAAGAATGTTTATTTTAAGAGGTTAGTTTACCAGTATGGTTTATGTAAGGTGGAAACAGGTGTATCAAGTAAGCCAACATTGAAGAGCCAAAATATATAGAAAATAGGGAAATTCATTGAAACAGCTGGCTGAGCGCTTTCGTCTCTAGATGAGACACCATTAGAATAAATTCCAAAAGTAATCCACAGTCCTTTTATAATACAACTACTTAACTAGTCATTCAGTTTTTTCAGTAATTAACATAATTAATTAAATGAATTAATGCTTTTTCTAAAAATGCACAAACTTCCCACATAAAATAATACATCAGTGGTAAGATCTGTTAAAATATGTATAATAATTGTTCTTGCTAATAAAGTCTAAACATTTTGAAAAACAGTATAGTTTAAAAATATAAACTTGTTAAGATATCCAAATCCCTTAAGTATTTACAAGTTGTCTGCCCTTAATTTTGAAGCAGGTTTTATAGAAATGGTTTCATTCAACCCTGGTGGTGAGCTGGCATTAAGTTTGAGCCGCCAACAAACTTACTTAAATTCAGGTTTGCTCTCACAGTCACCTCCTCAATGGTTAATAATAATTTTTTCCAAAATACCAAAGCTGAAACCATCGAATCCCAGAAAAAGCAAGTGTATATAGAGCACTGTCATTATTTCTACTTTTTTGCACCGTAATTAAGCTCATATATTTGTTTTCTTATGAGTCCTGTCTGTCTTTCCTATGTAAAATGATTTAACTAACTAAAAAACTCATGTATTACTACAATTTCCTTTAATAAACCTAACATTACATTCATTTATAAATCATCTGTAGTATGTGGGCACACCGTTTGCAAATTCCACATTTTCTTGTCTTTTCATAAATAATTGTCTGATTGTAAGTTCCTTCATTTTGGAAAAGACTCTTTAAATTTCTGGAAACTTTATTAGCTATTCTGTATTGGCTCCCTACTAATGTATAAACTGATGGATTAAATCTCAGAATGCTTCAGTTATTTTCAATTGTTTATTTGTTTGTCTTTTCCCGATTAGGGGTCACCACAGTGGAACTCCGGTCCACTAATGATTGGCAGTAGATTTTTATGGTGCTGAGTTGCCAGCCCGACGCCCAACCTTCAGCGAAGGCATGCCCATTCACACATGTCTTTCGGAGGCCACTCGACCATGGGGAAGACATGCAGACTCCACACAGAAGGCACTCCAGCCGAGAATCGAACAGGAGAACCTCTTGCTGTGAGGCAACAATGCTACTACTGTACCACCGTGGCGACCGCTTCAGTTATTTTCAATAATTGATCTAATTTCATGAAATTCATTATTGTATTGCAGTACCACAATAGTTCCAAATGTGGAACCATTGTTGTTGCTGCTTTTATTATTTAAGCCAATACCCAGAATTGGTTTAAACTTCTGTTCCCTATTGTCTACAACTTCCCTTACAGTTCTCTCAATCAAATGCCTTGGGTATCCTCTATCGTAAAACATGTTTTTTAAAACTTAAATTTCCTTCAAGAAAGAATCATAGTTTGATACCATACAGGCCAACCTAATAGCTTGTCCCCTCACAAGATTCACCTTTTAATGGCGGGGTGGGAACTTGAATAGTGTAAGTAAGTAATGCTGTACATAGGCTTTCTATATATGTTGGATTTTAAGCTTTGATCTATTTTGGAAATAACTGTATCTAAATTTATTTTAGAACTATTCTATATATAAGTAAAATACATTTTAAAAATTGTGTTGTGTTATTAAGGTATTCTGTAAATTGATTTATACTTTCTTCCAATCCTGAGCATAAGATAAAAATATCATCCAGATACCAAAGGTATAATCTACAGAATTTGTATAATTCACTAGGCAATACATGTAAAAGCTTGCAAGCATATAGAACTTAGGTTACGTATATGAAAGCACATGCTGACCCCATTGCTACCCCAGAAATTTGAAGAATTCACCTTAGAAATATATGAAATTGTTTTTGATTATCAACAACATGTATTCTTCAATTGTCTTGATTATAGTGTTTAAAATTGTAACATTAAAAGTCTCTCTTGGAACAATTCCACACCTTGTTCTATAGGTGTGCTAGAGAACAGATCAACAATATCCACTGTTAGAAACCCCATGTTGTTATTCTCAAAATATCCCAGGAGTCTTTTAACAGATGGCTGTCCACAGAAAATAAAGGATTTAACAGACTGTCTAGAAATACTCCTACAATGTGTGTTTTAGACCCATGTGCTGAAATGATAGGCCTAAAAGGGGGATATAGTATGTTCTTATGTACCTTGGGTATTCCAAAATCATAGGGATAATGGGATTTTCTTTCCTTAAGGAATTATATGTGCCCAGGTCTATCCTGTCATCTATTCTAAGATCTTCCAAATGGTAGTCTATTCTCTTTGTAAGTCTATACACTTTGTAAGTATTCTTATCCTGGAGTATGTTTAACATGGCCCTGAATATCCATGAGAGTCAAACAGCACCATTCCTCTGCCTTTGTCCAGTTGCATTAATCTTATATTTCTATCATTTGTAAGAGCCTTCATAATTTCTCTTTCATTAAATGTCAAATTTCTGTGTATTAATTAGATATTCATTGTTCACATGTATGTAAAGCAAAAATGTGAAATAACAAATGTAACAGATATTTATGCATTTAATAATATGCTTAGTTCTCCTGACTTGAAGTTATTCTAACTGTACTCTCAGATAATCATGCTTCACAGGTTAATATTAGGCCCATGAAAAATGCTTTAGTGAATCTGAATCTTATTTGAAAGACATAGAGATTTCAAATCATTAATCATATTGGTTTATTGGAATAGGATAACAGTCATAAAAATGATGATATCCCATTACAACTGGTTTGACATTCTCTTAGGATTCCTCCTCATACTCATTTCAAAACCTGTTACATAACCAGCACAATATTTAGGAATAATAATTGTCTGATTAAACGTTTTTCTTAAAGGAGCAGCAGTCTGGCTACAATAGAAGGAAATTGTCTGGACCTGATCAATGTTTAAGATAAACAGAATACAATTAATAACATATATTGCTCTGGACCATCTTAACCTGTATTATTGCTCATTGTCCCTCAGAACATAAAGATGAATGACCAGATTGAAACTAAATGCCCAATGAAATAGATTATGATTTATATATATATATATATATATATATATATACACATTTGTTGACTGGCAGAAGTTTCTTTTTTTCAGGGTTGACCCTGTAGCACTATCAAGTGTATTGTGTTGCTAAGAGTCACATTGCAGGTAAACAGATGTGGAAGGAATCAAACCCTGTGCCATTGACAAAGAAAGCAGCTCATTATCAGCTCAGAGCCATAATCCTCTGTTCTAACTGCTAGACTGTCATCATCTGCGATGCTAGCATAGATAGACTAATAAAGTACATTTAAAGAATATATTTTTAGAACTTACATTACAGTAGAAAGACAATTCAGCTTTGGCATTCTTTTGTAAGCAATTGTGCTACCCTCATTAACAGAATCACATTTTGAAAAAATATCATTAAAAGAGTTAAACCAAATAAAGTCCCTTTCAAGATTAGTTACTAGCAGTATAGAAAATACTTTCCCAAAAATGCTAGGTAAACTATTATAACTTTATGAGTTACTAAAATATAATCATCCCCTTCTTTTGGAAGATGTTCTTACCTCTATTTTTTATACATCTGTACCTTTTCCCATCAATTATACATTATAGAGTGAAATGCACTATTAATAAATTTTAAGTTGTGTACAATAATAATCCAGAATACAATGGGGCTTCCCAAATGAAAACTATGTTTATAGTGAGTGCTGTCATTACAAATGTAAGTAACTTCTCTCATATTGGAAGCTTACATGTCTTCAACATTACTTCAAGTGTATACTTAGTACACAAGTGGCAATACATGTTACTTTTTTATTTCTTTAGCTAAATCCATATTATCTCTATTTATTGGATTTATATTTTCATGAAGTAGAGGAAATTTTAACTAGGGTAAATCACCTAATGATGTAATAGATGTAACGCAAGGACTGGAGTTCCTGAATCAGAACGGCAGGTTGCCAGCATTTTCATAAATGGAACAGCATGTGTACTGTAGTTTCCCCTTATTACACTTGACTGTTCCACTAACCTTGAACTAAAAAAGTCTTTGAAAAGCTCCAGATTTACTTCCTGAATCAAGGCATATTGATATGAGTTGAAACAGCAGCCAAGGTTTAAACAACAACACTATATTGATAAATTTGAGCAAAAAGTATTAAGAATTAAAACATTGGAATGTGAAAATGTATAATTTAAGGAATGAATAAATTCTAATATTATCCCCAAAGGGCTGAAAATTCACAACAGACCCAATGGCAAGGAAGATGATGTGGAATGTATCAAGAAATGGGACACTATAATAATGCAAGCATAAATTTCATGTGCTGATTGTTAGATATAATGAGAATGCCATGCATATTTCGTACGGTCAATTAGATGCGATGCTACTGCAATGAAGTAACTTCCTTGTCTACTGATGCTTTGAACCGTGGCTTGAAAAAGTAAAAAAACAAAAAAAAAAAGAGAGAAGGGCAGAACAATAGGAAGATATATACAAGGCACTCTCAATTTAAATTCTGTGTCCATTTCTCTATAATTAGTTCATAATATTTAATCCAATCACAGTAAGAACAGAGATGAAGGATTTGGTTTGACCAGTGGATTAAGGGATTCTGTTTTCTTAGAATTCCCTGTGCTTCATCATCATTTTGAACAATGTTTCCAATGAGGATCTAAACCACAGCAGGGCAATAAGATTTTCAGAGGAATCAGTCTTATTATCAAGCAAATAACTATACAGATGAGGAGACAGACCAAGAACTTTGAACAATGCAAACATTGGCCACAGAGGAACTGGACAACTGAACAGAGCAGGAGGAGATACAGGAACTATTTGTTAAGAAGGAGAAAGATATGAATGTTGTGGTTTTCAGTGACCATAATTTTACTGATGTGTTAATTGTTCCACCTTATAAGCATTCTGAAATTATGCCTTTTTTTAATTTAAAGTAATTTGGGAGATATTTAAATTTGAAATTATGCATGTTCAATAGCATGGAATGCTCTCAACCCAATGTAGTAACATTAAGAAACCCTTATACATTCACTATGCCTTTAATACATGCTTTTGATATTTCAAGTGGCAGTGTGAATTGGAAATCAGGCAACTCTTAGTTGCTAGAAATAAATACAATTATTTTAACTTAACCCAAAAATAATTACAAAAATGGAAGCGGTTATATTAAGTGCACAATGAAAGCATTCACAATAAATAGAGCTCTCATTTGGGGAATCTCCTATATATATATTTATTTAAAATAAAAAATAAATAAATATATATATATATATATATATATATATATATATATATATATATATTGGTTTATTTAAATTTATAACTGGTATATGAGCCCCTAAGCCAAAACACTTCAAAACCTAATTTCTTAGTTATAGGTGACTCAGTAATGAAATACACAGATGTCCCCCTCACTAGGTTGGACAAGGAGAAGGTCACGTTCAGCTGCCTGTCAGGTGTCAGGATCCAGCAAATCAAGCATGCACTCAAGTCACTCATCAGCATTTAGCATTATGACTCTGTCATAGTATATGATGGAGTGAATGACTTGAGACATACCTCTCTGGACTACTTGAAGAGAGACATGACTGAACTCTCACAGTATGTGTCCCAGGCAGGTATGTCCCAAGCTCTAAGCAGTATTCTAACTTCACCTAAGATAATGCCACAATACAGAGAAAAAATAATTGATTTCAATAATTGGCTTAGCTTCTGGTGTCACTCCAGAGGGATCCAGTATCTGACATCCTGGGAAGACATGGTCAACAGACCACACTGCTTTGCCAGAGATGGCCTTTACCTATTTCCTCAACACTTCCAGATACTGGCAAAGACACTTGCCTCCCCACAGAGCCTTTTTTAGGCAATGTCAAAACAAGAAAACGTCTGACATAAAGAAATCCACTACAGACAAACTCAAGGTCAGGTTGCTTAATGCTAGGAGCCTAAACAGTAAACTGCACTCCCTGGAATCACTCCTCACCTTGGAAGATGCTGATGTCTGTGCAGTAAGTGAGACTTGGTTCAAGGCCACAGAAAGTACCGCAGCTGCACAAGGCTAGAAATTCCTTTCACACATTCAGACCTTAAAGCAAACGTGAAAGAACCAAAGGTGGAGGTGCATCCATCTTCTTAAATCCACGTGCACCTTGAGACTGGTAAAACAGTATGACTCTCTTGAGCTACTCTAGGTCCAAATAACTGTAGGCAAAATACCCTACCACATTATTGCTAGCTATCAGTCCCCCACCATGAACCAGAAGAAGTATACCACTTACCTGGACTTGCTATATTCGCTTAGTATACAGCTAAACACCTTGGTCATGAGAGATTTCCGCTATCCTTCCATCAGTTGGGTTACTTATATGAGCACATACATGATCGCTCTGAGGTTCCTGGATTTTGTTAATTCAAATGCCCTGGAACTCTTGGTCTGCATACCCAGAAGGGGTTTGAATGCCCTTGACCTGGTGCTCACCAACATAGGGGGGGTCACTTCACTACCCTCTGTATGTTGCCCTCCCTGGTAAAGTCAGACCATAAATCAGTCTCATTGAAGTAAAGATCTGACCTGACACCTCCCACAAGAGCAAATAAACTGAAAAATTACTCCAAAGCAAACTATAGCCTACTAAGTCATGGTATAAAAAATTTCAAAGCCCCTGCTAACAAAGTCAACAATGACTCCTATGCAGAAGATTGCACAAATGCCATGTACAGCCACTTAAACAAATGTATTGACTTAGCTGTACCAGACGGCTCTAAAACCAGATCCTTCCAAAAAAAACAAGCCACCTTGGTACACTGTAAGTATAAATAAGTCATATAACAAAAGAAAGAAACTGATATCTAAGAACAAGAGGGAACGTACTCAACAGAGGAAGAATACCCTCCACAGCTTGAACAAGCAAATCAAATATCTTGTAAAGTCCTCTAAGGCTAGTTACGAGACTAAATTAGCATCCTTAGCTAAAGACAATGATAAGGCATTCTTTAGCTACATCCGAAACCTAAAAGGGAATGCCCAGCTGTGTGGCGAGCTTATAGTGGATGGTAATACTAACACTGAAACTAAGGAAATTGCCAACCTGCTAGCTGATAGAGTTGGCAATAACTTCACGCCCCATCCCCACCAGCCATACCCCAAAGCATTCTTGACATCAGTCCACTACCGAGTATCTCCAAAGAACAGGATATTACAAGAACTCTCCAAGGCCAAAAACACAGCCTCTATGGGCCCAGATAATATCCCAGGTTGCTTACTAAACAATCTAAAGCAAGACCACCAGCCATACACCAAAGCATTCCTGACAACAGTTCGCTACTGAGTATCTCCAAAGAACAGGTCATTACAAGCACTCTCCAAGACCAAAAACATAGCCTCTATAGGACCAGATGACATCCCAGGTTGCTTAGTAAACAATCTAAAACAAGAACTAGCAGATCCACTTGGCACTCTCTTTAACCATAAGCACTGGCTTTATTTAGGCAGAGGGGAGAACAGAAAGAGTAATCCTATTTCACAAGAAGGGGTCCATCAACCAATCCAGGAAACTATCAACCTATAAGCCTAACCAGCCTTATGTGCAAGGCCATGGAAAGAATTATCATCGACCTTATCAACAAGGAAACAAGTGACCTTCAAACTCTTGACCTGACCCAGTTTGGTTTCAGCAAGGGTAGATCTTGCTTATTAAACCAGGTGGACTTCTTTGAGAATATCACCAAAACCATTAATGAGGGCAAAGCAGTACATACCACCTATCTTGATTTAGCCAAGGATTTTGACACACTCTCCCCACTCAGGGATCATTGAGAAACTCTCTCAGCTGGGGATTAATCCATATGTCATTAGATGGGTAGCCAACCATCTCACTGACAGAACATACACTGTTAAAGTTAGGGAGTTCACCTCTACCAGTAGACCAGTTACTAGAAGGCTACAACAAAGATCTGTGTTGGGCCCTATACTGTTTGGAATCCATTTCTCTGAGGTCCAGGCAAAAGTAGATGGCCTGTGGCTTTCCAAGTTTGTAAATGACTACAAATTGGGTGGAATTATTGAGTCCCCCCAGTGATGTAAACATATTACAGAAGCGGCTGATTCAGACAAATGACTGGTGCCAAAGTCATGGACTAAAACTAAATGCAAAAAAATACCTCATTATCCCCTTTGACAAAGAAGTGCCCCCAGCTAATTATGATATAGTTAGCACCCCTCTAAGCTCAAACACAGTGGTGTGAGACTTGGGAACACAGGCTGATAGAAATCTGATCTTCAATCACCATGTGTCCATAGTGGTAAGGAAAGCCTTCTACATTGTGCACCTTATAAATAAGGGTGTGATGTCCCCACACTGGGCCAGTAATCAAGGTGCCTGAATCCTCACCAATGTTACAGGAGAGGGATGTTCACCTGGAATACAAATGGATACACTCAGTATTTCCAGATGCAGACCTCTCTGCATCAATCACAATTTCCCTTAAGAGCAACCAAGGAACATGCTCAGTCTGGGGGCTGGTTCCTCTTTTTCTATTCAGACTCCCAAGAAGACTCCCTGCTGCCACAGCCTAGAGTTAAGTCCTTAGCAGGGAAGTCCTCCCACACCCTCTCTGTGAAACCAGTGCTTTGTGTTCCTGCCCCAAGTAACTGACACACACATTCTTTGAGCTTTGATTTGCACACACACACACACACACACACACACACACACACACACACACACACCTGAGAAAGGCTGGCACAGATTCACCTGCTAAGTCTCCTTCTACCCAGACTATATGTTAGTTATCACTGCCAACAGAACCCCTGCCAGAAACTGTAAGGCTCTTACAAGGGTACCCGATTATACTGAGTGAAATTAATATCAATACAAATGGTGTTGTTGACCAAACAGCAAGGTTTTCAGGAGTGATCAGAATTATCACCAAATAAATACATGCAAATAATCTCAAAACATAAATATTTTTTTTAAAAAAGACCAGCCACAATGAAAAATTTAAATATATTTAATAATAAATATTAAAAGAACAAGGAAATGCTAATTATCTATTTACAATAAACACCAGAGTTTCAGCACAGGGAATATTAAAAATAACACAGATGGAAAGTTACACAGTTATAGGAAAACAGTATTTAGCTATTTTCACTATCTATTTCTGATTGACTAAAAGAATTACTGTTCCTAGAGTTGAGTCCTTAGCTGGGGTTCCAAGCTAAGTCCTCCCACACCTTCTATGTGAAACCAGTGCCTTGTGTCCCTGCTCCAAGCAGCTGACACACATACACTCTTTGAGATTTAGGATCATAGGATCATAGGAAGTTACTAGCCTAATGGCCCTAAGGCCCTTACAAGCCTAGCCAAGTTCTATCCATATTTTCATGACCAGCACCTAATACCCCAAGAGGGACACAGGTGGAACCCCCAGGGTGAATTTATGGATATTCATCCAATTGTCCAAATTGTGTTTGAAGAAGGCCAATGAAGTACTCTGCTTGACATGAAGTGGAAGTCTGTCCCAAAGGTGTGGTAAACTCTAGGAGACATATCTGTCCCTCCATCAGGTTCTATTAATGTGACATAGCAAGTTAAGGTATTTAGAGTGAGTAATCTGTGTACTCTTTGACTTGCAGATATGTAGCATTTTCAGTAAAGCATGGTCAGAGATTGCCTTATATGCAAAGCAGAGATTGCCCTGAGTAGTCTGTATGAAACAGAATAAAGTGACAGTGATTTCAGATGATCCACATAGGACAGACATTGAAGACCTTGAATTTTCCTTGTGGGGAACCTTTGTGGTCTCTCCAATTGCTGCAGGTGCTTGGAAAGGTAAATACCAAAAGGGGCATTGTTTATCAGTTTTTTGCCTGATTTGGGAAGAGTACAGAAAGGTTATAACTTCTTTTTTTCTGGATGCAATGCCCTTACTTATGAGATGAACAATATAGAATGCCCTTCTTACCACTGTGGAGACATGGTAATCAAAGGTAAGGTTGCTGTCAACCTGTATGCCCAGGTCTCTCACCACTGAGTGCATAATTAAGGTGTTGCTATTGATGGGGTAGATATCAGGATCATCTCTTACCAAAAAGGATGATAATCTTTTTTTTTTGCATTGAGTTTATGGCCATGACTTTGGCACCAGTCATTTGTTTGTGTAAGACCCTCCTGTATGATACTGACATAATTTGGATATTCTATGACCACAACCAGTTTGTAGTCATCAGCAAACTTTGTCAGCCACAAACCTTTAGTTTTTGCTTGTAATTTGGAGAAATAGATTCCAGACAGTAGAGGTCCCAGGACTGATCACTGTGGAACACCAGTGGCTACAGGTCTGCTGTTGGAGGTGGACTCTCCTATTTTGACTATATGGGTTCTATCAGTAAGTCAGTGACCCATATAACAATATAAGGGTTTATACTGGATAAGTTTGTCAATGATGCCCTGAGTGAGGGATAGTGTCAAAAACCTTGGTTAAGTCTAGTTAGGCTGCATGCACATATTTCCTCTCATCCAGGGCCTTGGTGACTGTCTCAAAGAAGTTCACCAGGTTAAAATACATGATTTCCCTTTGACAAATCCAAACTGAGTAGAGTTAAGTGTTTGGAGATTACCTATATCTTTGTTGATAAGTTCCATGATGATTCTCTCCATAGCCTTGCAGATAAGGCTAGTCTGGCTAATAGGGCTATAGTTCCCAGGGTCAGAGGAAGCACCACCTTTGTGCAAGGGAATAATGGTGTCCATTTTCCATTCAGCTGGAACAAAGCCGGTGCTTAGACTATGATTGAAAAGAGTACCCAATGGTATTGCTAATTCTTGTTGGAGCCCATGTAGGACACAGCCTGGGATGTTATCAGGTCCCATAGATGCTGTGTTTTTGACCTTAGAGAGGATGTATATGGACTGGTCTTTAGAGATACAAAGTAGAGGACAGGTACTAGGGATGTCATGATATACATGTGGCAGGAATGGGGGAGTGATGTTTTCACAGAACCTGTCAGCCAACAGGTTAGCTATATCCACAGGCTCAGTATATGTAGTATCATTAACTACCATTTTGGCACAGATCTGGGCCTTTCCTTTTAGGTTACGGATGCAGCTAAAGAATGCCTTATGGTTGCCTTTAGTACAGTAAGCTAATTTAGATTTGTAAAGAACACCAACCGAGAGCAATGCAATGAAGAGCATGCAGTCCAAGAATTGTTAATCATTCACCAGTGATATATGGCACATCCAAAGAACGATCTCCAAGTTTTCGTATAATAAAAAGATTTAATAAAGGTGCACGTATAGGACAATGGTTAGCGCTTTCACATAATGCTTCATCAGACCAGTTGAAATCTCATTACAATAGGATTTAAATACATAATATGGCGCGAAATCTTTCAAAAGTCACTGTCCTTAAAGAGACATCTACATGAAAACACATCAGTATTGAAAAATCTTTAAAACTTATTTAAAAACAAAACTAATAAACGTAAATATAATTCAACTACTATGTAGCTCAAGTTACAACAGCAACATGTGTTCATCACATCAAAACAACAATTAATATAAATTCATTTAATGTAGAAGAAGTGCATTTGTAAGTATATAACTCAACACACTACTGTTAACATTTCATATGCATAAAATCATAACATAGACTAATCTCAATTCTATATAGAACGCTATTGGGATCAAACTATACCTCTAATTTAAATGTTTTTTAAAATAATTGACACATATTATGCCAAATATATATGCATATATACTAGATCATTAATAATCACAATAAGCTCATATGTGCATAATTGTTAGGCATACATACATATAAAACACATTCCACTTGTCCTATCTAAAAAACATTCATAAACATGACAGAAAAAAAAATATATAAAAAATATAATAACTATATGGAAAATGCATCAATGGTGTATCTTGAGTCTCCTCTTTTTCAGATAAGGTTTGACTGGCACTCTCCCATTCAGCCCTGGGGGCTTATCTGACCTAAGCCTAATAATCCAGTCACTCTCCTTGGATTCTGTACAATTAGACAAATCACCCTTCCTAAAAGAATCATATAGTATCTCTAGTATTCTAAATTTAAATGTGTGGTCAATACCTGAGTCCACTGTGTGCTTTGCCAGGGCATTGCTCAAAGTACCCTTCCTGATGTGATAAATGTGCTCACGCATCCTATCTCGGAGACACCTATTGGTCTTACCAACATAGAATGCGGAGCATTGAGTACACGTGGCCAAATAGACCACATTAGTGGACTTACAGTTACCTCCTACTCTCATTTTAAACTGACCAAACCCACCGGGGTGGGTAAAAACTGAACTAGAATCTATATAAGTACAGAAATTACAGTTTGTACAAGGTACTGTATAGTCAACTGACCCTGTATTACTATGTGGCCGAGCCTTGGGATAACACAATAGACTTTTAAGATTCTTTTTGTTTTTATAAACAAATTTAGGTTTATCTCCAATTACATCTTTAATGGCTGGGTCAACTGATAGCACATGCCAGTGTTTACTAATAACATCTTTGATGTTCCCTACGTCCCTAGTATAATATACAGGACATGCAACTCCTTTCAAACTGATGCTGCTTTCCATATCGTTATTCCCTAAATTTCCTGACCTATCCGAAAAATAAGGTGCAGCTCTACCTTTCCTTAGACTATCAATCTCCAGCATACCTGTGGACAGATCCCTGTCCGTATATCCTCTCTCTTTTAACATTGATTCAAGACTAACTAACTCTTCAGTAAAGCAAAGTTCATTAGGATTGTATCTAGATACCGCATTGCCTGGCCTTTCACTATATTTTTGTAAATATGGCCTGGGTGCATACTGTGTCGGTGCAGGAAAGAATTCCTGTAACAAGCTTTCCTATATAATCCAGTATTGATGATACCCCCTTCCAACCTCTCTACAAAGATATCCAAAAAAGATATCCTGGTGTCAGATAACTCATAGGTGAAATTCAAAAAATCAGTTGTATCGTTCATCAATCGGACAAATTGGACTAACTCGTCCATAGTACCTGCCCACAAAAGAAACAGGTCGTCGACAAAACGCCTGTAGAAGGGTACATTTCTACAATACAGGCCACTAGTGAACATATGTCTAAACTCCCATTCGGCCATAACCAGGTTGGCGTAGCTATTGGCACAAGAGGTGCCCATAGCTACGCCATCCTGTTGTAGAAACAAATTTTCACCAAAACAGAAGACATTAGACTCCAACACAGTCTCTAGTAATGTCATAAATAGATCAATTTCCTTGTCCATAAGGCCAGATTCTCTTTTCAAGTAGCTGTCCACCATATCTAGTCCTGCTAGATTAGGTATCATTGTAAATAAGGACTGAACGTCCATCGTAACAAATATATACCTAATATCCGGGGTACTCTGGCCCAAGAATGTATAAAGATCTAATAGAAATTGTTTGGTGTCCCGCAACACATACTGGTTACAGTTAACAACACCCCTCAACTTATGTTCCACGTATATGGAGAGCGGTTCTGTAGACCAACCTCTCCCAGCCACTATTGGCCTATATGGAGGATTGACTGGATCCTTGTGGATCTTAGGTAGGCCTTGGATTACCGGTATTAGTGGATATGTCACCTGTAGAAATTCAAACAACTGTTCATCAATGATATCACTCATCAAAAGATCCACTAACATACTGTGCACCCTTCTACTGATGCTATTCACCTGTTCCATGGAGATTGGGATATAGAACTGCCGCTCACTCAACATTTTCAGCATGTCACTATTATATCTAGCCGTATCTAGTACTACCATGCCACCACCTTTGTCAATAGGTCTAACAATGATACTAGAATTGCACCTTAAATTATTTAGTGCTGTTGTTTGACAAATATTCAAGTTAAAGACCTTCTTGTTGTACTTCTTCTTTTCTTTATACTTCATATTGTATAAATCGTCTTCAACAAGCTTACTGTACGCTGCTATTAAAGGGGGGATGTGTGGCATATAAACACTGGGTTTCCTAATCGCCGCTGTGACCGAGCCTTTAAACTCTATTGCTAAGCACAAATTACGAATATACATTTTAAAGTCTCTCAATGTCTCTTCTATACTGCTAAAACTTGTCGGTATAAATGACAGTCCCTTCGAAAGTACTTCCATCTCTATAGATGTCAATACATAAGATGACAAGTTATAAACTAATCCTTGTTCCTCGGACCCCACATTTTCTTCAAATTCAATGTTTGAGGGCGGTCCGGGGAAAATTTCCTCTTCTGCCGCCCTCTGCTCATTGAACGGGTCCTCCCTTCTCTTGAGAGTGACCTGATAGGGAAAGGGTGTTTAGCATCAAAGACCCTGTTGACCGGGTTGTTAACATCTAAGGATGTGGTAATTGCTCTCTCTGATGGGGTCGTTGCCTAACCTCTAGCTGCACCCACTCTCTTTCTAATGGTGGGACCTTCTGCATTGGTCGCAGCTAAACTTGTGTCCGAAGATGCAACTATCGGACTAATTACTTGACCTTCCATTAAATCTATATTGGTCTGTGCGCCTCTTAATGCCTCGATTCTACCTGGAGGCATAACGGACGCCCTCTCATTACGACCCATGTCCAATTTGTCAGTGGCTAAATCTGCAGTTAAATTACTCACTGTTTTGTCACTAACAATTGATACAGAACTCAATGAAGGAACAAAGTTATCATTAACAGAACTATCTGTAGCATTAGGAACAGATTCTCCATGCTGTACCATAACATTCCTCACAATGTTCGCTCTGGGCCAAGTGAAGATATTGCCCATTTTAAAGTCAACAGAGTCACGTTGTAACTTGTTTCTTTTCTGATTATACAGCCTTTTCTCGTACTGAGTCACATTATCAATCAAGATATGGCAGCAGTCATTAACAGCCGAAGCTGGATACTGTAAAAAAATAGAGGCTTTTTGTTTTTCAACTTCTAACCTTAAAGTCTCTTCAATAGGCATGAAAAACTTGTTCATTAACCTCATATAATTGAGGCTTACCTCCAAATTAAGCTGTTGCCATTCAAAAAGAAGTTCGGGATACAAGTTGGCCGTCGTCGGCATTTTCAGGACCCTAAGGCCCCTCGGGACTATTTTCCTTTGTAGGCAAACATCAAAATGTTGCCTTTGAATTTGTAGCCTTTTTAGCTTAAACAAGTCGACTTCAAGTTGTTCCATAGCTAAACGCAAACCCTCTCTATCGTAATGTTCATCAGTTCCTTGCACATATACTCGATCTTCACATTCGAACGCTTCCAGGGGGTTCACGTCATGCCGCAAACAATCCGCAAAGCGATCCACTGCTGGGCGAGTAGTGTCACCGACCTGTGACCTTTGTAGCACATAAGGAAGCTCAACAACTTGAGGTAGCTCTTCCATCATGCCCCCGAGTAAACCAACGAGCCACAATTTATCAGCAATAACAGAATCACCAGATTCACGCGGGGTTAATGCTCTCGGTAAAAAGCAAAACACAATAATGTAAAGAACACCAACCGAGAGCAATGCAATGAAGAGCATGCAGTCCAAGAATAGTTAATCATTCACCAGTGATATATGGCACATCCAAAGAACGATCTCCAAGTTTTCGTATAATAAAAAGATTTAATAAAGGTGCACGTATAGGACAATGGTTAGCGCTTTCACATAATGCTTCATCAGACCAGTTGAAATCTCATTACAATAGGATTTAAATACATAATATGGCGCGAAATCTTTCAAAAGTCACTGTCCTTAAAGAGACATCTACATGAAAACACATCAGTATTGAAAAATCTTTAAAACTTATTTAAAAACAAAACTAATAAACGTAAATATAATTCAACTACTATGTAGCTCAAGTTACAACAGCAACATGTGTTCATCACATCAAAACAACAATTAATATAAATTCATTTAATGTAGAAGAAGTGCATTTGTAAGTATATAACTCAACACACTACTGTTAACATTTCATATGCATAAAATCATAACATAGACTAATCTCAATTCTATATAGAACGCTATTGGGATCAGACTATACCTCTAATTTAAATGTTTTTTAAAATAATTGACACATATTATGCCAAATATATATGCATATGACTGCTGCCATATCTTGATTGATAATGTGACTCAGTACGAGAAAAGGCTGTATAATCAGAAAAGAAACAAGTTACAACGTGACTCTGTTGACTTTAAAATGGGCAATATCTTCACTTGGCCCAGAGCGAACATTGTGAGGAATGTTATGGTACAGCATGGAGAATCTGTTCCTAATGCTACAGATAGTTCTGTTAATGATAACTTTGTTCCTTCATTGAGTTCTGTATCAATTGTTAGTGACAAAACAGTGAGTAATTTAACTGCAGATTTAGCCACTGACAAATTGGACATGGGTCGTAATGAGAGGGCGTCCGTTATGCCTCCAGGTAGAATCGAGGCATTAAGAGGCGCAGACCAATATAGATTTAATGGAAGGTCAAGTAATTAGTCCGATAGTTGCATCTTCGGACACAAGTTTAGCTGCGACCAATGCAGAAGGTCCCACCGTTAGAAAGAGAGTGGGTGCAGCTAGAGGTTAGGCAACGACCCCATCAGAGAGAGCAATTACCACATCCTTAGATGTTAACAACCCGGTCAACAGGGTCTTTGATGCTAAACACCCTTTCCCTATCAGGTCACTCTCAAGAGAAGGGAGGACCCGTTCAATGAGCAGAGGGCGGCAGAAGAGGAAATTTTCCCCGGACCGCCCTCAAACATTGAATTTGAAGAAAATGTGGGGTTCGAGGAACAAGGATTAGTTTATAACTTGTCATCTTATGTATTGACATCTATAGAGATGGAAGTACTTTCGAAGGGACTGTCATTTATACCGACAAGTTTTAGCAGTATAGAAGAGACATTGAGAGACTTTAAAATGTATATTCGTAATTTGTGCTTAGCAATAGAGTTTAAAGGCTCCGGTCACAGCGAAGCGATTAGGAAACCCAGTGTTTATATGCCACACATCCCCCCTTTAATAGCAGCGTACAGTAAGCTTGTTGAAGACGATTTATACAATATGAAGTATAAAGAAAAGAAGAAGTACAACAAGAAGGTCTTTAACTTGAATATTTGTCAAACAACAGCACTAAATAATTTAAGGTGCAATTCTAGTATCATTGTTAGACCTATTGACAAAGGTGGTGGCATGGTAGTACTAGATACGGCTAGATATAATAGTGACATGCTGAAAATGTTGAGTGAGCGGCAGTTCTATATCCCAATCTCCATGGAACAGGTGAATAGCATCAGTAGAAGGGTGCACAGTATGTTAGTGGATCTTTTGATGAGTGATATCATTGATGAACAGTTGTTTGAATTTCTACAGGTGACATATCCACTAATACCGGTAATCCAAGGCCTACCTAAGATCCACAAGGATCCAGTCAATCCTCCATATAGGCCAATAGTGGCTGGGAGAGGTCGGTCTACAGAACCGCTCTCCATATACGTGGAACATAAGTTGAGGGGTGTTGTTAACTGTAACCAGTATGTGTTGCGGGACACCAAACAATTTCTATTAGATCTTTATACATTCTTGGGCCAGAGTACCCCGGATATTAGGTATATATTTGTTACGATGGACGTTCAGTCCTTATTTACAATGATACCTAATCTAGCAGGACTAGATATGGTGGACAGCTACTTGAAAAGAGAATCTGGCCTTATGGACAAGGAAATTGATCTACTTATGACATTACTAGAGACTGTGTTGGAGTCTAATGTCTTGTGTTTTGGTGAAAATTTGTTTCTACAAAAGGATGGCGTAGCTATGGGCACCTCTTGTGCCAATAGCTACGCCAACCTGGTTATGGCCGAATGGGAGTTTAGACATATGTTCACTAGTGGCCTGTATTGTAGAAATGTACCCTTCTACAGGCGTTTTGTCGACGACCTGTTTCTTTTGTGGGCAGGTACTATGGACGAGTTAGTCCAATTTGTCCGATTGATGAACGATACAACTGATTTTTTGAATTTCACCTATGAGTTATCTGACACCAGGATATCTTTTTTGGATATCTTTGTAGAGAGGTTGGAAGGGGGTATCATCAATACTGGATTATATAGGAAAGCTTGTTACAGGAATTCTTTCCTGCACCGACACAGTATGCACCCAGGCCATATTTACAAAAATATAGTGAAAGGCCAGGCAATGCGAGTATCTAGATACAATCCTAATGAACTTTGCTTTACTGAAGAGTTAGTTAGTCTTGAATCAATGTTAAAAGAGAGAGGATATACGGACAGGGATCTGTCCACAGGTATGCTGGAGATTGATAGTCTAAGGAAAGGTAGAGCTGCACCTTATTTTTCGGATAGGTCAGGAAATTTAGGGAATAACGATATGGAAAGCAGCATCAGTTTGAAAGGAGTTGCATGTCCTGTATATTATACTAGGGACGTAGGGAACATCAAAGATGTTATTAGTAAACACTGGCATGTGCTATCAGTTGACCCAGCCATTAAAGATGTAATTGGAGATAAACCTAAATTTGTTTATAAAAACAAAAAGAATCTTAAAAGTCTATTGTGTTATCCCAAGGCTCGGCCACATAGTAATACAGGGTCAGTTGACTATACAGTACCTTGTACAAACTGTAATTTCTGTACTTATATAGATTCTAGTTCAGTTTTTACCCACCCGGTGGGTTTGGTCAGTTTAAAATGAGAGTAGGAGGTAACTGTAAGTCCACTAATGTGGTCTATTTGGCCACGTACTCAATGCTCCGCATTCTATGTTGGTAAGACCAATAGGTGTCTCCGAGATAGGATGCGTGAGCACATTTATCACATCAGGAAGGGTACTTTGAGCAATGCCCTGGCAAAGCACACAGTGGACTCAGGTATTGACCACACATTTAAATTTAGAATACTAGAGATACTATATGATTCTTTTAGGAAGGGTGATTTGTCTAATTGTACAGAATCCAAGGAGAGTGACTGGATTATTAGGCTTAGGTCAGATAAGCCCCCAGGGCTGAATGGGAGAGTGCCAGTCAAACCTTATCTGAAAAAGAGGAGACTCAAGATACACCATTGATGCATTTTCCATATAGTTATTATATTTTTTATATATTTTTTTTTCTGTCATGTTTATGAATGTTTTTTAGATAGGACAAGTGGAATGTGTTTTATATGTATGTATGCCTAACAATTATGCACATATGAGCTTATTGTGATTATTAATGATCTAGTATATATGCATATATATTTGGCATAATATGTGTCAATTATTTTAAAAAACATTTAAATTAGAGGTATAGTTTGATCCCAATAGCGTTCTATATAGAATTGAGATTAGTCTGTTATGATTTTATGCATATGAAATGTTAACAGTAGTGTGTTGAGTTATATACTTACAAATGCACTTCTTCTACATTAAATGAATTTATATTAATTGTTGTTTTGATGTGATGAACACATGTTGCTGTTGTAACTTGAGCTACATAGTAGTTGAATTATATTTACGTTTATTAGTTTTGTTTTTAAATAAGTTTTAAAGATTTTTCAATACTGATGTGTTTTCATGTAGATGTCTCTTTAAGGACAGTGACTTTTGAAAGATTTTGCGCCATATTATGTATTTAAATCCTATTGTAATGAGATTTCAACTGGTCTGATGAAGCATTATGTGAAAGCGCTAACCATTGTCCTATACGTGCACCTTTATTAAATCTTTTTATTATACGAAAACTTGGAGATCGTTCTTTGGATGTGCCATATATCACTGGTGAATGATTAACTATTCTTGGACTGCATGCTCTTCATTGCATTGCTCTCGGTTGGTGTTCTTTACATTATTGTGTTTTGCTTTTTACCGAGAGCATTAACCCCGCGTGAATCTGGTGATTCTGTTATTGCTAATTTAGATTTGTAATTTGTTTTGGAGGACTTCACAAGAAGTCTTGTTTGCTAGTTTAAGCTGAGGAGGGAGTGTTTCCAGTTTTGAGTTTGCTCCCTCTTACTCTTATTTTATTTTATTTATTTATTTTATTTTACATTTGTTGACCAGGCTAGTCTAACTGGATATATGTCCATTTTCAGTAGAGGCCCAGGGAGAAAAGCACCAAAGACAGATACATTATAATAAAATGTATAAGTTTACAAACACAAAAAGTGTTTGTCAGGTTACAATCAAGTTAACATAGCAGTAGATACAAGCATTTTACAGTTTATTACAAGACAAATATTTACAATAATATGGGATAACATATTCACTTGAGGTAGATTAAACTTAAGGTTTACAATTTCATGAGAATGGTTGTATAAGAGTATTGATAACATGTTGAATGAGATATCCATGTGAGGTAGAACATCACTAAAGTGAGTTTGCTATTTTTCTAAAGTTTGCAGAAAGAGCATTAAATTATAATTGAGGAGGAGTTAGGAGAAACGTAGTCACTGAAGTTATATGTTAGTCAGGGTTACTGCAAGGGCACAACCAGTGTGTTCTAAGGTGTATTTTGAGTTTTTGTTTGAAATGAGGTAGGGAAGGAAGTGATATAAGATCACTAGGTAGAAGATTCCAGTATTTCCCAGTTGTGTAAGAAAAAAGAGAGTTTCCTGCCATGTTATTAGACTTATTAATACTAAGTAGAGGTTTGTTAGCTGAGCGTAAGGAATTAAGATTTTTATATGGGGTAATGAGGTTTGAGAGTATAGGAGTGTTGTTGGGCTGGTTAAGGATCTTATGAACAATGGTTAGTTGGTTAAAATGAAGCTGATTTTGCAGTTCAAGCCATCCTAGTTGTTTTAGATTCTGGCAGTGATGAGTTCTAAAGTGATTACCAGTAGCAAATCTGGCAATGTTGTTGTAAGATGTAGTGAGTTTAAAAAGATTCTTCTTGGATAGGTTGGTGTAAATATGTGAGGCATAGAGGAGTGTTGAGATTAGATGAGAGTGGACAATAGTAGTTCTGGCGGTTGGAGTGAGAAAATATTTAATCCTGTATAGGGATCCCATTTTTCTGTTGACTGTTTTTATAGTATTGTTAATATGGTTATCAAAGCTGAGGTGATTGTCTATAGTTATTCCTAGGAGTTTGGTGGTAGAATCAGGGGATATGAGGGTGCCATTGTTAGAAATGACAAAGAAATCTAAGGGCATGGATTTACGGGTAGGTGTGAAGAGAAGGAGCTTTGTTTTTTTGGGATTCAGGAGAAGGCAATGTTTTATGAACCAAGTCTCAACTATGTTAAATATTTTCTGAGTTAGGGATTGTAATTCTGATGAAGATTCAGCTGCACAGATTAAAGTTGAATCATCTGCATATTGTATGCATGTTGCCTGAGGAATAGCTAGGTAGAGATCATTGATAAATATTGAGAATAAGAGAGGGCCTAGGATGGAGCCTTGAGGGACACCGAGTGAGAATGGAAGGTGGGATGATAGTTTATTCTCCCAGAGCACAGTTTGTTGCCTATTGCTGAGGTAAGATGAAAACCATTGTACAGCCAAAGTATCAAGAGAGAGTGATTTCAGAATATTTATAAGTAGAGAGTGGTTTACCATATCAAATGCTTTTGAGAGATCAATAAATAGAGAGGAAGAGAGAACATTGTTATTGCGGTTTTTGTTTTTGGTATCTGTAAAAGATAAGAGGGCAGTAGTAGTACTGTGGAATGGCCTAAAGCCATGTTGGCTTTCAGCAAGTATGTTATGTTGAATTAAATGGTTTAGAAGCTGATGGTGAATACATTTTTCCATTATTTTTGCTAAGGGGGATAATAGGGCTATAGGTCGATAGTTAGAGTATTCATTTGAGTTACCACCCTTGTGTAGGGGGATAATGTGTGAGATTTTCCATATGTCAGGGATGATTCCTTCGTTAGTAGTTCTATAAATCAGGATGGATATCGGGTAAGCTACTTCTTTAGCTGCTTTTTGCAGGTATTCGGCTGGGATCTGGTCAGCAGAAGGAGTACAAGGTTTCAGTTTTAGAATGAGTTTATAGATATAATTTGTAGAGGTGGGTAGAAATTGGAAGGTAGGAAGAGAGCTTGGAGAAGAGTTAAGAAGACTGGCTGTATCAGGAGCTAGTTGACTGGCTAGAGATTGGATAGCCTCTGTGAAGAAGGAATTGAAAGCATTGGCAGTTTGGATAGGAGTCTCATGTGTTGCACCTGTTGAGGTTGGAGTTTTGGAGTGACCTGGATAGAGGAGTTTATTGATACTAGCCCAGAATTTTTTAGGGTTGTTTTGGTTTGTTTGCTGCATTTTACAGTAGAAGTTTTTTTTGTCTGAGAGAATATCTTTTTTGCCATGTTTCTCATATGTCTAAAGCTTTGTTGATCTGATGTACTTTTGGTAGTTCGCCACTTAGACCAGGCTTTATTTCTGAGGAGGATTTTTTTCTTGGTTTCATTTGTAAGCCAGGGGGCAGGTTTGGACCTAGTTCTGATAGTACATTTAGGAGCATGGTGGTCTAGGATTTCTAAGAACTTAGAGTTGAAATATTCGACAGCCTGCTCAAGTGGGAGGGTTTTTAATTGAGACCAATCACAGGCACTGAGTTCACTCTGGAAAAGGTGTTGGTTAAATTGCTTGTTGGACCGTATAGTCTTATATGAGGTTAGGTGAGAGGTATTAAACTTTTGCCTGATTATATAAGTCAAGGAATGGTCACTTACATCATCAGGGAGGATACCAACTGTATAATTTTGGTGGTAGTTATTAATAAGGATCCAATCCAGAGTGCTCTCTTTTTTGTTTGGTTTGTTTATTCTTGTTGGGGAGGTAATGGTCTGACAGAAGCCTTGAAGGTTAATGTGAGAGGTAGGATGTTCAGTATTTATGTTTTTCCAATCTATGTTAAAGTCTCCTAGGATAATTGTTTCTTGTGGGAAGGATGTCAAGATCCAGCTCAAAATATCCTCTAGAATGCTGATATTGTTTCCAGGGGGTAGGTAGATACAAAAGATATATAAGGATTTACTAGAGTTGAGCTGTAGTTTGGATATAAGGACTTCAGCATGGTTTTCTTTTGGTGGGTTGCAGGGTATAGAGGTGACTTGTAGTCCATCTTTAAAAAGAAGTGCTACCCTCCCCTCCTTTTCTTTTTATACAGTCGAGTCTAATTATGTTATAACCTGGCGGGATAATTTAATTATCATGTGTTTTAGGTTTAAGCCAAGTCTCTGTTAAACATAGAATATCAAAAGAGTGTATATCCAGGAGAGCATGAAGATGGGGAACTTTGTTATTTACACTTTGGATATTGAGATGTGCAATGAGGAGAGAGTTGGGGTGTTTGTATGGGATGAGGGAATAGAGGGAGTTTTGGTGAGATGTCCAGGGGATAGGACATTATGTGGGCCAGGATTAGGATGCATGTCTCCATCCAGTAAGGAATGCTTTTTTAGAGAAAGTAAAAGAGAATGTATGTTATTAATTTGGTAATGGGATTTCTTTGTTGTAAGGTTGTTGTATTTAATGTGGACAAGTCTGTGGTATCTAGCTAGTATGTATGTAGGTGTGGATGTAATAGTGATATTATTAAGGGTGAATGTGAGAGTATATGGACGTGTTTGTTTTCTTGGATGGTTAGGATGAGATGTATTTGGGTGTTCATAGGAGGTTATTAGGTATGCTGAGGTTAGTACAGATGTGAGTGTGGCAAAGAGTAGTAGTTTAAATGTGAACAAACTTCTCCGAAACCACAAAGCAGCCAACAACCACGCCAAGTCCGATAAATTAGCAAGCACAAATTGCAGGCAAACACGATTTATTAAGGACTTCTTGAAGTGCGAAAATTTACGTACACTTTTCGTCAGGGCTCCTGCCCCAACTTCCTCAGAAACAAACACAAACCAACAGTTAAAATGCTCTATATATGTATATATGTCCGTTAATCAATTAATCTATTAATCTATTAAGAAATGTTCAAACTTTTAAAGCAGCAACTCTTTAAAGACTTTTTAAGACAGCACAAACTTTTAGGACAGCACAAACTTTTATAAACAGTGCAAACTTTTATATAACTCTCTATCTAAAAAATGTATGTATGCAATTGATATGTACTTTGCATTCAACGGTATACAAACTCAGTGTTCTCTCAAACTCATTGTATGTATACCTATGCACTATAAACTTTGTGAATAGTACTAGTATAAATACAGATATAATATAAATATAAATGTAATTAATGTAAATATGACCATAAATATAACTATAAATCTACAGTGTTTCTAATTCATGCAGGTTGCTTATACATTATATAAAATATTATAAAGTAAAATAAAATATAATATAATATAAAATGTAAAATATGTTTGTAAATACTACATAAGAGCTCAAAACCTCGATATTATACGATGTTTTCTTATTCTCTTATGCAATTAATATATATATAATGCACATAACACTAATAACACTAATACTAAAGCACTATACCCAATAATATATCTATTAAATTACAAATTTGGAAATTTGGAAATTCGGAAATTTATCAATTTATAAATTTATAAATCAATAAATAGGGCTTTATCCATAAGCCTTTAAATATAAAGCTTTAAAAATTGGACTTTAAGTACTTTCAGGATAACACATCACTAAACCCTGAGTATTATTCAAAAATGTTCAAAAATGTTCAAAAATGCATCAAATTTATTAGTATATATTAAAAATATGTTAAAATTATACTAAAAATCAATAACCTTTAGACACAATTCATAATGCAACATACAATAAATGATTTATACATATATACGATTTCTTTAACTAAGTTCATAGTGTAAAACATCTAAGAATGTTTAAAAATGTTTAATAACTATCTAAAATAACTATCTAAAATAATCAGCTAAAATAATCATCTAAAATATAATTTTGTTTATATAAAAGGAAACATATTATGTTGTGCATAATATAGTATACTACGTCACCTCTCTAGGTTTTACTCTTTAATCCAATGAGATAAAGAGAAACTCAGTAGCAAAGCCCTTGAGTACAAGCTGCATATATATTGCCAGTGTTTGCAAGCATTTATTTATTTTTTGTATTGTGGTGGGAGGAGAAGCTGCTGTAGCTAAATCATTTTATGCTGAATTTACCTGATTCATGTTCAAAATGCCTTGGGCTGAGTCTGCAAAGCTTAATTTTACTATTTGGACCAATTGTCATATAATGTCTGGTTATTTCTTTGAAAACGTTGTTTAAAATTACATTTGAGCATGACATGATTATTGGCAGACACCATATTAGATTCCAAGACATCCAGTATCATTAAGATGAAAGAAAGCAACCACTTTGACTTTGGGATACCAGTCAAGCTTACTTCCATCCACAAGGTAGATGTTTCAAGGATGCATGGATAGCGTTAAAGGAACTTTGAGTAAGTTAGAGAACATCCACTATGTTTTGTGTGGCATTAAAAAACTGGTTAATATTCAGTAAGCACTATTAAACTAAATGAATGCTTAGAACAGTGTATTTACACAGGATAGGAATAAGAAGCTATTTCATTGCTGTCTCCAGCTATATGCTTATCAAAAAGTAACAGAATAAGTGCTCTGTTCTTACTCAAAGACTTCTTCAAACTGTCTGAAGAGTTCTTTGAATAAGACAAAAGTGCAGACTGTGTTATTTTAACAATAATTTACAGCTGGATGCAGTTAAGGAGGATTTTCTCATGTTTGATGTAATTTGATCATTTGGGTGAAGCCCAAGTGATCAAACAAAGCCAACCATGCATAAATCCTGCATTAACAACACACAGAAGTAAATTATTGCTATTAAATGGTGACATTATTGAAGAAAGAAATCACTTACTTTTTTTAAATAATGTCATTGTAAGATGGGACTTTTTGTCATCTTTGGTCTCCTCTGCTGGCTATTTATGTTACTATTCATGCAGAAGAGGAGACAGAGAAAGGGCTTACTTCTTAGAGGTGCTTTTGTCATGTGTACATATATTCAGAAGATATGAACACACAATACAGGCATTTATAAGAGGAGAGCTGCTTCTCTGGCTCCTCTCTCCTTAGCAGTCTATCTCTCATTATTAACTGTTTATGGCAGTATGATCAGTCTAACCAGTGATGTCTTGCTGAGCAGCCAGAGATCTTCCAATTGGAAGCACACTACAAGAGGCACACAGATTGCCCCAACAAATTGGCATGTGCATTTATACTAATCAGTCTTTATCTGAATCAGAAGTACCTATCATCTGAAAACAATCTCACATCTCCCCCATCCACAAAGGAGGCAACTCTTTTGATCCATCCAATTTCTGTCCTATATCCATCTCGTTACCTATATCCAAAATTCTCGAGAAAGGTATCCATCGGCAGGTATCTATTACAAAACAATCTTTTAACCAAAACACAAGAAGGCTTCTGACCTAGTCAGAGCACAGCCTTATTATCTTTTACAGATACAGTGAATAAGGCCAGAGATGCAGGATGCTATACAGCCTCAGTATTCCTCGATCTCTCCAAGGCCTCACCCCTTACTTTTGAGCACACTGTCTAACTTAGGCTTCTCACATAACACAGTAAAATGGTTTCAGAGCTACCTCAAGGAAAAACAAGCACTGAAATGGTCCAACAAACTCTCACACTTTCTCCACAACCCTACTGGAGTCCCCCAAGGCTCCATCCTAGGACCCCTACTCTTCAACATTTTCACAAACAACTTTCACACTGCCTCTCACCCTGGGACCCTCATTCAATATGCTGATGATTCTACCATAATCGGGTCTATATTAAATCAGCGAACACTTAAAAAAAGTGAAAGCTGATTTATCGACCCCATGTAAGTGAAAGCTTACAATCCCAAACACTTGGAACAGCGATTTTTTTCCCAGGGAAAAAAAATCAAAAATCCCGAACATTTGGAACAGCGATTTTTTTTCCCAGGGGAAAAAAAATCACTGTTCCACAAAAAAAAAAATAAAAATAAAAACTTCAAAACATTACATAAAGTGGGGGGCTTTGCCCCCCCCCCCCCACCCCTACTTAAATATATCAACTCTAACATCACACTACAGTGAGGAAAATGGCAAGTAACGGAGGCGACCACTTATATGCCATTTCACTATTTTGCTGTTTCATGCTTTCAAGTTCGATCAAGACGCACTCGAAGGATTGCATCTTTGATAATATAATAGGAACCCCCATAATCTGCACTGCTGAATTACTACCAGAACTACTGTCAAAAACTCAACAGTTCTTTACAGCAGTCAAATTTTGGTTAAGAAATGCCCAACTCTTTCTTAATCCAAAGAAGACAAAACTAGTACTCTTTCATTCCTAAAACATCTTTCTGTCACTCATTATTTCAACATCCTTGCATCCGACAACACTGCCATAGAAATAGTGCAGGAAGCCAAACTTCTAGGTGTTATCATCGACAATGAACCTTCATTTGACCCCCATTAACAGCAAAATATAAAGAAAACTCATCAAAAACTGGGACTCTTATATAGGAACAAGCATTTCTTTACTGCAGCAACAAAAACTATCCTTGCAAAAACATGTTTACTTCCCTCCTTCCCTCCCTTCTTTATGGTGCCCCTGTCTTAATTAACTTTCGAAATTCTACCCTAAGCAAGTTGGAATAGTGCTACAACAAAGTTGCAATGTTTGCCACAAACTCTAAATATCATACACACACCTCTGTAAACCACTCGTAGAATTAAACTGGCTTGAACTACCCAACCAACTTGCCTTTATTCAGTTATCCACCTTGCACAACCTTATTTTCAAGCCTACTGCCTGCCCTGCACTAGCCAATCTAGTCACACCGTACACACCAAATTGTTCCCTATGATCAGAAGACAAAAACCTCTTAGCTATCTCAAATCCCACAAGAAAACCTGGTCACTCTCTGTATTCATACTCTTTGCTATACATTGATATTCACCACCTCTAGCTACCAGGTCTATGCTTGGCCTAACCTATTTCAAAGCCGCTTTAAAAAATCATCTCAAAAATACATGGCTCTGCTCCTGCGTAAAGCCTGCTTAATGCTCAGGTCTTCCTCTTCTCTCACATTTCAATCCCTCACAGACTGCAAGATCCTAAGGCTCTTCTAACTCCCTCTCTGCTTGTATACCATATCCTTAAGCTACTGCTCAGGCTTTACTGTTTCTATTCTTAACTCTCTCTCTCTCGCTATATGTCTGCATCACTAACTTTCTGGCTGCTATTTCTACATCATGTATGATGAGAGTGACTATTATCGTCTATAATGCCTTAACCGTATAGAATTATCTAAATGTGCAGTAATATATTACAGCATTTTGTAGTAGTTTGTTCTTTCAACTTATTTTTTGTATAGTATTTCTAATGTAATCTTTATTGTACTGGATTATACTGTATTTGTATTGTACTGTATGTACAACAGAAATACAGTATAATCCAATACAATAAAGTATTTGTATTGTACTGTATGTAGGCTGCGGTGGTGCAGCGGTTAGCATTGTCGCCTCACAGCAAGAGGTTCTCCCGTTCGATTCTCAGCTGGAGCGCCTTCTGTGTTGAGTCTACAAATCCTCCCCATGGTCGAGTGAAGTTAAAGACATGTAGGTGCATGTGAGAATGGGCATGCCTTTTTTAAAGGCTGGGCAATGGGCTGGCAACTCGGCACTGTACAAATCCACTGCCAATCATTAGCAGACGGGAGCTCCGCTGTGGCGACCTTTAACCAGGAAAAGCCAAAAGACTTTTTTGTATTGTACCATATGTGAAAATTTTCTCCTCAGGCATCTGCTGAAAATGGGTTCTGTAGAACCAGTCAGACCACCCCAGTAAACAAATTCAAATAAAAATAAATAAATGTGGAATCACTTTATAATTAAATTTTTTTATGTTAAAGTTTTGCTACAGACTTCCTTGGTTTACAGCATTTCTTTATTTTTTATTGAGCTGAGCTAATGCTGAAGCTGATTTTGCATTGGGTTTTGCTAGTGATATTAGGGAAGATAGATGAGTAGGTGGGGCATACAGCAGGGCCTTAGGACACTGTAGCAGCTATGCATGGATAAGTCTATCAAGGGACAAACTGAAGGCATTGAATGGCACACTCTGTTTCACAGTGAGAAAAACAAAATTGTTAGATGGTGGTTGTCTTTTCTTAGGTCTTAGCAATTTTATATGAAGAGCAGTGGGGAGAGACAGAACTTTCACAAGCTCTATAGCAGATGTTTTTCGTGTTTCATTGTTGCAGTCATTACATTTGGGTAATTTGCTGGCAGGTTCCCCTTAGTCGGCCTGAATAACAAAGTCGTGGGTCCTGCATCGGTTTCTGTCTCCTCTTCCATGACGTCAGGTTATCAGAGGTATAAAACATGCAGCCAGCGCCATTTTATTCAGTCTTTCTTGCCACACGGTGCCCGAAGCAGAAGCAATTCGCAAGTGACAGTCGGCCGACTCCTGAAATTTTCACATTCGAGTTTCAGAACCAAAGTCTTCAAACTAAAGCTAAGTACCCCATTGGGGAAACTTTTTCTTGCTCCTTACCGATGTCAGTAAAAGTTAATAACTGCATTACTTGTGGGAAGCAAATACCTCATAAGGATTTTCATTTGTACTGTATTCCTTGCCTAGGCCCAGATCATAACATGCCTTGCTGTCGGTTTTGTGCTAGATTTAACCAATGCACTATTAAGCGTCGGTATATTTTTTCTTCTAAATATTTTGGATCAAGATTTAATTATCCTGAAATGTCATCGGTTAGCAATCCGACTACTGGAGTTCACAAAAAGCACAAAGAAAAAGACAGAGACAGACCGTTGAGGTCCAAAACCAATGACAAAGCTTCTCCTAAGCCAGTCGTCGGTTCGCCTGTACTTAGTGAGGTGCTTTCGCAGCCTCTGATACCCACTACATTTGAGTCGCAGGCCTCTACCAAGACCCATTCAGAGTCCGGTATGCCACGAGATTCTCAGAGTATTGAACCCGCGGATGTCTCTCCCTTGGATGGTTCTGGAGCCGCTGAGCAGGCACCGGCTTCTGAGGGTGTTTTCAGGCCTCAACATTTTTATATTAAACTGACGCCAGCCTCAAAAACAAGATCAAAAACTTATTTTATGTCTAAAAAAACCAACGCATGAGCCACGTGCTCAGGCCCCTATGCCTAAAAAGCAGATGATCAAAATGGCTGAGGACTTAATTACCTTGATCAGGGGTTCCCACCCTCCCTGCTAAGAGGCCTAGGCAAGGCACTAATTATGAATCTTCAGAGCAGGTTTCCATTTCTTCTGATTCCTCTTCTGATCAGGAATTTTCTATTCCACCCTATGAGGATTCTGATGCAGAAGAATCCATCCCATCTGCATCTCCTCCTGAGGATTACTCTTTTGGAGAAACTTTGCATACTTTAAGGGAACATTTTCACTGGGAGAGTCAGGACTTCTCTGAATCAAAAAAGAGGATTAGGGATTTCCTTCTTCTTCCTCAGCATAGGCCTTTGGCAATACCTCCTGTATTAGACATTGTTGATGATGTGTTTTTGGAATCAAGCATGGCTCCTACCTCCGGCTCCTAGTAAGCCAGACAGATATTACAGGGTTCCTGACTCCCACAAATTTCTATTCAAAAATTCTGCTGCTGATCCTGAGACTATTTCACAGGGTCCCAAGGGTGTAAAGGCCTCTACAGCCAAAAATCCTACCCCCTCTGATAGAGATTCCAGGGCGCTGGATAGATGGGGAAAGAAGGTTTATATGTCTGCAACCTTGGCAATTAGGGCCTTAAACTGCCAGTTTCACATGCTTAAATATCAACAGCATGTTATGGGCTAACTGAAACAGAAAATGATGTTGATTTCTGATTGTGTGGAAAATAAAGAATTACAGGAATTATTGCATTCAGCAGAACAGGTTGGAAAGCATACTTTGCAATGTGGTTTTGATTCCTTGGAGGCTTCTTGCAGGGCCGCAGTTACTGGATCTGTGATTAGAAGGCATGCTTGGCTCAAGGAGCAAAATCTGCCTTATCATGTTAAAGATAAATTGTTGGATGCCCCCTTGCAGCATGATACTCTGTTTGGTAATAAGGCAGAAGAGGTTTTAAAGAAACTGGAAGACAAAGCTAAATCTATGCAAACTGTAAAAGATTTCTTGCAAGTGCAGCCACCCAGGTTCAGTAGGCACTGGCCTACTAAAAATTGGTCCTTTCCTGTGTCCAACAGAGCCACTCAAGGCAAATCCAGGTGCTCAAAAGGCTCCAGATACCAATCACAGGGTTCTTACAGGTCAAAGCAATGGAGTGCCTCCACCTGCAAATCTGGAGGAAACAAAGCACAACCCTACAGTAAGCAGTCTCAATGACTTCCCTCTACCTTCACCAAGCACTTATCTTTTGGCAGCCCCCTTGGGGGGAAAACTAGCACTTCATGCTCAAAATTGGCAGTTAATTACCCAGGACAAGTGGGTATTGAACATAGTATCCTAGGGGTACAGATTTCATTTCCATACTTTACCAATTCCAAACGGTTGGCCAGATCTGGCACAAAATCAGTGGGCAGAGGCTCAGAAACAAGTTATGTCCCTCATGGATATGGGGGCTATTCAACCAGTACCAGAAAAGGAAAAAGGACAAGATTTTTATTCAAGACTTTTCCTGGTACCCAGAAAAGACAATGCCTGGCATCCAATACTGGACTTATCGATTTTGAGAACATTCCTGGACATTCCAAAATTCAAAATGCTGACTTTACAACAGCTACTGCCTATGCTGGGCAGGAACGCTTGGTTAGTGACGCTAGACTTAAAAGAGGCATACCTGCATATCCCAATAAGGGAATCATGCAGAAGATACCTCCACTTCAAGGCAGGTTTTTTGCATTACCAATTTTCTGCACTGCCCTTTGACTTATCTACTGCGCCCAGGGTCTTTACAAAGTGCCTGGCACTAGTAATTGCATTCTGCAGACAAAGAAGCATACAAATCTATCCTTATCTGGACGCCTGTCTCATTCAAGCAGAAGACAAGGACACTCTTATTCAACATCTGGCATTTGTAAAAAGGCTTCTAACATGCCTAGGGTACACAATAAATGAAAAGAAATCCCAACTGGTACCCTCTCAATTAATTACATTTCTGGGTGCAAGCTTGAATACAACTGCCCAGATGGCTTACCTTATGTCAGACAAACAAAGGCAACTGACAACATACTTCAAACAAATGGCAACAAAAACCTAGTTATCTGCAAGACAAATACTGCAGGTTTTGGGGTTCATGGCATCCTGCATTCTACTAATTCCATATGTGAGACTGCATATGAGGAAACTATAATGGTACCTAAAAAGTTTATGGAGTCAACATTGTCACAGTCTGGAAACAATGATTCCTCTCATTCCCTGCCTACAACAGGAGTTTCTTTGGTGGGCAGAGACATGTCACCAAAACAAGGGACTGTCATTCATTCTACCTCCTGCCACCCACACCCTAACTACAGATGCATCAGACTATGTTTGGGGGACCAACCTGGTGGGGAGATGCATTCAGGACAAATGGAGACCAAAACAAATGCATCTGCATATCAACCAGAAAGAGATGCTAGCTGTTCAGAATGCTCTGACAGCCTTCAAGGGCTTACTTCATCCAGGACAACTACTGATAAAAACGGACAATACCATGGTTATGTGGTACATAAACAAGCAGGGGAGTACACATTCCTGCCCCCTTTGCAGACTAGCCATGGCATTGTGGAACACAGCTTTGACTTACCAAATACATCTTCAAGCTCAATTCCTGCCAGGAAAATAAAATACTCTGGCAGACGACCTAAGCAGAAATCTTATGGACCCACATGAATGGAAACTGGATCCACAAATCTTCAGTATGTTAACACAGGAATGGGGGAGCCCAGACATAGATCTATTTGCCTCTCCCCAAAATTATCAGCTGGACAAATTCTGCACAAAAACTTATAACAGAAAAGCATGGAAACTGGATGCCCTATCCTTCAGTTGGAAAAATCTATCAGTCTATGCCTTTCCCCCTCTGCCTCTTCTCTCCAAGGTCTTACTAAAAGTCAGACAGGAAAAACCAAAAATGATCCTAGTTGCTCCGGACTGGCCTCGCCAGCACTGGTACCCAGTTCTAAGGAATATGTCTCAACTTCCTCCTTGGTACTTGCCTCAAATACCTCATCTACTGTCTCAGCAGAACAATCAAATTCTGCACACTCAGCTACAAACTCTGAACCTTGCAGCATGGCTGATCATTTAATTATTCAAACAACACCTCTCAGTAAATCTGTGATGGATGTCATTTTGGAAGCCAGAAGGCCTAGTACTAGAAAATCTTATGCTGATAAATGGAAGAGATTCTGTGCTTGGAACCAAGCACAAGGAACAGACACAGCAAAGCCCAATTATCCTCAGATTTTACAATATTTGACTGAGATGCTTGACAAGGGCCTATCTTTTTCTTCAATAAAAACACATACTTCTGCCATCTCGGCTCATTACAACACAGAGCCTTCCCTCTTTTCTCATCCTCTGCTTAAACAGTGTCTTAGAGGGGCCAAAAATTTAAGGCCTCCCAGAAGATCACCAACTCCTGCATGGGACCTCAACTTTGTGCTGGAAAAACTCACCCTGCCTCCTTTTGAACCAGCAGCTATTGCGGATATAAAATTTCTATCTTGGAAAACAGCTTTCCTCTTGGCAGTCACTTCACCAAGAAGGGTTTCAGAACTTCAGGCTCTCATGGCTGTGGAACTTTTTATTACATTTTACCCGGACAGGGTGTCCCTCAGGACCAATCCTTCTTTTATGCCTAAGGTGGTATCCAGTGTGGCTCTTAACCAGACAATTCACCTGCCAACATTTTACCCAAATCCGCAGAAAAGGGGGGAGCAGATTCTGCATTCATTGGATGTACACAGACAACTAAGATTCTACTTAAACAGGACCAAATCTCTAAGGAAGTCTGAGCAACTACTGGTAGCATTTTCTGCAGAGTCAGAGGGGAAGGCTATATCAAAGCAGACTATTTCTAAGTGGATAAGCCACTGCATTCGTTTCTGCTACTTGCACCATGGTAAACCTGTGCCCAAAGGGATCAGGTCACATTCCACCAGGGCTGCCTCTACCTCAGCAGCTTTTCTCAGGGGGGTTCCAACCAAAGACATTCTAGAGGCTGATACTTGGAGCTCTGTTCATACCTTCACAAAGCATTATCATTTGCCTCTCTTCTCCAAATCCAGGGCAGGCTTTGCCACTGCAGTTCTGCAGGGCCTTATAGCCACTCCTAATACTATTTAGTGCCATCCTCCCATCCATAGCTTTGGAATTCTACCCAAATGTAATGACTGCAACACTGAAACATGAAGAATATAGTACAGTTGTGTACACTTACCATAAATGTAGATGTTCGAGTATATTCACTGTTGCAGTCCGGGTTACCCACCCGCCATCCCCCTTTTCTATAACTTTTCTTTCCTTCACTATATACTAAAGGCCTTTGTGGTATATTTGCTTTTAGATGAAGGCAAAGTTTATGTTGCTAAAAGTGCATTTACATATATTTCTGTTTATATATATATATATATATATATATATATATATATATATATATATGTCTGTGTGTGTGTGTATATATATATATATATATATATATATATATATATTTTTTTTTTTTTTTTTGTTTTTTTTTTGCTCCGCATTTGGGGGGCACCTGACATCTGGGGCAAGAAAAACTGAATAAAATGGCATCAGCTGCATGTTTTATACCCCTGATGACCTG